>NC_133122.1:29161411-29479799 GCF_033568475.1 Henckelia pumila
GCTATTCTTGTTTGACACGTAGGTAGTATAAGTTGTTGGATTCCATTCTTTATATAATTCATATATATAGATGGTACGTTTTGATATATATATAAGAAAAACTTTAAAAAAATATTTTCAGTATTTTATAAGATTAAAAAATTTAAAGTGTGCGTTTTTTAAAATATTTTTAAAAAAATGTTCAGATATAATTTTAGACAAAAATTGTGATATGTTTTTAATGTTTTTAGAATTGAAATAACGATGAAAAACATATTAATTTTTAGTTGTAAAAATATTTTTTTGGAATATTAACCTAAATGCATATTTATTCTTAAAATAAATTTTAAAACATTTTATCAAATAATTTTAAAAAACATTCTATAGATACTTGTTCAAACAAATTCATATACTCCTCGGCGAAAAGTTCCAATAGAGGTACCTATGTCAGCGTCATTGATATAACGTCCACATATTGAATGTGATAAAACTATACATCCAAAGTGACAGTAATTTAAACACCATGTTTGGATGATAATCATGGAGAGCATTTTTTTTTTTGAGAGAAGAGAGCATTATTGATATATAACAATCTACTATCGATAATTGGGAAAACTATATTTTATGTCATGTTATTTGCATTTTTTATTTTTGGTCCTGTTAATGGTGAATTTGTATTTTTAGTTACGTAACTTGCATGTATTTTTAATTTGTGATCCTGTTACGGTAATTTTTATTTTTAGCCATGTAACTTGTACATTTTTTGTCTTTTATATAACTTGTAGTTATTTTTATTTTTAACCTTTTTTATCCGTCATAAAAGGGCAAAAAATGAAGTGAAATACAATTTAAAGGATCAAAAATGTATACAATATATAAGTTACAAGACTAAAAATAAAATTAATTCACCGTAACAGTATAAAAAAATGGAAAAAACATGCAATTTATAGGACTAAAAATACAAATTCGCCATTAATAGTACCAAAAGTGAAAAAATACAAATAGCATGACAAAAAATATATTTCTTTCCTCGATAATTCATAATTGTAATTATATATAATCTTATTCAGATATGTGACTTTGATTCTATATCAATTGTTTTTTTTTTTTCGAACTAGTTTCTATATTAAATATTGTTGATCTATTGTTTATTATTCGTTTAAAAATTTATAGTTGATCATCACTGGGAAACTCAAATCCAACTGTAATTTAAAGATTATAAGACTACTCGTGATTGTATTTGATAAATGAATATATTGTTTTGTTAATTAGCATAATGGTTCTTTTTTTTTAGTACAAGTATATCGGATATCAAATTATATCAAATTGTAACACTAAATAATGAAATTGCCCCCGCATACAACCGACGGGACTTGAACATGGACTCGAGACACGTCTCGAGCAAAGAAAATAACTAAATCAACCTAAATAAATTAAAAAAACTAACCCGCAGTCAGCGAAAATCAACCTAAGATCTCTTAGTCTCTACCTAAGATCTCTTAGTCTTTGGGTCTAGTCTTGATCACTAGACCAAGACCTCATTGATCATAATGGTTCTTGATATCAATCATATGATACATATTGATGGTCTAATCATTACGGATTAAAGTAGCTGGTCATCGGAGAGGTAGCTTGAGTTTAGCCTATAAAATTAATTAAACTTAATCACAAATTTGAACTTTTAGGGGACTAGCTGTTACTTTGGCCAATAAATTTTCCACTACAAAGTTCCATTTTATCTCTTATTTCATATATTCGTATCAGATTGTTACTTTGTCTAAAGATTAAATACATAATAAAAATGATATAAAACAACCATAAAGAATAAAAAATTACATTTTTATCCTATAACGTGTCGTGTATTTACGGTTTTAGCTCGCTAATATATGATTTTTTCCTACTTCAATTACTTTTTATCAGAGTGCTGACGCACGTAGCATATTAGAATGGTTATGTATCGCTGAAAATTATGACCAATGACGACGGAGATTGTGATGTTTTCAATGTCTATTCATCAACACTACAAGACCATAATTAAATGATAATACGACCAAAAACTAAAATCGTGCCAGTTACAAAAGTATAAATGTATTTTTTCCTACATATAAATTATATAATAATATGCTCATTCCAACATGTATATTCGTTGTATATATTTTTATCTAACTGATCTATCGGATCCATGGAAGGCTTAGTTAATTACTACCCTAGTTTAATCGATCTATTCAACTTAATTAATTTTTACCACTAGCTCATATAACATGGCAAAGTTGTAGCATAACCAAACATGTTTTCTTAATCACCGAAATTGTAGTACAATCATGAATTTTTGTGTAGTACAAGTGCACAATGGGGAAATTAATGGTTGTTTGGAAATTTATTAAGTAAAAATTAATTTAAACCAAAATTGTTTTGGAAAATAATTTTTTAATCTACTAACTTGTTTGATTTTGGATTTTGGTTTATTAAGTTTTCGAAACTTGATTTTGGTACAGTACTAACTTTTAATTTTTGCTATTTTGATCTAATTGATAATATGATATATGACTAATCATTAATTTTTGAACCAGACTTAATGACCCCAAAACCATAAATTAGAAATTTTATTGGACATTATATATCGACTTGTTTACAGAAATGTTCGATGCTATCCATGGGGTAATCGTGGGGGCTCTAATTGGCCCAAATCAATGGGCCCCACATAAAGCGTGTGGGCTCACTAATTTAGGCCAATCATGGGATACCAAACCTGTTTTATATAACAATATTTGATGATGCTATTGATAAAATATAGTCTATAGACATATAATATATATATATATATATATATATATATATTTATACACACTAAAATAAAGTGCATAACATAAAGTTATTCAGCCTTTAAACATTTGTACGTGATTTGAATATGATCAACAAGTCTCGAGATTATCCTGTATAATACTAATAATTAATTCATTTGATTTTTGGATTGCATTCGAAAAACGCGACACGACACAATATAATGTTCAGTCTGTGCTGTGCTGAAATTATTCGGACAATATGAACTGTTAAGTTTTTTTAACAATTGAAATGTTTTCTTTCATACATGTGTTCGATGCCTTTTATAACATTATTAAATCAATTTATTTAAAGTTACAATGTAATTAGTGCTAATTCTGTGTGTCCTGTAAAATCATTGACCTAGATAACCTAGTTTATATTAGGTTATAAATCTCAGAAGTGATCTATATTCAAAAGACTTGTTTATTGGGTGATGTAACTTCGTGTATTTATAAGTCACTCTTTTATTTTTATTTTTTTTTGTGACGTGAGAACCCGCAACCTTTACCTTTCGGTGCGCTTTGGGTAAACTCACGGACTAACGCAATATTCTGCAAACTACGCTAGTCAGGTAAATCACACTGGGCAAACCCTGTGTGACACAAGCTAGTCCAAGAAAGTCTTGGCAGGGAGAATCGAACTCCTGACCTTTGATCAAGAGTTCACCTGCTCAACCAACTTGGACACCCCCTTGAAGACAAGTCACTTTTTTATTAGTTTAATATTTAGCGTAGTGTGTCACCATTGTAACAAGTTAAAGTATTAACATATTGTATTCTATATTTGGAGTCATACTCATGTCAATATATTTATGCGGGAAAAATACAAGGAAACTTAACTTCTTGTTGTACACCTCTCTTTCTCTCTCTCTCTCTACATGTCTCATGTGTAATGTGTCTGAATTTCAAATTATGTTGTAATATTAATTGACTTTTGCAGAAGAAACCTAACACACCATAAATTATTTTAAAATAATTGTAATATTAATGCTTGCGCGCAAGCTCATGACTAATATAATTTGACCGAAAATATATTATTACTATTATTATTATTATATTATTATTATTATTATGTTTTATAAACTAAAACCAATGTAAATTACATATGCTTCTCCAAACTATGGAAAAAAATGTAATATTCATGTGAAATTCGTTTACTACATCTAAATATTATTTAAAAAATGTGAAAAAAAAAATTGATTTCCATATTATTAGACCTAACAATATATGAGAGTGTCGAGTTCGAGACTCTATTATATATAATAATTTTTTTTCCAGTTAAAAAACAAATAATACATAATTAAGAGTGTAGTTACTATTAGTGCGAATATTTTAAAATTATATAGTTTACCATTATAATTTCTTATTTTGCCATGATGAAATTTAAAAACAATAAAATTATTGGTTTTTTATCCTATGAATATATTATTTAATTTTTTATCACCTGAGTGGGAAATAGTAATCATGATCTAATTAATAAGATTTGCAAGCTACTGTGTTAATTTGAATATATATTTATCTTGTATGCAATGAAAAACAATGGCTGTGAAATAGTGATAATGTTCTAATTAATAAGTTTTGTAGGTTATTGTGTTAATTAATTTGAATATTAATCTTGTAAGCAATAAAAAAAAAAGAGCGACTATGAGTTTCATGATGGTTAAAAATATAATAATCATCGTGTCCCAGTTACACGACTTTTTTGCCTCATTCTAAAATTAATGAAATTTTATTCCACATTCTAAAATTAATGAATATTTAAATATTTTTTTATAGGACAGGCATGCATGCAGCATGCATATTAAAAAATATTTGTCGGCACTGGCAAACTTTATTAAGTTAGTGGAGTTTTTTGAAAACCACAAATATATATATATATATTGGGAATTAAGCCGATCGACTCGATCGCCGTAACACTATGGAGCGGCGGGGATGAATAAATTTAATATATATATTTTTATAGTAATTTAATATCAAAAGGTGTAAGTACATTTAAAATGTCAAAGTTGGAGTAATTATTATGAGTACTTGGAGTATCTTTAGTTTATATTTAAGGTGATCATGTTAATTCCCAAGCTAATTATATATATATGAAGGGCATATACACTACAAATGTATATCAATTTTAGATGTCAGTTTTTTTCTTATAATTATTTTTTTTCCTTCAACATAATAGATATTAATATATATCCTTTATATTCTGGCAACAAGAATAAAAATCGGTAAGTAGTATCTGTATGCATGCGTATAATATAATTATAATTATAATTATAACATAATAACATATACAAGTTGTTAGCAAATCGATTTATATCTAAGAGTCGTGATGATTAGCTTTGAGTTTAAGATTCTACAAACATAAATACTATAATTGTCACACTTCCAGGTTCATGCAAACCCGATTGATATTTAGTTTTAATTGTTGAATTCGGAGTACTGTGTATAATGAGACCGTTTGGCTTGTCACTCGTGTCTTGAGTCTTAACAAGGACGAATGCACCATAGGACCCGGGAGGCCACGGGACGCTCACGACACACCCAAAATTTTTTTTTAAAAAAATAATTAGTACTATATAATTTATATTTTTTGGAAACTAAATATATAACATGGGCCCCTCTCAATGTAAACGAAAGCTCTTGTAGGTTAGTTGTAAAAGGTTTTTTTATAATCTTTAGTAGTACTCGGACACACGCGTTTGAGTGTTTTTTATTGTTTATTTTTTAATTAAAATAAAATAAAATAAAATAATAATAATAATAAATAGTAAAATTAAAAAATAACATTTTTTGTAAATAAATATTCGTGAAATGACAAAAAAAATATAATGAAAATGACATATTCATAATTACATTGAAAGACAAAAATCAAGAGTGTATTCATACCAAGTGACCACTTGCTCTTACATAATATATAGTAATAGATGTATCAGGTTCGATTCCTCCTACTCTTATCTAATTTTATTTTATTTTTTCTCTCTTATTATCTGTCTTTGATTTTCCTTTTTCCCTCTTCTCTCTCACATCGGTATTTTATTTTCTTATTTCCCTCTTCATCTTTAATGTCATCAAATATCTATATTATTATTATTTTTAACTAACGATAAATTATTTATTTACTAAAAATTTTAAACTTTATTCTCTAAAATTATATAAAATAAAATGACATTATAATAACAAATAAGATATCATATTAATCGAAAAAACAACTCCAAATATCTAAAATATTTATATATTTATTGATATCTTTAAAATTTATACTCTAAAATTAGACTCTCTCTTTTTCATATATATAATCACTTTTTTTTCCAAGATATATAGACTTGTACGATAATTAATAATATAATTTTTTCTGTTTTTATTTATTTAGTTATTAATATGCAAATATTTAATTAGGATTTTCATTAAATATATAGATTACTCTCAATAATTTTTTATATTATACAAGTATTCATTAAATAAGGATAAACTTGGAAAGCTATTTATCAATTGACATTTCCAAAAAAATTTGTTAATATGTGTGAAAAAGAAGTACACAGTTATCAAAAAACAAAAAAACAAAAACCACTAAAACCCACTACCGGGTTTTAGTGGTCGCACACAGTTTTTCTGCACCCTAGGGTGTAGGGGGATCGGAGCTGTATATATATATATATATATTTAAAGTAAAAAAATGACATATTTGAAATAAATAAAAGAGAATGAGGAAAAACAGAGATAAGATCTTGTTTAATGTATAAATATTTTGTTCAAAACTTACAGCTGATGTTTAATTAATTGAATATAATTGATACTATAATTTGTCTTTTCTCTTTTAATCTTGTGTATAGCTTGTAGACGCCCGCCCCCGTGCCTGCCCCAACATGACCGAAATACTAGATTCGTCCCTGTGTCTTGATCGATGTTACAACACGAGTTGAGACATAACAGGAACAGAAAGCTTTAAGTCGATGTTAGAGTTAGACTCTATCTCCTTAAGACGAATTTTTCTCATACACGGTGCTGATGGAATATGGCAATCATCTTCCAAGATACAAAGACTTACGTTTTGTAATAGGATCACTCCAAAACCCGACGAACGTTGTAGATGAATTTTGAACTTTCTGAAATGAAGAACGAAATATCGATGCAGCAAAATGATAGTGCATGAAAATCTATATATTTTCGAATTTCAGATCATGTCACCTTGATCCATTTTGTCATAGGGATTTATATAAAGACAACAAGAGTTGGAGGGGATATTTCCATATAGATGTGTATCTCGGAGAAGATTCAATCCGTCTGATTGATCTTAGCCACTCGATGATATACTCTTGCAGGATTTAATCTAGTGTGTCCATCTCCCAGATCGCACCCCTTCTGGATGATCACATCACTTGGATGTACCCTTTGATCTAGCAGATCTCAACCATCAATGTAGCGGGTCCAGAACCGTCCAACTTCATCCAATGGTTATAATTGATACTATAATTTGTCTTTTCACTTTTAATCTTGTGTATATCTTGTAGACGTCCTCCCCCGCCACCCCCCCCCCCCCCCAACATTACCGAAATACTAGATTCGTCCCTTAAGACGAATTTTTTTCACACACGGTGCTGATGGAATATGGCAATCATCTTCCAAGATACAAAGACTTACGTTTTGTAATAGGATCACTACAAAACCCAACGAACGTTGTAGATGCGTTTTGAACTTTCTGAAATGAAGAACGAAATATCGATGCAGCAAAATGATAGTGCATGAAAATCTATATATTTTCGAATTTCAGATCATGTCACCTTGATCCATTCTGTCATAGGGATTTATATAAAGAAACTCAAGAGTTGGAGGGGATATTTCCATATAGATGTGTATCTCGGAGAAGATTCAATCCGTCTGATTTATCTTAGCCACTCGATGATATACTCTTGCAGGATTTAATCTAGTGTGTCCATCTCCCAGATCGCACCCCTTCTAGATGATCACATCACTTGGATGTACCCTTTGATCTAGCAGATCTCAACCATCAATCTAGCGGGTCCAGAACCGTCCGACTTCATCCAATGGTTATTGGTTGCGAAACATCACAATCCGTCATGCGATCCAAACGCAACTACCGTATCCATGTCATGTTGTCCCTGTGGCATTCACCGTATGCCCACATCCACCACACACCTAGATTTCATGATGACACATCACCACTCACCACGTCAGCTGTCACCCTTTCCTCGTACAACTTCTAGATGATCACATTTCTTGGAGCGGGTCCAGAACCATCGACTTCATTCAATGGTTATTGGCTGCGAAACATCACAATTCGTCATGCGACCCAATGCAACTACCAACTCCATGTCATGCGTCTCTGTGGCTTCCACCGTATGCCCACATCCACACACACATGGATTCCATGTCAGGTCACCACTCACCACGTCAACTGTCACCATTTGGCGTAAAGAAAATTTCCTCATTGCTCATCGCGACGATGCGTACATGCGAAGTGCAAAGTGCATCATCAATGCACCCTTTGCGCCCAAGTTTCGTGCGCGTGGACAGGCTCAATCGGTGCGTTGCACCTCTCTCACCTTGAACTTGACTTGAACTTTATTTAATTATTCAATATACACAACAATATATATGTTGGAATAGACAGTGCAAAACTTTTCATGTGGGACAAATATCATTTCACATACTACATATCAATTGGACTTTGAACACCAATCTTAAACAATTAATTTCTTGTTCAACCAAAATCTGTTTTGAGCAAATTAATACACCAAAATTATCTACTTGAGACCAGTGTTTTCATAACCGGACCGGTGATCGAACCGGTCTACTTAAAAAAAACGATCCAACCGGTCGGATCGTTTTAACCGGACGGTCCAACCGGAAAACCGTTTATATAATATAATATAATAAATAATATATTGTTGAATTTAAAAACTCAAAAATATTTTATTTAAATAGACAAAAAAAAATTTATATTTGTCATAATTTTGAAAGCTAAATAAAAAGATGTTAATATATTCAAAATATCAATTTATAGTTATAAAATTATTTAATAATGAAATATTTAATTTTAAAAAACAAATAACTATTAAAATAAATTTTTTTTATGAAAGTAAAAATTTTAAATAATAATGTATATACATAAAAAAAACATTAAATTTAAAGTTTTAAAAATAAAAATTTCAATTTTCAAAAAAAATATAAAAAAAAATTCGGAAAACCGGTTGAACCGGTTGAACCGGTTTTCCGGTAATTGACCGGTCCAACCGGTTCTTGATCGGTTTTGACCGGTTCTGACCGGTTGGACCGGTTTTCCGGTTCTTAGGAGAGAATCGGACCGGACCGGCGACCGATTCCCGGTCGAACCGGCCGGTCCGATCCGGTTTAATAACACTGCTTGAGACATAAATTCCAATTTTCCATTTAATTTCCATTTTTATTGAATAAATGATGCTCGATTATTTTTCTATCCTTAATGGGCCTCGAAACCCATTTTTCCAACACTTATAATAACTTGTATACATATATACTCAAAATTATAAACTCAAGTTGACATATAAATATGTCCCATCTTAAAGCATTTTAATTTTTTTTTGGAAAATTATTTTTTTGGTTATGTTTGTCACTTTGCGTTTTATGTCCTCTATATTTTTAGATTTCAATTTTAGTCCGCTATCTTTGTTTTTTTCGGGAAATTTTAGTCTTTTTTCGCTGTAGTGCTGATGTGACACCTATACAGTGCTGATGTGGAGCTGGCGTATATAGTATTACGTAAACATTTTCGAAAAAAAAGGACTGAAATTATAAAAAATGGGAACATGCAGGACTAGACCTGGCCAAGGGCCAGGTTGGATCCGGACCCGGCCCGGAACCGGCCCATGGTCAACGGGCCGGTTAACCGGGTCAACGGGCCCGACCCAAAACCGGGACCGGACCGGCCACTAGGCGGTCCGGTCCCGGTTTTCCCTTAGGAAAACCGGCAACCCGGCGGGTCCAACCCGCCGGGTTGAACGGGTCCGACCCGCCGGGTTGGAACCGTCCAACCCGGCGGGTTGGAACCGTCCAACCCGGCGGGTTGGACACGTGGCGCCCATCAGGGCGCCCAGATCCAACGGTTACTAGCAAGTGGCCGTTGGATCATTCAACAGCCACGATTTCGTGGCCGTTGTCGACCCGCCCGACCCGACGGGTCAACCCGCTAATTATTATTATTATTTTTTAAGAAAAACCTAATTTTTATGATTTTATCTATAAATACCCCCAACCTCCTTTCATTTTGTTTACACAATTCTCTCTTCATTCTCTCTATTCTCAATTCCTTTTAATTTCTTGAATTATCAAAAATATCAAGTTTCGATTATTGGTTTATTGTCCACTTGTTGATTTATTTTCATATTTAATACAAATTACAAATTTCCAGAAGCAGGGATCAAGTCGTATGGGAGACAAGGAAAAGAAAGAAAAAAGCAGCATCATACCACCCGAGGTCGAGTACCTCAAATGTCAATGTCGATGGATTTGATCTTGCATATTCCGATGATGAAATTCAAGAAATTCGTCAAGAGGCGCAACAAAGACAACAAGTTGAACACAACCACCACCACCACCACGTCATCATGCAAGTCAAGAAAGTATGAACAGATCCGGCGGCCTCTCAAAGACAGAACTCGAGCGTGCCTCGCCCGACATCCGATATCTTCACCAAACACTTCGACCAAAGTGACGCTTTCCTCCGTGATTTGCAAGCCAAATGCAAATATTGTTCAAAATGTTACAAAATTTAAAACAAGGATGTGGTTATGGAACTTTGACGAGGCATATCAGAGATAAATCATCCAGTGGGGGAAAAAAAAAAAAAAATTGGTATTGATCGTGGTCAAACTCAAATTCTGGCCATTCTCTTCTCAATCGGGTAATGAATCTCAACTATTAAAGTATAAAGAAGCTAGATTAAGGGAAAAAGAAAAGGCTAAAATTTTGTGCGGTTGAACAACTTTCTTTTAGTTTTAGCGTATATAAATTATCTTTTGAAAATTGGCTTTCTACAAAGTGCAAATCCTTCTATTAGCCGTATTCCAAGAAATAGTCTCAAACGCACAATGAAAAGTTAGTCGTTGATCAAAAGAAAGAATTAATTAAGAAATTTATAGTTTGAATCAAGATAAAGTTTTTTTGTGTTCCGATATTTGGAAGTGAATCCATTGGCAAAGTTAGAATTCATATATGGGTATTACATGTCATTGGATTGATAATAATTGGAACATTCAAAAAAGGCTTGCTTGCATTTAGATGTTTCAACGAATCACACACGGCACAAATATTTACGCAACTTATATTTGTTATTTAGAACGAATATGGTCTAACTACCAAAGTTTTTTTCACTGTCTTTGATAATGCTAGTGCAAATACTTCTAGTATTAGTGAGCTTATTGAATATGTAAACCATCACTAGGTGGCAAATTTTTTCATATTATATATGCACATGTCATATTTTAAATTTGTGTGTTCAAATGGGACTAAAAAGTTTAGGCATACATGATTCAACCAATTAGGAAACGCTATTCATTATTTAATGGACGCATCCTCAAGTTATGAAGCAATGGGGAAAAATTTTGTAGAGTAAATGGTATGAAAACCTAAGCGGTTTGCACGATATGTTCCAACTCGTTAGAATTCAACATATAAATTGTTATTATACTCTTTTGAATATAAAAATTTATTTATGTACATTTTTTCATCAATTTGTTCCAAGCTCGTGAATATTTATTTATTTTCAAATCAATGGAACATATGCACTAGTATTTGTGAAAATTTAAAAGTTTTTAATGATGCTATGACCAATGCTTTCCAGGTGTTATTACCCTACTTCACATTTAGTTTTAACACATTGTTTGCCAACATTGCTTGTATTTTTTCATGAACATGCTAATTCTAATGATAGTGCTTATCTCAATGTATTCTCGTCTGAAAGCAAAAATGGGAAAAATATTTTTTGGTCATTCCTGAAATTTTTTTATGTGCTTTTGTTTTAGATCCTAGACTTAAATTAGATGGCATAAGCTACAATGTTAACATTATATTATGAAGTCTTTGGAGCCTATTGCGGAAACGATTCCTTCTATCTCATTGATTTTGTTTAATATTACAACCTCATTTACTTGTATTTTTTAATGAATATAACATCAAATTGGTGGACAAAGTGTTTCACATGAAACACAATCCACTGCAACTAGTAATGTTTCTTCTAAACTTACTAAAGCACAACTTTTATTAAGGGGAACGGACGAAACGTCCACGAGGATCTCAAGTTTCAGTCAGAAACTGAGAAAATTATTTTTAACCACTACTTTTGATTTTAGTGATACAGATGAGAAAAACTTCGACATTTTGAGATGGTGGTCGCAAAAAAACACAAATATATCCAATTTTGGCTATAATGGCAAAAGAAAAATTCTCGCTTGTCTGGTTTCAACAGTTGCAGTTGGAGCAAGCATTTAGTATTGAAGAAATACATTGGACGAGAGACGTTTAGCTTAAGGCCGGAAACATGGATGCCCAATGTTTGCTCAATGATTGTGTCAAAAGCCGCTACCTCGAACACAACATATTCAAAAGTGATGAAGAAGACCAAAGATGATAACGAGAGGAACATCCGAAACTAAGACGGGAGGAAATGCGAGTGAAGTAGAATAAAATGTAATAGATTTGTAATATTAAGTCATAAGATATTAAGATTTTAAATTCTAATATATTGTTTATTTAATAAATGTAATAGATTTTCATTATGAAGATATGAAATATTTGATTGAGATTATTTAAAGAATATTTCTTATTAAAACTTTGTTTAAAAATTTAAAAAAAATTAAATTTCGAAGGTGCAGTGCCCCAGCACTGCATTGGCAACGCTGGGGCGCTGCCCCTTCGAATTTAATTCGAAGGGCTGTGGCGCTGCAATTTTTTATTTTTTTAAAAAAAATGGCACGGTTTGGCCCAGACCCTGAACCGACGGTTAACCGGACCCGGACCCGGACCGGAACCGCCGGTTCACCGACCCGGACCGGAACCGGCCATTGGCGGGCCGGTTAAGGGTTGGCTAAATGTCAACCCGAACCGGACCGTGGCCAGGTCTATACAGGACTAAAACTGAAATATGAAAATATAAAAAACTGAAATCGCAAATTGACAAATATACAGAAACAAAATTGCAGTTTTTTTCTAACTAATGTTTGGACAATGGTCGTACTACTATTATATATCACTCCACCTTTATAACACAACGTCTCGTCATGGTCTGACCTTTCAATCCACCAGTGTTTGGAATCTAGAGATAAATCTTATTGGTTCACTCGTCTCCCGGAGTTCCTATTGGCTATCGTATCTGATACCAATCTACCATCATGTCATGCTCAGGGTCTAGGTTTGCACGCGCAAAAGCAATTACACAATAAGTTCTTATAGCAACTAATTCGTATCTGTCTTCACTTTACGAAAATAATTACGCATGTTATAAGGGTGCATATATATCTATATATATATAGATCCCACTTTAAACTATTTTTTGTAACCGATGTCGAGAATAGTACTACAATAATATTCTCGATACCCAGCAACTGCTATATATATATATATATATATATATATATATATATATATATATATATTTCCACATATAAGCTTATGAAAAACAAATCTTTAGTTTCAAAAGTTTTACATACAATTTTTTAGAAAATAAATTAATTTTATTTTTAAAAGATATTATAAGGGGTAATTATTTTAAAATCCCTAAACCTAAACATAAATTTCTCCTAACTCCCTACATTCAAATTTTTTAGTTTGCACTCCCTAGTGGTCCCCAATTTTGATTAAACAAGTACTTAACTAATCTTTTGTACTTTGGCATTGTTTTACCTATTGAACCAGTTCATGTCGTGAAGAACTATTGGTTGCGCAAGGTTTCTAGCCTATATACTTTAGATTAGGGTCAATCAACATTCTTCCGTAAAAGTGAATCAAATTTAAATACCTCTTTGACCATTTAATGTCGGTCGGTCATACCTGCCGAGTTTTACGAAGGTGCTCCTCACACTCAAACCATGCAGTCGCAACAGATGGTTTTTGCACTTAGCTCTTCAACGACACCCAGCACAGCCTTAATTCGTTTGTCTACCTTAAGGCGTATTATGGTATATAAACATTAATTATAAAAACATGAACATGAAAGAACAGAGACTTTAGAAAATTTATTCAGACATATATATTATTACTATAACTCAACTCCTTTGAGAGGAGAAAGACAACTTGTTAGCTACTATATTAGTTGCCCCTCGTTCTTGAAATACATAAACGCAAACTTAATTAGCAAATAGAAGAAAAGAGAAATATTTACAACAATTTTTATTTCGTAAGAAAACTGAAGGAAATGATCGATGTCTTCGCTTCCTCACAAATGCCTGTATTTATAGCTGTAGTTCACTCGTTTCACCGAGAAACTTCAGGGAATATTACAGCTGGTCTTGTATTTCTTTATGTCATTATTGATGGCATCTTTTACTGGTGAAGGAGGCAAGCTGTCTTGAATTTTTTTATGCCATTATTGATGGCATCTTTTACTAGTGGAGGAATCACATGCCTGCCACTTTCTTTTGGTTTTATTCTCCTCACATGCCTGCTTATTGTTGTTCGGGGCATCTTTTGCTTTTGAAAGTTAAAACCCTGTGAAAACGCATCTTTTGGTGGTCCTTGTCCACCACTTTGCTTGTCTCGGAAAAATCCTTTCGGATTCGTTCGGGGTCTAAAGGTTTTTCCAAATTCTGGCTCCTTCTGATTTGGGCATTCTGGGCAGATATTCTCTGACCATCGTCCAATATGAGCCATGTTACAAAATTTCGGCGAGTTTCTTTACTCCCCGGCAGCTTGTTGTTCCACAAAAGATTTCTCTTCTTTTCGAAGAGTTCTTCCGCAAACAATGCTGTAGTTTTTCCTGTCATTGTGTTTCAAACAGGAACCGATCCGTGCACAGAATTCTGATAAAATTTGAATGGAAACTTGACTTTGTCCATCTCAGTACGACAGACCCAAATACCCCATGCCCTTCTGGTTGAGATTCATTTTCCCTGAAAGTGGACACCAAGGGTATTTCTTCAGTTTAGGATCTTGATAAATTTATGACGGTTTATATCAGGTCTCCTCAGCTTGATAAAATGAAAGGGTTCGTGTGATCCTTTCACTGTTGGTTCTGGAGCTGCACTGAAAAAATATAACTCCAAGCACATCTCCTCTGGACAAATGATCATTATATGCCCATGTTTCTTGGATGCTTCCTGAATCCATTTTGGTAATTGTGATATCTCCAGAAAGCTTGGTGACGTTGTATAAACTGAGGCCAAAGCCCCAAATTCATACCAGAGTTTTACATCTTATAGGATTGGACATTGTTTTTTAGCCCAAACCCTTGGATATTCTAATTCCTGCCAACATCAAAACTCCTGCAAGTATATGCGGGTTGATTTCATTTCTTGTATTCACTTTCTCCCACTTCTGTTGATAAACCTGGAATGGTGAAAAATAATAGATGGATTAGTATCAATCTTAGATTTGCCCTTGTCAGTGTTGGGCCTAAGATTGATCTCTTCCTCTTTTACCCAGAGGCGGGTGGGTTGACTTGATGAGTTATCCTCATCAATTGTTGCTTTATCCAGATCATCAAAGGCTGATGATAGATTCGCTCTTGTTTCTTGAGTTTTAGATCCTCAACATCTTGTTTCACAACGGTGGGGTATTGTATTTCTTGTTCTTGTAAAACCAATGGTTTTAGTATATCTTGTTTATGAGAAAACCAATGGTTTCTCTATAGCCTTCACAATTGGCCCTTGCATAGCAGCCCACTATGTTGTGTTTGAGCTTGCATACATCATGGTAATTCGATTAGATACTTTGCATCCGATCAGCTTGTTGTAACCTGCCGGCCATTTCAGCATTAATGGCTAACTGTGTTGAACTCGTTTTGAGCAACCCAAGGTGTTCCCTGAGATGCCTCTGCATTTTCAGGGATGGAATCCAAGTCACTGCCTTCCATCTCTTGTTAAAAAATCCTGCAAGGAATATTTTCATGAGATTTAATAATAACAATATCAAAAATATAATTTTGACATAATGGCTTGACATCGTTAATAACTAGCACTTTTCTCAGTTTAGATTCATTTAATTTATTCTTGTAGGAAAACTTTTACCGGGTTGTTATCAACCAAACCTTCAGAGTGAATTTTTTAGCAAGTAAAAATAATGGCCATTTTTCAAAAGCCCTTTTAACCGAAACATAAAATTCCTTCTCGATGATATGCCATCTAATGGCCTCAGATTTTGAAAAAGACCGCTACAGTATCTGCATGGTATTTCCCCATCTGGAGTGATTTTGTAAGGACATGCCGCCACCAATCGTCGCTGGAATCCGTAATAATACCAGATCATCTTCAATCTATGGGTATAGCCATTTTTGGGGAGATTTCTACATATCTCTTTTAATTGGTTTACCCCTTTAGTATGGTCATCGGTCCTATAATACCAGCAATCCTTTTTTAACAAAGGACTGAACACCTTTCTGTACATTGCTAGATTGTTATATGAGCATCCTGCAAAATTAAACTACTCCAAGAAAACTCTGGAGTTGTTTTTACATCTTTGAGTTTTATCTGGAAAATTCTTTTCCTTTTCCACAATATGGGGTTGTAGAATTATTCCAGTTTCATCAATCTCAATAACCGAGGAATTCAATTTTTCCTTGTTGCTATGACTGCTCTTATCTTTTCAGATTACACCAGTCCTTCCTTGTTTACAAATTTTAGAGAAAATCTTTAAGTGTTTAACGTGTTTGTCTATATTTTTTGATGCTATAAGAATATCATCAATATAAACAAACATAAAGTTGAAATAATTTTTAAAAAGGTTATCCATCTTTCTTTGAAATATCTGGGGTGCATTAGCCAATCCCATAGGCATAACTTCCCAAATATAGTGTCCTTGTGGAGTAGAGAAGGCTATGAATTTCTTACTGCCTTCTTCCATTCTTATCTGGTAGAATCCAGACTTACAATCAAATTTTGAGAACACTCTAGCATTTCGTATATAGCTAATTAGATGTTTTCTACTAGGTATGAAGTACCCGTCAAACTCCAAGATTTTATTAATACCTTGGTAGTTAATAACTAACCTGGATTTTCCTCTTTTTATTTCACCATGATTTCTGACCAAAAAACCTGGGCTACTATATGGTGAAACTCCTTCTTTGATTAGACCAAGGTCCAAATGTTCGTGATACTCATTCTCATATCCCTTTGATCTGTTATGATCATCGGGATAGGCTTATATCTGACGAATTCAAAACTCTTTGCCTTACCTTTAGAGTAAGACTGGCTTTGGCGTTGATTTCTATCCCACCATGCCAAAGGTGCTCATTCTAACTTTCTTTGAGCCTCTTTTTTGACTTCTTCAAGGATACCTTATTTTCTAACTCTTATAGCTCTATGATTTCAAGTTACCTTGAGAAGCTCCATATCCTCTGTTTGGAGTTTTTGTTCTGTTGATATTTTCAAACATGGTTTCTCAAACCTTCTTGGATCTTTCATTTTTGGTCGTGAAAAAAGTTGTCCCTTATCACCACGCTGGCTGCGAAATATTATCGGTAATTGTCGATTTAAAAAGCAACTTTGAGTCTTTGAACGATAATTTTATGATCACAAATTGTCGTGAAACATAAGTCTTCTTGACTCATTGTCTTTGTGTGTACTTTTTAAACATTTGTAAGAGAAGTTATTTCCTAACAGGATATCAAGGCTCCTGTATCATGAAAATAGAATTGGTGGTGTCTTACCTTTGTACCAAGGTGTCTGACCTCGATCCTTCTATAAGGATCTCTGCTTGTTTTATTCCTTTGCAAAAGAAATTAAAATTCTTCGAGAGCAATCTCGTCCAGCAATTTTGTTGGCAAAATCTTCTTCACATTTTTCAGGGGAAGACTCTCTCTTTTTGCTGTATAAATTCCTGCTCCCGAATCAATATAAGCTGTCAAAGTATTCAGCCTTATATTGTTCATACAACATCCCTATCGGAATGTATATGGAGAAAGGACTTTGTTGTCATTTTTTAAAGGGATTACTAAATGGCCCTGCCATTTTTAACAGACTGTGTGTCTAGTAACTCAGTAATCCGATTAAACATTTTCACCTTTAGTCTTCCTAAGCTGTCAGAAGGTTAGAGTATGGTTACTCCTTTCTACCTCTTCAAATGCGCTCTAGTAAATCATGTTCATGACTTACTAATTTCAACAGCTGCTCTTCCTCTGTTTGTAAAACAGAGTTCTCGAATCTGATTAAGGGATTGTCCCCTTCCCCCCAATTCTCTTGGGTTTCCATCTCGTAGAATTCTTATTGAACCTCCAGTCTTTTTTGCCATGAACTCTATTCCTTTTTCAAGGGTTTCCATGGTTTATGGTCTTCCAGAAACTCTAGCCAAGCCTGAGCTGATCACTTCTTTTCTGGAATTCCCACCATATTTGAACTCTCAATTCTCCAATATTTATCAATCCTTGGGTAAGTTCCTTTCATCTTGTGTTGTTCCAAATAGTAATCGAGTTACAAGGAACTGGTTCCGAGACTTTGTAATATCGAATACTATTTTATACATTCTTTCCATCCTTCTGGAGATCTCAGTTTTTCTATTATAGAAAAAAACTCTTTTTCTTCTGTGTGTGAATTTTTTTTTTTTTTTTGAATAGGAGGATTTGTATCCCATCTCCTACTTGTCATTCGTTTCCTTGGAATGAAAGATAACCTTCGAAGGTTCTATTTTAAGGTCTCTGTATAGAACGGTATGTCTTGAATTTGAATGTCTGTTTCCTGAATTAAAGGAAACTCGATTCTTTCTGGGTAAATTGCATGGAGCAAACTTTTCAAAGATCTCTGGAATTTTCAATGAACTCATTTCTAATAAATAATTCAGAATGATGAGTAATAGAAAGAGCATATGAAATTTGATATGTAATAGAATATGGTCTATTACCTTCCTTCATTAGTCTCTTTTCCTTGAAGTTTTGATGGCACGTCAAGGCTCAGACTAAAGTCCCTGTCAGCTAAATTGTAGGCTATTCTTGGATAGATAACTCCTACAATTTTTCCTGCCAACAAGATTTTCTGAGATAGTACTCAGGAACAGCATCTTGAATATTCCCAGTCTTTTTATCGAAAACTACACGAATATCTATGGGTGAATCTATGCCTTCTTTAAAAAGTTGCCTTGATCATTATTTGGATTGCTCCTATATGAATCCAGACATTGTCCTTGCTACTACCTCACCCTTTCAACTTTGCAATTCCTCTCGTATTTCTTCAAAAGGAATTAACTGCATCTTTATTTAAATTACTTTTTAACTCCCAATAGGGATTGCCATTCCCTTCTGGATTACTTTGTAAATCCAAATTATGTCTTCTTTGTCTAAGCCCTAGGTTGCCTAAGACTCTTTCTACGTTGTCCTGCCGAAAATCCCTGGTACTTTTGTAACGTTGGATTTTCTCTCATAATCTTTTGGACCATCTTATGAGATATCGTGGTTTGGCTAACGGAATCCCCCCAAACTTTCATGTGTTTTCATTGCCGAAACACTTCTTCTTTATTCTGATTCTGATTCTGATCCATCCTCAGAATCTTCCTTGACTAAACAATATCTCTTCTTCGTCTATATGCTTTCATCTGAGGGAAATATCCTCAAATTGATATACTTAGACTAGATCTTGAAAGAAAACCGCATCATCCATATCTGGTGTTGCTTCAAAGAGTTTAACTCCTTTTTTCTCGTTTTCTGGACAATTTGTAAGATATATGTCTCTTGCTCCACATGTCAGCAGTGCATCCTTGAAACTTTCACTTGCTCTTATATGAGTTCTTCTGAAAGTTCTTCTTGATGGGTGGTGTTCTATTCCCCTGCTTTGTGATGAGCTTGTTACTGGGGATGTTCTTGTAGGTCCCACTTCTTCTTCCTGACCTATAAGGATCTGGCCTTTTTTTTGGACCAAAATGTTCTTGGTTTCCAAGAACTTTCTCATTCTTTTATTGTAGGGATTACTTCTTCTTTTTTTATGAATTTTTTTCTTTTTTAAATCCCTGTGATCTGTTTTCACAATGATCGTTGGAAGATCATTATCTTTACAACATAAAGGTGTTGTAAAGTTTATTTATACCCCTTATTTTCTTGTTAGTTTTCTGTAAATGCTGCCATATGGCACCATTCTGACACAATTTTCCTTTCAAAAGGACGCGCGTCTTGCCAAAGTGTCAAGATTGACCTGGGAAACGTATTCTTTAATCAGCATTTCTCTCCCAGGGACTTGGCATCATTATTGCGAAAAATAGCTGAATAGCATACATATTTCTTCGACTCTGAATTCCATCTGTATTTAGTGAATAACATAATGTACTCATCAACAAACATATATCATGTAACTCGAGGCTATACAGAGCTTGAGGTATATCTTCTCTATTCTTGCCTCTGTATCTTGGATTGTTGAAATAGTCTACCCCTATGAATTGTGCTTTAAATAGGGTGGCCATTCTCTTCTCCATTTCGCTGAGGGATTCTCCCCGCTAAGATTGATTCTTCGTATCTGGCATATGTCATCTCCCAAGCAATCTTGACAGATCCCATTAGACTCATTTCTAGAAGTTTAATGAATCCTTCTTTATTGAGAGGATCTAATGTCTCCGGCTGCAATTCTCATAGCTGACGTCCAATCATCCTATAAGATCTTCTCCTGTTTTTGAAGTCCAAAACATCAAGGTTTAACATAACCCCGTAAGGATGTATTGGATCTTAAAACAGTTTTTCCGTAAGGAGTTTGATGGAGTGGGATTTTACTCCTTCTTGATATGGTTCCTGCTGGATGTGAATTTTTTCCAACCCAGAAAACTCACTTATGTGGTTCTTCTGTTTAACCGCATATCTTGGGGGATTCCCTATGGTTGTTCACCCTCAGGGGAGATTCATTTTTAGATCTACTACTTTGAGATTCGCAAAAAGATCTCAGCCGTTGATCTTGTTGAGATTCCTCGAGATTTAATCTCTCTAAAGTAGTCATCAGATAGTGTTTTTCTCTGATACTGCTTTTATAAGATTTAATCATCCTTTCATCATCAGTTAAAGGTTTTTGAACCATTTTAGGTTTTACCTTTCTGATTGTAACAACGGTTCGGTATACCAAACGAGAGTGATAACCTTCCTCCTGTATTTCCTTTTCTAGAACCTGAAAGTTTGTTCTAAATTTGTGATTTTAGTTTGAAGATCCTTTAGGGTTAAAAAGAATTTCCTTCTTGTTTCTTAAGGATTCTTCAATCTGCCGAGGTATTTCATACAGCTGAGATTGGCTGTAATATTGTACCGTCTTTTGAATTTCTCTAAGATCTCCGGAGAGTTTGAGAGAATCTGGGGTAATTTTCTAAAAAAATTGAGCGTTAGAATCATCTTTCTGTCGTAAGTAATCTATTGTGAACATATTAACTTGTTTATAGGATTTCATATAAATAAAATCCTCTTGATTCAAACCTTCGTTTGAAGTCATTTTTGTAAAAAATCTATCTCCTCAACAAAAAAAGTATGAGTTAACAAAAATAATATTAAGTCTGAATATTTAAACCTAAAGCTCTGATTCACCATTTTTTGCACATAATTTTTTGTTCACCAAAATAAGCATTAAAATATGAGATATATGCACATAGATCTTTAGATATAAGTATAAAACCTTCAGATCTAAGTACAAAATAACCCATATTAAGTACAAGAATTAAATATTAAAATAATCAAGTTTTGTGGTCCTTAGGGAGTGCAAAGAAAGAATCTTTAAGGGAGAAAGTTGGGAGAAAGAAAGGTTTGGGTTTGAGGATTTATTCATAATTGACTCATATTATAACCCTTAACTCACATTAGTTTATAGCTAGATTCGCCCTGGGTAGCGGCTGGATAATTAATTTGCATATATATGGTCCTTCAAAATTAATTATATACGGAAAAAGTATCAATAAATAAACTATAGCTAATATTCTTTTCTATCTTTTTTGCTTGAAATTGCAATCAATCGCCCACCCATTCCACATATCCCCATCCCCCCCCCGCTCTGATGTGCATATACCCCTAGATATATATATCACCCCCCCCACCCCACTCTCCAATCCCCTCAACTACCCCCCCCCCCCCCTTCCTACCCCTCACCTCCATTACCCCCCCCTCAAATCCCCCACCCATCCCCTACCCCCCCCCTACTCCCTCACCCCCCCCCCCCCCCCTATCATATATCTACTTTTGACCCCCACCCCACACCCCCCCCCCCCCCCACCGCAAAAACCCCCCTACCCCCCCCCCCTGTACTTATCAAATATAATTATTAATTCCAGAATACCCCTAATCTAATCAATCACCTAATTAACTCGTAATCAGTCACGCGCAATCACTTTTTCATTTTATTATTATTTTTATCAATCTTCTAAAAGGCTAAATCTTTTATTTTAATCCTAGCATATCATCTTTGACTAATTGAAACTGAAAGTTCAAAAATTTATAAACATATTTATTTTTTAAAAAAAATGCACATTATATATCTGCATTGTTATCTTTCTTTCCATTTTTCAATATTTGGTTATTAGGGTAGTTACTAAAAAACACACGTTCGTAATTAATAGGAGTATTTAATTAACAATATTAATTTTATACTAATAAGAGATTTTAAATTTTTTTCAATTAATTTTTAAGCCTTTTAATTTTTAGTTAGAGGATGAGATTGTTACAATTAAATTTCGAATCAAATACCTCGATATTTTTAGTCATTTTCAAGTAAGCTGGATGTATTTGTACCCATTTATATACATCTATCTCTCTCCATTATCTTGTATTGATGTATAGGTAAGTGTATGTGTAACGCCCAAAAATTCGACACGTAAATCCGCATGCATAATTAGGGGATTTAATAATTTTAAAATAATGTGAAAATGTGTCAAATTGTTTTAATGAGTGATTATTTAAATTATATGATTTATTAGCATGTTTTAAATATTTGTTTCGGCATTTAAATAGGTATGATGTGATTTATGAATTTATCTTAGAAAGTTTATTTTTTATCGCGTAGGCAGGGACCGTGGACGGACGAAACTCTTACTTTTACACCCAAAATATTTTATGATATTTTTAGGAGCCTTAAAATATTTTTTATGGTATAATTTAAAGAAAATTAAGGTATTTAGATATATATTTAATTATTGTGCTAGTTTTTACCCAAAACTAAGAAATTTTAATGACTTTTTTTAATAAACTTTTAAAAAATCTATTTTTAAATTATTATTACGGGAATTTTCATTATGTTACCTAATCTATATCTTTTACTTATGAGTTTTAAATATATTTTATGGTTATAATTTTCTACTTAGTTTAATTAGTGTAATTTAATTTATTCTAACCTAAAAACCCACCTTATCTCCAAGGCCTACGCTCTCACTAGCCGCCTCCATCAACCTTCACAGTGAAAGCTTTCCATCATCAAAAACACAGCACACACGATTTTCTTGAGATTTTTTCGGCAAGGATTTTTTTTAAAGTCGTTCGTCCCGGCGAGCCCCGATACCGTCATTTTCTTTGTTTGGGTCCAAATCTTCAACAAGGCTTCACGTTTCGAATCCCTTTTTGCTCACCGTTTAAATCGTAGTCCACTGATTATGTTACATGATTGATCAAGTTATTAATGCATTGGTAATAATGTGGCGTGTATGTATGAAAAAGCTTACAAGAATCATGCATGCGTTTCACGTTTTTCTGCATACATCCAGATTTTCGGTTGTTTTTTTATTTTGGACCAGATCCAAAGCTTGCTGATCCATGGGTTTAGGGTCGTTCTAGGGTCCCTTAGGTGGTGTCTTGGGGTGGTGTCTCGCCATGGAAAAAAGGGGCTGCAATTCCAAGCTGGAACGTGGCTTTTTCTTTCCGGGACGCGGCGAAGATTCTCGCATCGGCTTGGTAGGGGTTCCGGGTTCTTTCTTGCTGGTTCATGGTCGGACCATAGGACTAACCAACGGCTTAGGGGGTTCGAGTTAGGGTCCTTAGGGGCAGGTCTGTAGGGTGGCTCGGTCTTGGTAAGGGCTGGAAACCAAGGTTTGTCCTGTGAGTGGGTGCAGTTGGCGGGGTTGCGCAGGTTCCATGGGGTAGATGGGATCAGGTTGCTTGGTTAGGGGGCTGGAATGGACCAGGGGCTGGTCTGGTCGTGTTCCGGCAAGGACCCTGGGGAGGTCCTGCCGGTGGATCTCCGGCCAAGGGTGGCCGGAGCTGGGCAAAGGAAGCCAAGAAAGGATGGGGCAGCGTTGAGGTACGTGGGCTTGAAAAGCCACGTTACAGTGTGGTTTTTGGGTTTAGGCGGGCCGGGGCCCGGGTTTTGGGTCCGGGTCGGGTGGGTCTAAAATGATGGGTCAAATAATTTTAAGCTCCGAGTCTAGATTTTTATTAATTGGGCTTGTTTTTATTTTTATTTTTAATTAATTAAGAGTTTAAGTTTAGTAAATAAATGGGTTAGGCTTGATTAATTAATTAATTAGACTAATTTAATGGGCTTTAATCAATTATGAAAGTGAGCGCCACTAATTTGTCTATGGACCGTGTGATCATTGAGAAAATTATTGGGTCAAGCTAAGTGTGAGGGTTTAATAATTTTATCGGTCTAATTTATAAGTTAATGGTTAGTTAATAATTTTATTAATTTAATTTTTATTTAAATTAGTTATTTGAGCCTTAAATTATGTTTTTTTAGTTGAGCCCATTAGTTTCACATGGGCCTGGGGGCCCATGAAGCTTTAATGGGCCAGGTCAGGTTGGGCTTTTGGTTTTGAGCCAGTCTTAGGAATTTTTGAGTTAAGTCTAGTGGTCATTAGCAGCTCGAACAAAGTCTTGGAAAAATTAAATGTTCTTACAATATATATTTAAATTCATGCATGCATTTTTTATTAGATATATAAGTATTATTTTTTTTAAGAAAAAATAAATTAAAATATATATTTACGGACAAATTTTCATGAAAATAAAGAAATAATGAGAATTTTTATGTTCATGCATCATGTAACAATTTTTATGATAATTATTAAATGCATGTTAAGAAAAATATATTTTTATGGAAGTTGAAGTGAAGGTGGAAAGTGATGTGGTTGGAGGCCGGGATACCTGGGCCCGGTGACCTTCCTAAGATAGTATAAGTATGATGAGCTTATGGATCCAGCTGAGAGGGCTGGTGAAGTGGCAGCACAGAGGTGGGAAAACCCCACCGCGCGTACGTTGGTTTAAGTTAAGATTGATCAATCGCTCAGTATGATGCCACCGACATGGATACGACCTGTTGAGAACTAAGAAATCATGATATGTTATTTTACGAAAATTATAAAGTTTGATGAAATATGTTTGTTATAGAATGATGATTTAGCAGTATGATTATTTATTTTATGGTTTATATGCATATAATTTTAAGATCATGCACGCATAATTATTATTCATGTATTTTATATGATGTGTGCTTGTGTGTGGTTTCATTTTGTTATGTAAGGATATAGAACGTGCTGGGCCTCTAGCGCTCACTAGATTTAAATAGTGCAGGTGAGCAGAATGTTAATGAAGTGAATGTGTTCCCGACTGGCTGCGAGGGCGTATGAGTATTCAGGCTGGCTAGAACCCGTGACCCATTGCTCTAAGATGAATTATATGTTGAGATTAAAACATTTATTTCCGCATAATGTTTTTATTATTATAGATTTTTCAGTATATGCATGAATTTTAGTTTAAGTATTATATTTTCTCATTTTTCCTGAAATTTTGTGTGAAAGAAATATTATTTAGACAATTTTATTATGGCATTCTTATAAATTATAATATTTAGTAATTAATTTTAAGTATTTGATTGCATGTGTGTACTTTTAATGTATCCTTTGTGTATTTGTATTTTAAATTAAGTAAAGTATTTTTTTTAAAGTACAATATATATATGTATGGGCATATATATATTTATATTTATTATTTTATAGTTAGAGAGTTATTTTAAAAAAAAATTTCACTAGCAGTTCTAGGATGTTTCATTTGGTATCAAAGTCTTGGTCCTTGGAGGGTGACTAGCCTGCTGCTCGGAGCTCATAAACCGCACTGCCAGTCTGTAAGTTTTAAGTGTTTAAAATTATGATTTATGCATGGGACACATGAGTTATGTTTTTTAATGATTTATGAAAATGAGAATTTAAAGTTACGAGAGATTTAAAGCCAAAAATATTAGTTATGCATTGCGATTTACGTGGGGAAATATGTGGTGGTGCAGAATGCCTCCGAGACCTATGAACCGACGTGGGGAATCTCCACCTCCGCAGAATCCTCTTGCAGCATTGGAGCAGGCCAATGCTAATATTATGGCAGGGATTACTGCTCTGTTGGAGCTGCAGCTGCACGTCCCTATGACTGTCCCACGAGGAGGACGTTGCTGAGCGGGTTCCAGAAGAAGGGGGCCAAAGGAGTTCACTTGGTACCCCCGATCCATTGGTGGCTGAGGGGTGGATTCGATTTTTGGAGGTCATCTTTGCAGACATGGGATTACTGGACGCCGACAGGGTGAACTGTGCGACTTATATGATGAGGGAGATGCAGCTCTTTGGTGGGGAGGGTGAAGCTGCCTGCAGGGAGTACATCTTCCTACATTGACTTGGGCGGAGTTAGTTAGCGTATCTTCTACGCCAAGTATTTCACGGAGGATGTGCGCAGTCGCATGATCCGGGAGTTTATGAGTCTCCGACAGGGGGACAAGACAGTGGTTGAGTACATCAAGCAGTTCGAGAGGGGGTGTCATTTTGTGCCCCTGATTGCTGATAGTGCCGAGGAGAAGATGAGACAGTTCATCGATGGGCTTAGGGCGGAGATCAAGCATGATGTACGAATGATGTAGGGCACTACGATCCGAGGAGGGTAGGAAGGATATCTTAAGGGAGCAGCAGAGGAAGAGGCCGCTCCAAACATCGTACCATGAGTCGCATCCACAACAGGATGCAAAGAAGCAGTCCACTGGGTCTTCGAAAGGCCCAAATCCACTGAGACAGCAAGGAGCTATCGTTCCTCGTGCAGAAGCACTACCTCTCTGCCAGAAATGCAAGAAGCCCCATCCAGGACCGTGCATGAAGGGATCAGGCATGTGCTACCATTGCAAGGAACCGGGACACATTATGCTGCATTGTCCCAAGAAGAATGCTGCCGGACGAGTCTTTGTGATGCAGGCAGAGGAATCAGCACCGGATACTTTGCGCATCACGGGTAATTTTATTTAATGCATTAAATTTGTCGTATTATGATTGCTCGATTCAGAACTACACGAGGAAACTTGTTCTTGCCTAGAGTTCGTTTCAATTTCGAGGACGAAATTCCATTTAAGGGGGAGAGAATTGTAACGCCCAGAAATTCGGCAGGTAAATCCGCATGCATAACTATAGGGGAGTTAAATAATTTTAAGAAATAACGTGAACAAATGTGTCAAAATTTGTTTTTAATGAGTGATATTTAAAATTATATGATTTATTAGCATGTTTTTTAAATATTTGTTTCGGCAGTTTAAATAGGTATGATGTGATTTATGAATTTATCTTAGAAAGTTTATTTTTTTATCGCGGTAGGCGGGACTGTGGACGGACGAAATATTTCTACGTTTACACCCACCAAATATTTTATGATATTTTTAGGAGCCTTAAAAATATTATTTTATGGTTATAATCTTAAAGAAAATTAAGGTTATTTAGATATATATTTAATTATGTGCTAGTTTTTACCCCAATATAAGTAATTTTAAATGACTTTTAATAACTTTTAAAAATCTATTTAATTATTATTACGGGATTTTCATTATGTTACCTAATCTATATTTTTTACTTATGAGTTTTAAATATATTTATGGTATAATTATCTACTTAGGTTTAATTAGTGTAATTCTAATTTATTCTAACCTAATAAAACCCACCTTATCTCACGCCTAAACCATCTCCTAGCCAGCCTCCATCAACCTTCAGAAGCTTTCCATCTCAAAAACACAGGCACACACGATTTTCTTGAGATTTTTCGGCAAGGATTTTTTTTAAAGTCGTTCGTCCCGGCGAGCCCGATACGCGTCATTTTCTTTGTTTGGTCCAAATCTTCAACAAGGCACGTTTCGAATCCCTTTTTGCTCACCGTTTAAATCGTAGTACACTGATTTTTACATGATTGATCAGTTAATGCATGTATAATGTGGCGTGAATGAAAAATCTTACAAGATCATGCATGCGTTTCACGTTTTTCTGCATACATCCAGATTTTCGGTTGTTTTTTTATTTTGGATAGATCCAAGCTGCTGATCCATGTGTTAGGGTCATTCTAGTGGTCCTTAGAGTGTCTTAGTGGTGGTGTCTCGTCTCCCATGAAAAGGGCTGCATTCAGTGGACGTGGCTTTTTCCGGGACGCGGCAGATTCTTGCATCGGCTTGGGTAGGGGGTTCGGGTTATTCTTGCTGGTTCATGGTCGGACCAGGGACTAACCAAGGGCTAGGGGGTTCGAGTTAGGGTCCTTAAGGGCTGGTCTGTAGGGTGCGCTCGTCTTGGTCAGGGCTGGAACCAAGGCTTGTCGTGAGTGGGTGCAGGTGGCGGGTTTTTGCGCAGGTTCATGGGGTAGATGGATCAGTTGCTCGGTTAGGGGGCTCCTGGATGGACCAGGGGCTGGTACCCTGGTCGGTTCCGGCAGGACCCTGGGAGGTCCTGCCGGCGGAGCTCTGGCCAAGGGTGGGCCGGAGCTGGGGCAAAGGAAGCAAGAAAGGGATGGGGCAGCGTGAGGTACGTGGGCTTGAAAAGCCACGTTTACAGTGTGGGTTTTTGGGTTTAGATAGCGGGCAGGGCCCGGGTTTTAGGGGTCCGGGTCGGGGTCTAAAATGATGGGTCAAATAATTTTAGTGGCCGAGTCTAGATTTTTATTAATTGGGCTTGTTTTTATTTTATTTTTAATTAATTAAGAGTTAAGGTAGTAAATAAATGGGTTAGGCTTGATTAATTAATTAATTAGACTAATTTAATGGGCTTTAATAATTATGAAAGTGAGCCCACTAATGTGTCATGGACGTGTGATCATGAAAATTATTGGTCAAGCTGATAGTTGTTGGGTTTAATAATTTTATCGGTCTAATTTATAAGTTAATGGTTAGTTAATTAATTTTATTAATTTAATTTTTAGTTAATTAGTTAATGAGCCTAAAATTATGTTTTTAGTGAGCCATTAGTTTCACATGGGCCTGGGGGCCCATGAGCTTAATGGGCCAGGTCAGGTTGGGCTTTTTGGTTTTTGAGCCAGTCTAGGAATTTTTGATGTTAAGTCTAGTGGTCAGCAGCTCGAACAAGTCCTTGAAAAATAAATGTTCGTAAATATATATTTAATTCATGCATGCATTTCATTTTTATTAGATATATAAGTATTATTTTTTTAAGAAAAATAAATTTAAATATATATTTACGGACAAATTTTCATGAAAATTTAAGAAATAATGAGAATTTTTTATGTTCATGCATCATGAAACAATTTTATGATAATTTTAAATGCATGTTAAGCAAAAATATATTTTTTTATGGGAGAAGTTGAAGTGAAGGTGGAAAAGTGATTGTGGTTGGAGCCGGATTACCTGGGCCGGTGACCTTCCTACTGATGTATAAGTATGATGAGCTTATGGATCCAGCTGAGAGAGAGCTGGTGAAGTGGCAGCACAGAGGTGGATCCCACCGCCGCGTACGTTGGTTTAAAGATTGATCAATCGCTCTGTATGATGTCACCGACATAGATACGACCTGTTGAGAACTAAGAAATCATGAGATGTTATTTTTACGAAAATTATAAAGTATGATGAATTTGTTATAGCATGATGATTTAGCAGTATGATTATTTATTTATGTTTATATGCATATAATTTTAAGATCATGCACGTATAATTATTATTCATGTATTTTATATGATGTGTGCTTGTGTGTGGTTTCATGTTTGTTATGTAATGATTAGGATTAGAACGAACGTGCTGGGCCTCTAGGCTCACTAGATTTAAATGGTGCAGGTGTGAGCAGATGTTAATGAAGTTAATGTGTTCCCGACTGGCGGCGAGGGGTATGAGTATCCAGGCGGCTAGAACCTCCGTTGACATTGCTCTAAGATGAATTTTATGTTGAGATTAGAACATTTATTTCCGCATATGTTTTATTATTATAGAGTTTTCTTTTTCAGTATATGCTGAATTTTAGATTTTAAGTATTTATTTTCTAAGTTTTCCAGTTGAAAATTTTGTGAAGAAGATATTATTTAGAAATTTTATTATGGCATTCTTATAAATTATTATTTAGTAATTAATTTTAAGTATTTGATTGCATGTGTGTACTTTTAATGTATCCTTTGTGTATTTGTATTTTAAATTAAGTAAAGTATTTTTTTTAAAGTACAATATATATATGTATGGGCATATATATATTTATATTTATTATTTTATAGTTAGAGAGTTATTTTAAAAAAAAATTTCACTAGCAGTTCTAGGATGTTTCAGTATGGGTACGACCCGACGAGGAAAATCCAGGGCAGTGGGCCTGGGGTACAAAGAGATGGTAGGGTGAGGGCCGATCCGGGTATGGTTTCGGTACAGAGGGTCGAGGACCCGGGGTGAAGCCGATAAAGGGCCCGATCTAGACGTGATGAAGCCCGGTTCGTAAACAAGCTCGGGCTGAGGGTTCGAGGATCTTGGGTAGGGGCAAGGCGGAGTTCGTTCATGGCATGATAAATGTTGAGGACCCGAGTGGGTGGGGCCTGTAACTAAGATCAAGACTAGGAGAAGAAAGATGAGAAGCTAGGAATGAAGGGAAGTGGCTCGGGCTCGATGGCGCCAGGGTAGAGGCGAGCGATGTGAAGGCGATGGCAGTATATCTTCCAATATCTGGTTTCCTTATCAAAATATCACCGTATCTTTTACGATGGGCAAAAATCTTGGATAACAAGGAAAGGTTGAATTCAACTAGAAAAGTAAATCTTCCTAGTCGGTTCATTCTTAACACACGATTACATTGCAACATGCATATTGCATATTACTCTCTAGGTTTCCTTTTCGTGAGCATATTTTGACTTGAGCATCGGAGTGATCACGGCGGAAAACTCTTACAGCACTCTCTAACGAGTTCTTTTCTTTGTGTAGATAACCGGCCCTACATCGAGGCGACATAAAAAGAAAGATCTAGCTGGAAAAGGTTGCCACGTCTACCCAACTTTTTCTGATGTTAACATATATCTAAGTTTTTATAGAATAAATCGTATGTATATAATTAAACAATCGTACGGATCTATTCAAATTCATGTTTTATCCCATTTTTTAAAAATCTTCTAGAGGTATGATAGGATCGGTTAAGGGGAGGAAAACACAAGTTTAAAATATTTTAAGCTACAATAGTTCATCCTTGAAATGTTCGAATACCAACCGAGCACCGATAAATTATATCAAGTTTTGTTACAAAACTAGGCAAAAAACACTCGAAATAATCCATCTAAAAACTGATTAAGCATTTGAGAAATCATTTGAAAATATTGCAAGTTGAGATAGTAAAAATATTTTGGTTAAAACATTTTATCAAACACTTTGTATGAAATATTTTGGTACTTTAAAGAACATATAAAATGCTTCAAATCATCCAAAAATAGCAAAAATAAGTAAATGTGATAAAGTAAATATGCACGAGTTTGTTTGGATATTCGGAGCTCAATCTCCTACGTCACCTCTTCTTTCTCACGGAAGGATCTACTAGAAGATTTTGAGCATTACAACGTCTTGTAATCACCCCACTCAAACCTTAGGACTTATCTCACTGCCTAAGTCGGAACTCTTAGATTCTCAACTTGATTGTAGGCCGCAACCTCACAATCTACATAATGTTTAACGTCTTTATGTCAAGACTTACAAACACAATATTTAACGTCTTTGTGTTAAGACTCTCACTCAACTAATCTTTACAAATCAGGGCAAGCTCTTGAATAAGTTGAATGGATATGTTTTAACGCCCTCTTCATGTGGAAAAAGCTATAACAAGCTGAATGTTCTTTTGGGTGTCCACTCTATTCTTCCTTAAATCTCTAGATCTTGTATTTATAGCCTCAAAGAATAATATATACGTTAGATACAAGAAATATGACGTTGGAAAAGATTCTGATATCACAACGTTCATATTTCTCTTTCTGAACTGTAGCTTTGACTGGTTGACTAGATCTGGATCTAGAGCAGTATACAGGCAAGATAAGGTGACAAGCTTGGTGAGCAGTTGATATCTTTGAGTCGGTTGACATGCTTAGATCGGTTGATATCTTCAAGTTGATCGGTTGATATAGAGCAGGTGACAAGCTTGGTGAGCAGTCGAGTGAGATTCTCGACTTCTTCAGTTGTTGTTGTCTGTCCGATTCTTGTAACTCTTTCTGTGTTGACTTCTGGGCAAAGTAATAAACATAACATTGTAGCACTTGATCTTGGCTTTCCAACGCCACAAGAATCACTAAATTCGGAGTTCATATGCAAAAGTTATGCTCGAAATACCAGAGCTGCTCAAATCAATCGAGTTCTTCATCGATCGGGAGAAATTTTATTGGTCTAGGTCTTTTAGATCTTGATGCGTTGATTTTTGGGCAAAGTGGTGAACATAAAAGTTGTATCCCTTTGTCTTGGCTTTCCAACGCATCAAGAATCACTCTATTTAGGTCTCATTTGAGAGAGATATGATAAAATTGCCATTCTATGTACAGCCTTGAGTTTTGTTATATATCAACCTATGCCAAACCAGCAACTTCAACGTGCTTTATAATCTTCTTAAGCTCCCATTAGGACTTTGACTTGTGAAGATGATTTGTATATCATCTTCATATCTTTCCAACGCATATTAAATCATTACATTTGGATCACGGAGCTGAGAGATATGGTCATTACACTAGAACTAATATGTCAATACATCTGTTGTCATCTTGTTCATCTAGTGCACTATTGAGGTAGCAGTTTGACCTGGATATCATCCGAATTCGTTCAACTATCATAAGACATGACTTGTAGACTTTTGTGTTGGCTATGCAACGGTTTAGGCGGCTGGTCATTTGGATCGTTGAGCAATGAGATATGCTGAAAACAAGACGTTGCGCCGAAACCTAAGTTGAGCTTATAAGATTGTATTCCAACAACTTAGCACTTTCAATTTGTCTTCTATCAGCTGCACACTTAGTAAATATGTTAGAAACACAATGACAAGTTTTATTATCATCAAAATTAAATATATATTAAAAAATAAAACAATTTTTAATTTTAATTTGGAAAAAAAATTGAGAAATTATGTACAAAAAATAGAAGAGGACGTGATGAGAATTTAATAAAATATATAGGGATAATATGAAGAAGTAAAATATCAAAATAAGATCTTTTTTTAAAAAAATAAGGTTGTCTTACTTTTTAAAAACAGTTTATTTTGACAGCTTATAAGTTGTTTGACAAAAAATTTGTCAAACAAATTTAAAGATTTTATAAGCTCTGAAACAACTTATAAGCTGTTTTCAAGAGCTTATAAGTACCTCGAAAAAATATTACTTTTAGTGCAAAAGTATTATTTTTATTGTAAATATAGGCAAAATTGACTTATCTCATGTCTAAAAATCTGTGAGACGATCTAATAGGAGACCTATATATTCAATTTGATTTAATCATGTAACTATTTTAGTTTTTCTTTGAGGTAATAAATTTTTTTAAATATTAGTAATCTTTTTTTTTTGTTAAGTGACGATGTCATAACAAGAAACTTATCAACAATATCTAATATTATATCAACACTCAGACAAAAGCATAGACTAATATCGGACACAAAAAGAAAACCAAAAAAAAAAAAAAAATTGACACCGATGTTGAACATATAAACAATATCCGTCGTCGTATCAATACTCTAATAACAAAGTATTTCAATTAATACAAAGAAGCAAAAATATTGTAAGAATATTGAAATTTGACTATTTAATGGACAAAAACCAAGAATACGTGCATCATAAATACATCTTTTAAGAAGCAAGAGGTATTATTATAACTTGATTTAAGATAACATGGTTGTATGATGAGTAGATCTTGAATCAATTTTTGATCATGAAAAACACAACTAACCATATCCATGTGCATAAAATATATAACTTCTTGAGTTATTATTCAATTTGGACGTTAACCATATATATATATATATATGATAATTATAAATACTATAAAATGAAATTTAAATGAAATTGAAGAGGCTGGAATAATTATATATTATTCCTTTGAGATTATAATTGGAGCTAATTAGGGTGTAGGGCCACGATATCCCTCCGTAGCTTTTAGATTGTCTTCTTTATGTTCGCAAATCAGAATCTTAATGATCTTTTCAAAGTGCATCTCTGTCAGGTAGTAAGAAACTCAACAACTCTTCCATCTTCACCTACTAGTTAAGATTGATTAAGTCAGCAATTACGATCTTGATTTAATCTCAAAAGTAAATACTTTTTTTATGATTGAATCTAGAATTCGAGATCTCGATCGTCCAAAACTTGGGACTTTAATTGATACTTATTAAGCTATAAGTCATGCATGGACAAAAGTAAAGTTAATTTAAGTATATATCATCTGTGTTAGGAATCTAATGCATGGGAAATCAATAGTTCATTTTAGTAATTTTTCGTTAGAGTATGAATATCTATCATGGTGCTTAGCATTGCTAACGTACGCCGAGTATTGCTAATATATCAAGCGTCATCTTCACTCCAATAAAAATAAGAGTAAAAGTGCAAAAGAAACCATATTATTTTTTTTCATTCTCACAATATTCATTTTATTGAGTAATACGTTTATAATTGAAATAGCTTATGTTTTATTTTATTTTATTTTATTATCTTATCGTCCTGATAAAATAAATGATGATGAAATTTGTCGTCAAACAATCATCAAGAAAAAAAAAATGGCATATCAATTGTGAGCTCCACATGCATATGCCTAATTGCACATATTTTTGGGTCACTAATATTTTTTTCATTTTTATAATGCTTATAAAAGGAGAGCAATTATGATGGTTATCATAAGCAATCATCAAGAAAACGCATACTGTCTATAAGAGTTTACAATTTGAAATATCGTGGTTTAGTATGGATGATAAAACATTGATAATTGATTATTCATCTTTTTTTTTCAATTTTTCGCTCAAGTTCTATAAATGGTCAGTATCTTGTACTATTATATTATTTAAATATAATAATTTATCGGTCTATATTATGCATCATTCGTCATCTCATCAATCAATAAGTCAAGCGATATCACTTGATGGATAATAACATAATACTCATGAGCACCTGTAAAATTTAAAATAAGTGATTACAAAAATTTAAGTTGATAAATAAACAATCATAGGGAGGGAAGAAATGCATCATATCAAAATTGACTAGGGAAAACAACTTTTATCCCGTAAATTGGGCGTTTTCATTTTTTGTCATCTTATCGATTACTTCACATTCTCAATCTACTAGCTTAATCTTTGTTTTTCAATTTTTTGTTTTATTCATCAGAGTGCTGACATGACATTGGACATATGTCAGCAATATCTGTCTTTATTTTAGTAACTTTTTTAGTTGTATCATATATATCATCACTTTCCAGTATCACGTTAGTACTTCGCCCAAAAAAATGAAAATTATTGAGATTGTAAGAAGATAAACAAAAAAATTTTAAAAAAATTCAAATTACATGACCAAAAGAGGAAAGTGACCCTTTAGTCAACATCAATCAACCCGCAAAGCTTTAATCGATGTATATTTATGCGTACGAGAAATAACAAAAAAAAAAATCCACACCACGGGGGGCTGGCTACGTACCGAGGCCAAACCCAACAGAATTCATGTCACAAAACCATCTCCATCGTTTACTCGGATTCCAACATAAAGAATCGAATCAATTAATAGGTAATGTTTGAGAGAGCTTTTGGGAAGCATTTCTCAGCTTTTTCTTAACAAAATTTCACAAAAATTCAAAATTTTATTAAGAAAAAGTCGAAAGTGTTTCTCAAAAACTCTCCCAAACACTATCTAAGACTGCAATTTAACAATTACATTTTCGGCCATAATCCTCTGAGAGCATAAAGTCATAAATCAACCACGTGGTCGTCATATTTTCATGTCACGGGGATAACAACATTTTTAATCATGTTATTTATACGTTTTTCATTTTGATCCTATTAACGTTGTATAATTGTATTTTCAATTCAAAATATGCAAGATACAAGATTGAAAATACAAATTCACAATTAACAAGACCAAAAATAAAAAAAGTGCAAATAACAGGACAAAAAACGTAATTCTCTATCATGGATAGTAACATTGTTCACTAATGCCACCTCTCACCACCATGAGCAATTATATTCACAAGTTTTATAGAATATCAATGTATTGTATACTCTCATAATAAAGAAAACTGTAATTTTTTATCTTGTAATTAAGTATATCTCTTTGCAATTTTAACCATCTGTTTTATCATGTTTGAGCTTTAATCCGCTACTTTAATCTTTAGCACCACATACATAATATAAGTGCCTAAAATTGTGCGGTATGCACAATGTTATTGATTGATAAATGTAACAAACTTATGAAATATGGGTGGTATACATCCCGCTTATATTGTACCACAAATTAATAAAGACAATTACTTACATCCGTTAGTAATAATACATACATACATACATAAATGCATATATATACATATATATACACACTCCATTGTATATACAAGTTTAATTTAGTCAATCATTCAAACCTCGAAAGAATATAAAGTTTTACCATCTAATAAAAATAAAGAAAATTTTCTTGTGATTGATATTTTTGAGGAAATGAAACGGGGACCATTCAACCACCATATTTGTTGTGGATCTTGTGGGAGATATATAAAGCCTTTGAAGAGATGACACAAGCCAACAGTTGTCGCCAGTGAGAAAAAGGTACTATATTTGTAAACTCTGACGTTTCATCTTGCTTTGCTTCACACAATCAATCATTGATTTTATTTTATTTTATTTTATTTTTTGGAGCAAGTAAAAAAATAACATATATATGGTATGATTTCAAATGCCTTAGTAAAATTTCTAACAAGACCGATCGATCACTTTATTCACTTTTATCTCATCCGATACTAATGTTTATAATTTAATTAATATGAGTCTGAAAATATGATTTTAACAAATTTAAATATGATTTAAAGATTAGACATACGTATATATGAGTTGACATCGACCATTGATTTATTTAGCATTTTGTAATTTGATTTGACCGCAAAAACATTTTATTAGAAACATAATAAAAAGTATAGTTTGAAAATGAACCTCTCAAAACAAATTTTCAGAAAATGTACGTTTTTCTACAAAGTTAAGGGGAAAAAATGGCCAATGGTTACCTTATCATTTCCATGTAATACGAGGGCCCCATTTTCAATTTTTTTTATATAGCACTTCTTTGTATAAATAGGGGACCAAAACTAGCTTCCATTCAAGAAAACAAACAGTTCCTATATTTTTTTTTCCTTGTTCTCACTTTTAGGCTGCATTTTCTTTCTTCAAATAGCCATTTTTTATTGCAAAAAAACACATTGATTATACATGGCAATTGAAATAGGTTTATCAAAAGTAGCAGAATCAGAGACTCATGGTGAGAACTCACCATATTTTGCTGGGTGGAAGGCATATGATGAAAACCCTTATGATGAACTATGCAATCCCTCTGGAGTTATACAAATGGGACTTGCGGAAAATCAAGTAAGTTCTCGGGTTTTCGATGTTTTCCAAGGATCTTGGCAGTCGAATCATTTGAAAATGACTTCATTTCGCGGTTCTTGATCGTTCCTAATTAGCGTTTCGTGTCCCATGTAACAGGTTTCATTTGATTTGTTGGAGCAATACCTGGAAACACACCAGGAGTCACCTACTATTGGTAGGAGCAAAGCTTCTGGATTCAGAGAAAATGCTCTATTCCAAGATTATCATGGCCTAAAATCTTTCAGAAAGGTAATTATACAAATTTTTTTTTTTTTTGCATATATAAAATATTTATATATTATCCTTTGACTAATTGTAAAATTAATAATATTAATACAGGCAATGGCAAGTTTCATGGAAGAAATAAGAGGGGGGAGAGCAAAATTCAACCCTGATAGAGTTGTTCTAACAGCTGGTGCAACTGCAGCCAATGAGTTATTGACTTTCATTTTGGCTGATCCTGGAGATGCCTTGCTTGTTCCTACTCCTTACTATCCCGGGTATGAACACTTTCCCCGCGTAAATTTTCTATCGAGGAGACGGTTATATATATGCTCGATCGGCTGTAGTTGCATCCATAGTCTGATTAAAATCATTCAAAATTTTCTAGAAAAATATAAAATTTTGATTATTTTAGCCTATATATTGGGTATTCCAAAAAGTAAGGAGAGGATGAGTTTTGTTGTGAGACGGGTTGACCAGACTCATAACTAGAATGAAAGTAATTTTTTTCATGGGTCGGATCTAATATGATATTCGCCTAACAAAATTGACTTATGAAGCGGTTTCATTTCATGACTTTTTTTATGGTTTTTTAATGGGAAGATTGAGTCGACATGAATCTCATAATATTTCTGACAATCTTGTCTGGAAAATTGATGTATCATTAACTTTGGTACTTTGATTTTGAACAGGTTTGACAGAGACTTGAGGTGGAGGACTGGAGTAAACATCGTACCAGTTTCCTGCGACAGCTCCAACAATTTCGAGATAACCCTTGAGACTTTGGAATCGGCATACAACGATGCCGAATCCAAGAACATCAAAGTCAAAGGACTCCTCATAACAAATCCGTCCAACCCCTTAGGCGCGACGATCAAACGGCGGATTCTCGAACAGATTCTTGAATTCGTGACCCGTAAGAACATCCATCTCGTGTCCGACGAGATCTACTCGGGTTCCGCCTTCTCTTCGGACGAATTCGTCAGCATTGCCGAAGTTCTTGAATCCAGAAACTACCAAGATTCTGAGAGGGTTCACATAGTTTACAGCCTTTCAAAAGATCTAGGGCTTCCGGGGTTCCGAGTGGGGACTATATACTCATACAACGATAAAGTCGTGTTAACGGCGCGAAGGATGTCGAGTTTCACGTTGATTTCTTCGCAAACACAACAGCTTTTGGCTTCCATGCTTTCTGATAAGAAATTCACGGAACATTACGTGAAAACTAATAGAGAAAGGCTGAAAAAGAGGCACGAGAAGATCGTTTCCGGGTTGAAAAACGCGGGTATCGAGTGCTTGAAAGGGAATGCTGGGCTGTTCTGTTGGATGAACTTGAGGCCATTCTTGGAGGAGGATACAAAGGAACAAGAATTGGAGCTGTGGGATTTGATTTTGCATGAAGTTAAACTAAACATTTCTCCGGGATCTTCTTGCCATTGCTCCGAGCCTGGGTGGTTTAGGGTTTGCTTTGCGAACATGAGTGAGCAGACACTGGAAGTTGCCCTAGGAAGAATACAAGGTTTTGTGGAAAGAAGAAAAGGGGGGAAGATGAATAATGGGATCTGTTAAAAATGATTTTTTTTTTTAATTATTTGTTGAAATATTTTGATTATTATTTTTTTTTTTGGGTTGAATTATTCATTTTTTGGGAGGCTTTTTCTTGGTTTTTCTTCGGGTTTGTTTTTCCAGGAAAAGGGCTCCCATTAGAGGAATTGGTGTCTCAAATTGAGATTGTAAATTGTTTTCCAATTGAGATTCAATTTTTACTAGATTTTATTGATATTGTATCAAGCAAGAGTTTACTTATTTTTTTTCATTCCATCATTAATGTGTCTTGTGGAGATGAAGAGATCATAATTAAATTCGTAGAATTAAAACCATATTTCAAAAGTTATATTAATAAAAATGTTCATGGTTAATCTTTTTAATGTGAAAAATTAAATAACTCAAGCATTACCCAACGACTCAAAAACCTTAAAATCTGAAGACGTGTGAATTGTGATATATATTCTATATATGGTATCAAAATTGAGTTTTGGGCTCATATCTTTAGTTTTTTTTGGCAAATTTGTTAATTTATTTTGCAAATTTTTAAGTTTTATTTTCATAGGAATACTTACTTTACATTAATTATATCAGCATCATGCATGACAGAGATAAATCCACGCCATGTCAGTCCTCTAGTAAAAAAGACCAAAAAATTATCAGAAAACAAAAGTGGCGGTTTAAACCGGAATTTAACAAAATAGAGAAGTAAAATCACAAAGAAAAAAATCAAACATAAATAATCGAGTAGGCCTCTTTTGTGTGAGGATGGACGGGTCATATCTATAATAAAAATTATTTTTGACATAAAAATTATATTTTTATATGAATCGTATAATATCGAATAGGAGATCTGTTTAACAAAATTAACTCATGAAACTTTTTTTTTTTACGTAAATAACTCGTTCTGCATCGGATACAGGATCTTCTTATGTAAGCCAAATATCATAGAACATAATCTGAAAATTTATATTCAATACATCTACGTCGATTGGTTATTAAATATCATGAAATAAGTACATTGACTAATAAAATATATAAAAAAGTATAAAAATTTATAACATCTGTTTCAAACTTTCGATATCATGTCGAAAGAATTATTTTTCTCAACATTCGAACTGAGGGGAGATGTATTAGTGATAATTTTTTGATGTTATCTCTATCAAATATAAATATATATTTGAATTATGAAAGTAAAACAATAACAAAAACAAGCATTGCGTGTGAGTGAGCAGCCCGTAATAATTATGCCATTGACTTATTATGTTCTTGGAAATGTCAAACTCAATTGGTTGGAGGACAAGTGCTACAAGTTTTTCCTTCGATAAATAAATTATTTTTCATCCCCTTGACTCCAAATTATTTAATTAATTTTATAAGTATGTTGAGGTGATATATAGCTAGAACAAGTGAACAACGTGATTCGATATGAAAGAGTGCACAATTAAATATTTATAATATAAAATTGCAATTTCGATTAATCGAGTCTATATCATTTTATCCTTTTATGATTTTAGTTTTAATTAATTCATTATGCTGACGTAATTAATATCACATCAATATTTTCATAAAAAATAAGTAAAATTGCCAATAATTGAAAGATAGTATTGAAATTAATTTGACGTAATAAAGAACAAAAATATAAATCAACACACGTACAAGAGCATTATACAATTTCCATTCAATATATTAATTTTAAAGACCCGATAGTTGCACCCAGCGTGCAATTGGCATTTTCTTATGTGGGATTTTAATTTAATATTTAACGAGGGAAAAAATCATTTTAAATATTTGACCCAAATACATTTTCATATATAAACGTGGCATGCATGTCATGAGTCACGACATGAATACTCGTCTCCCGTTAATTAATTCCTTGAATAAAAAAATCCATTCGCTAGAAGCTCTTTAATTCGATCTACTTGATTCGAGGATACTCACTACCTTAGCTTGTTCCATTATAAAATTTATTTGAATCTCATGAATAAAATATAATCCAACAAGTTACTCTAAATAAGTTTTAGAATGTATCTACATAGATAATAATAATAATAATAATAATAATAATAATAATAATAATAATAATAATAATAATAATAATAATAATAATAATAATAATAATAATAATAATAATAATAATAATAATAAGGGAGTGTTATTTGCACTCCACATTTTGTTAAATACACTCCATTTTTAATTTTATACTAAAAATTGACAATTGTAACCTTTGATTGGTTTTATTTTTAGCAAACTCATTCATAGTTTCAAACCTTCTAGTCTTAAAATATGTTATCTATAACATCAATTACTCAAAATAATATAGTAAATTTTTTAATAAAAACACACAAAAATAACAAAAACTAATTATTTATTTTACTTTCATCTAAATTTATATTTTCTTTTAATTTTTCGAAAAAAATGATAGTTGATCATTAATCATTTTTATGTTTTAGTTATTTTTATTGAGTATAACCTATCTCCTTAATTATTTTTATTTTAAAATTTTAAATTAATTATAATATATTATAAAATATACATAACTTCATAACAAAATTTTTATTTTAACATAAAACATTTTTATAAATTTATATTTAATATATTTGTAAATTAGCATAAACCAAAATAAACACAAATTAATTTTAATATTTAGTGTTTATTTACATTATAATATTTAGTGTTTAAATAATATTTTTATATTATAAAAATTATGTTTTTAGTCACGAGAAAATATATTACAAAATAAAAGGTATAAAATAAAATAGAAATTTAAATTTTAGTGTTAAATTTTAAAATATTTTGTATTTTATATTAAATTTTAATGAAATTTTGGTAAATAAAAATTTAATAAACCTTCGGCAAAAAAAATTTACATCCAATATTGTGTGTGTGTATATATATATATATATATATATATATATATATTGTTTTTAAAAAATCCGATAACCATTCGTATATCATTCTAACATTTAGGATAATATTAAATTTTAATATCAAAATAAAATGTTTTTATTATTTTATATTTTAATTATATCCGATAAAGTATCCCCAAACTTTCTAAAATATTAATACTGTAGTAGTTAAAACAAAAGTGTGTATGATTTTTTTAAGATAAATCAAAACTCCATTATACAAAGAAAGACATGATAAGGGTAAATTTGTCTAATGTTAAATTAATTAGGTAAAGTGGAGTGTTATTAACATTTTTTGGAGTGTAAATAACACTTCCCTTAAAAACTGCGACTTAGAGAAAAAAAAAAAAAAAATTGCCACAATTTTTTGAACGACTCTAACGTTCCCTTATTGATGTGATTTGGAAAGTTCTAACTTATGTATCCAAATGGATCGCTTTATTCTATTACACATGAAACTATGTAAGATTTTGGTTTTGTTTTATATTTATTTGTTTTTTTGCGATTTTGGATATCTATATCGATTAATTATTTAGTTTTTGTTCACTATTTTTGTTTTTTCCTTTCGACTGTAGTCATTTTTTTTAACTTGGCACTGACGTAATTGTGTCACATCAACATTCAAGAGAAATTATGAATAAAATTGTTTCTTTAAAATATGAAAAAAAAAATTGAAAGATACACGACTAAAATTACTGAATATTTGTCAATATAAAGAATCAAAATCATAAAATTATATAATTCCTAGATCAGAATTTTCCTGGTATATATAATCAATCATAATGGTGACTATGAACCTTTCGAGTTCTGCTTTTAATTATTGTCAATATGTGATCATGATCCAATATATAGCAAGTAATTCAGATTCATTCTTTAATTTATATGATTATGACTACAGTTAATAGGAAGTACTACCTTCCATGCTAGTCAGACTTTTCATATATGACAATAGAAAGTAAACTGAGATAACTAGATTTTTTAGTGCATCCTATATATTTAAAAACCTCACAAAATAAGATAAAATAATTTCTTAAACCTTGATTCGAGTTGGTATATATGGACAATAAATCTCTACCAAAATAATAATTAACCAAAAAATTACGATTATTTTTCCATCTATGCATGTGAGGCCACGCTAAACTTCTCCTAATGGTTATCATTAATTAATTATATATATATATATAATCGTATTGTGGCTTCATCATATGTGGAGGATAAACCATTGATTTATTACTCGTCCTTACTTTGTCTAATATTAGGCTCAAGTTGTACAAAAAATTAGTGTCATAACCATTACCTTATCTAATTGTATTAATTTATCATCCTTATTTCATGCGTCATTCATCAGCTTATCAATGAGCCAATCAATACCTACGAATATTAAAACCTGAAAACATAAAAGATTAAAATTGCAAAAAGATAAATAATAAGCCAAAAAATACAATATTTCCATTAGTTTAAGTTAATTGATTACAAAATCATATCGCTATCACTCTTTTATTCATCGCTCCATATGAATAATTATGATTCAATCATTACAAAATGTTAATAATTATGTGTCACGTTAAGCCTCTATCCCCAATGGCCCTTTTCCAAATAAATTTTGTTAGTTAGTGTATAACCCTACGTCTCCTATAGAGCTACATGGCGTATAGAGAATTAATTTTAATAAATTAATTCCAATTTTTAATTTGATTGACTTTTATAAACTTTAATTAATTTCAATTATGAAGTATGGGCGCCGCTCATGCAAATCATCTCAAGTAGATCAATCTCCATCATTCAATTATAATTTTCAATTGTTTCAAAAAGGTAGTCCTTGCATTTGATTAAATTTCAAATAATTTTGTACTTTGATTAGTTATATTAATTTCTAGTTACTTTATAACACCAACACACACTTCTTTTGGTTTAGTTAACTACAAATTGATCAAGAGATTTAATTACAAAATTATATTAAGAAACAATAGTCAATGTCGACATATTCGCTCACAAATCTTAGTCTCCGAATTTCGAAATAAGTACTAACATGATTTCAGTATTTTCTTTAATGTTCTAATTATTAATAGCAAATTGCAATTAATTAATTATATCATTCATAAACTATGTTTACAATAAGTGCTTCAAATATCAAACTAGCTAGAGAAGTGGACCAATGGAGAGTAAAATATCCGATTTGTATTCATTAAAAAAGTTAAAACTGTAATTTAGGGGAAAAATTACAGTTTATTCGTGGAATAACGTTTGAGTGAAACATTTTTATACCCTTTGTGATTTTCAAAATGGCGGGTTTAAAACTTAATTTTGACTATATATATGACCAAAATTACAAAGAAACATAGAAACACAAATTAATTATAATATTGCAATTTTCCTTGGACGTGATAATATCTACATCTATAGTTTTGGATTCTGTTTATTATGATGTGTCGATCCGCTAATTTTTCTCGACTAGTCAAGTTGTAAATAATATATAAACCTTTTTACTCCATTAATAAATAACTCGATCGATGGAACACATTGAGGCCTCTCACAAGTTAAGGGATAGGTTATACATATCACTAAAAATTGGCACCATGATTAACGATTGTTTAATTTTTAATAAATGTAAATGTATGTTAATTAATATTATTAATGAATAAGACGAAATCATCCCGAACATGCAATTAAAAGTTAAAAAACTCATAATAATTGCGCTAATCATCCCGTCAAAATTAAATAATTAATTTGAATGTGTATGTATATAAACAATACAGTTTGTTTACGTGCGATCATTTAAATAAATAAACCACATTGAATTCGATCGTTTCTCTAGTTGGCAAGCATGTGTGTGGATGAGGGCAATTATGGTCTCCATTCCCATGCGCAATCATGCACTAGGATCACACATGCATGCACTTTAAATATCTTGATCTTCAATACATTCATGCCAATTATTTATTATCTAATATTGCAAATTAATTATATGTTCAAACTTCAATTATTTATTACGTATTGGATTGAGAACATGTGTGATCTTCTCACTTATTTCCAAACCACACGTTGATTGTTTAAGTACCATACAACAATTAAGTTGTGTGTGTAGATGTTGAACTCGAACAATTTTAATAAAGTTAATTAATTAAGCTGGATAATTGATCTTTATATGAGATGACAGCTCAGCGATAGAGTCGATAATTTGTTTTTGTAAAGTTGCTTTTGGATTGAAGGATTTGAAGTTGTGTTTGAATTGAAGGATTTGGAATCTAAGGTTGTGCTTGGATGGAAGGATTTTAAATCCATGGATTTCGAATTTATTTAATTATTAACAATGAAACAATAGATCAAATCCTAAATCTATACACTACTTCAAAAGTTCAAATATATTCAAATCTATAAAGTAGAATGCATTTCAAATGAATCTATTTTTGGGTAGACTTGAAATCTATCCTAACTAATATGAAACATCATATAAACATGAAACGAATAGATTTAAAATTTATGTTGCTATTTCTATATATAACAAAAATACATTTGAATATATTTGAAATCCATTGATTTAAAATTCTTCTATCCAAGCACAACCTAATAGTTTTGATTATATTTTTATTGTTTCCAACTAAACGTTAATAAATCAAATTTTGAATCAACACCTTACTTATTTACTCTTTAGTAAAGTAGAATTAATTTCAAGTAACAACATTACTAGGTGAATTTGAAATCCATCTTAATTAACATGAAATACTATATAAACATGTAAGAGGTAGATTTGAAGTTTATGGTTTTATTTTTCGAAACAAAAAATATTTAAATGTATTTGAAATACATCAATCCAAATGCAACTTGAAGCTATGAATTTCAAATCTATGGATTTTAAATCTATTTAATTTCTAGGATGAATTTAAACTGGGTAGATTTCAAATCCATCTTTTCATGTTTATACACCCAATGTAGGTGTCATTTTAATTTCATCATTCAAATCCTTCTCAAATCAAATATTCTCATCCAAACGTAACTTAAGAGAATCAAGAAAAATATAAACAAATTTATTTAGATATATGTAGAGAAAATACGAGTATATTTTATTTATACTTACATTAAATAAATATACTATAAATCTTAAATACGAGCAATGATCGTCTTGGCTAAGGAAAAACTTTAATTTTGGTTTCAGATATCTATCTCTTTGCAATTTTAGTCATTTATGTCAATTTTATTTCATTATATTTGTTTTTATGTACTTTTAGCTTTTCTGACATGACTAGTGACACCATGTTATGAACAAACATTCCTTTATTTTTTTTTCACCGTGCATGGTATTATATCAGCATTAAATGAATTAATAAAATTGCCCAAAAAATAAAAAGACGAAAGGTTAAAATTAAAATTTGACAATCTAGTCCTAGAATAGAAAAACAAAACCCTTATGTTAAGTTAGATTAGAAAGACATCTCAATCCAAAAAGAAGATAAAAGGAATGGATCGAAGTAGCCAAAAATAAATTAAATCAAGTATGAGTTCAACTAGTTGATTCAACCATTTAAGTATAATAAGAATATTTGGCATATACAAAGATACAAATATACTTTCTAATTTTTATTTTTATTTTTAAATAAAATGAGGCACGTATGATGAGGAACATTACTACATTAGTGTATAAAACTATAACTAATTACTTATGCGAACTAATTATATGAATACATGCAGGTATATATCCTCTCCATATTTTAATTAGTTAATTTAACTATTATAATAATTATAACGGAAACCATAATGTTTGACATGTATACTTGTCGCTAATTTAGTATTTTTTTTTCCGTCCTATCAAATTTCAATTTTGTTACATTGTTTTTTTATTATTTTTTTAAAATTTCATCCTTTTTCCATGAAGCACTTATAGTGATGGCATGATATCGAGAAGTCTTTTATATATTTAGTATCACATAACATTCGTGAGGAAAAAAGACTGAAATTGTCAAAATTTGAAAAATAAAACATTAAAATTGAAATTTTTCATTATATAGAAGATCAGAATATATCAAATAGATAAATATACAAGACCAATATTACAATTTCTCAAGTGTAAAAATTAAGATTTGATTTCTTATATAATTTTTTACATTATGTCCCCATTTAATATCGTTTTCACTCGTCTCTTGAGCAACGTCTCTGCCGATTATTTAAGTTGCATGGTCCCCTCTTCTTGTAATGCCATTTTTTTATTATTTTCTTTTAATTAATTAAATTCAACTTATTTTTCATCTCCTCTTCAGAAATAAGGGTGACCTATGCAATTTAATCGAAATTATAATTTAGTTTTTAATTAATTTGTTAAAATTTCGGTTAATTCGGTGAGATCAATTATTTTTAATTATGTATACTATTAAAATCACAATCACGAGAAGGTCAAATACTTGAATTTTTCCTTGTTCTTGTAAGAAAAAATTAAAAAAAAATTGCTTATCTTTGTAATAATTTCAATTCGTTCGATTTGTTTAAAGAATAAATTCCGTTTGTTCAAATTTCAACGTGTACCATTTAATCCATACAATTTTTTAAAATTTTTATTAATGGGTCATGTGTTTTGCTGTTTGGACTTTAACCAATTGGGCTAAATCCCTTGTTTTAGTACTACACATATAGCATGAACAGAAATGCAACCCCAAGGATATTATAAAGAGGGGTGGAATTTAGAAAACCCCTAAAAAAAATTATCCAAGAAAGATAAGGGCAAAATTAAATCTAATAAATTTAGGGAATACATTTTCTCATCAAGAACCTAGACTTATTTATTTTAAAATAATTTCATGTAAAATTATATTAATGTAGTTGAAAAATGTTTTAAATTAATTATTTGAAAGGATCTCTGAATTAATTCAATAATAATATAATTTATTAATCATTATCTTTACTATCTTATAATAGATAAACCCTTTAGAAAAACTAAATTTAATAATTTTACTGTATGTTCAAATTTACTCTTATCATTATTCTAATATATCTAAAAATTAAGGAGCAAAAAAGTAGAATAATCGCTCAAAAACTTATCACAGTCTCTCTCACACATCCTAAATCATAATTACTAATATCTCATTAATAGTAATTAAATCCTACATGTACCGGCAGTGGCCCATTGAATATTTAAAAGTGGAGATTTATCATTACATGTGAGGTCGGCCTCACATATTGTTGGAAACTTTAATTTCGGTGTTTGCAAACTAAACTAAACAAGAGATACAAAAGTGAGTTTTCGCAGCGTGCAAATTATCTATCTGCAGCACGCGCGCTGCCTAGTAGTAAGTTGTTGAAACTCAAGGGGGTATCCGAAGCATGTGCTGCGGGCTGCAGAAACTTATATTTGCACGCTGCGGAAAGTTACATCTTGCACGCTAGCCGCGGAAACTTACATCGACAACATGCAAAATACGCTGCGGATATATTATTGACAGCTCACAATGCACGCTACGGAAAGAATTCAACCAAATTATAAAAAAAATGAAATGAAAAACTAAATAAAATATTCCAATTTCATTCATGCAAACCAAAAGAATAAGATATTTACAACTGATTGATCGCAAGTTTTTAACTCTAATCATACAGATAATAAAAGTCACTTTTTCGTTCATCGTACCAACACAGAAGTCGCAACAAAAACAATATACGAAATCTCTCATAAACTAACTACACTGTACAAAAATTATCAGACTTCCAATCCATGCAACTCCAAAGCCCATTCCGTGCATTCTACCTTGAAACTTTTCAAGGATTTAGATTTCTAACTTTTTTCTTATTCTACCTTGAAACTTTTCAAGGATTTAGATTTCTAACTTTTTTCTTCGGACCTTCTGCAAATAAAAAAGAATATATATCAAAGATTAATATCAAAGAATCAAATGTTATTACCAAATTTAGCCATTCATTTTCTAACATATGCAATTTTTTTGTTTTTTTTTGCATATTTAACCTGTATTTACGAAGGAAAATTAACCACTAATTGAAACACAGCACCAAGTCCCAACCAACTAATTAAGTCAAAAGAAAAGATCCATTTACCTCACTCCATGCATAGGTTTCTTGAGCAGTACACTCTGACTGTGAAGTTGGTTTTGACAGAGCAAGAATCAGAGGTTTCTATAAAAATATATTTTTACACATCGTTAGACCATTAATCTTAGCACATAAGTGCGCATTTCAAAGGAGCCAACATAACCTCATTTAAAGAAGCCATGGTCTCTACGACTTCCTTTGTAAACGTTTTTCCAACACCCGAGGTTCCTATCAGAACTGTTGTCTTTATTACCTAAAATTAGTGGTTATATATTAGTAGATATCAAGCAAAATAATCAGCAATTCAAGACACGATCTTTCCACCTTAACTGCATCCCCAAGTTCTTTAACTTGTTCATGATCATGAGCTCATGGTTTCTTGAAATGCTGAAGGGATTCGAGACGAGAACTCACGACTAACCCATGTTGCCATAAATACAAAATGCAATTATAGTAAACAAATTTATTTGGTTTGAAGGGATGATGTCTGAAAAAGGATCATTTTGTACCCTAGTGTCCACAAGCCAGATTTTCTTCCTTGCCTCTTCGACTGGAGCATTTGTCTACACCCATGAGTCAGAAAACTCAACCAAGATGCATAATTTATCGTGCACATTATTTAACAGAGATAACAAAAAGCCATACCCTTCTGGATATCCCAGGGCGATAAGTTCATCTATACCCGTCCCAGCCTTTAAGAAGCCAAACATGATCAAATTATCTCCAATAAACCGATTTCCACATTCAAAGTTTATTTTGCAAATATCGTATGAGAATTAACAAAAAAACATAGGATGTAGAATAAACATAAATTTTTAATGTAATCCAACAAGGGGATGAGAATTCAAGAGTAAGTAAATGTATTCTAACCTCTCCAGCTCCTAGGAATAAGAAAGTATGATCAGCTAAAGTTCCATCAACAAGTTTCAGAGCAGCGACTGGCCCCGCAAGAACCACAGAAGTTGTACCCTGAGATGCCACAAAAAATTATGATATTCTTGACAAAAGGGGAAACATTTAAACCAAACAAAAGCATGAGAAGATCACTTTTACCTGGATGTCATCATTGAATACGAGATGAGTCGTTCAGTATTTGGCAAGTAGCTCAAAGGCATTATGGTTTGCAAAAATCTTCGAACTGACCAAATCATGGAAATTTGAAGCAAGTAAGAACTCGAATATCAATGACTGAAATGTGTCAAAAGAACATGCCCCACCTGTATCAAAACCTTCTCCCCATAGTTTTGCTGAGTGCAGCCATGAACTCATCTCTTGCTGAGTGCAGCCATGAACTCATCTAAGAGGTCGGCATATTCCTGAAACCAAATAGGAGGATACCTAGTTTGCCGTATTCTTATTTTCCAAACGAAATTTTGACAAGAAAATTAGGAATCATTTACACCTCTACACATATTTCTCCACCGGTATCCCATAAAATGTTGGGTATCTATCTCAATTTTGAGTTTATTAACGGTAAATATTTATTATTTTTAACAGCGCTATCAATATTAAGGGAGTGTTTGCAATCTCTAAAAAAAAGTGATTGTTAGCTTTTGACTTTAAAAAATTATTTTTATTTGTTTCTAACCCTAGATTATGTGTTAGCTTATGTTTAACTTAATTAAAATCCAAAAGCTAGTCATATGGTGATTATGATTCTCCAAAAGTGATTCTAATAAGAAGGTCATTGTTAAAATCATTCTAATCACTTATTTATCAAACACTACCAAACTTTGATTTTTATATTTTCACATTTGTTTCCAAACACTACCAACTTTTAATTTTTCTTAACTTTTTTTATAATCTATAAATTAATCACTTCTACAAAAGCACAATCTATAGCAAACACTCCCTAATTTTATTTTGGGATTATTAACAGAGCGCAGCGCGCTATCAATAATAATTTTCAACAGCACGCAAAAGGACACGCCGTAAATAATATTATTGACAGCGTATTTTTGTTGAGCGTGTTGATGTGGCGCTGTGAATACTCACTTTTCTTGTAGCTCAAAGATACTCAAAACCCAAATCACGTTATTGAGATAGAAGTCAGAGGTAAATCGATCTCTCATTCAGTTGATATCTCGCCGATACAAGTTCAGTTCATCAAACCAGATAAATTGGTCGATTACTTGAGAAGTAAACTGCTCGTCTAAACAGTCTCTACAGTGTATCAGTTTATCATCAACTGCAACTTCCCACAAAGATTTCTCAGTTTAATTCTCAGATAATTTTCAGACTAAACTATCAGTTTACCTGAGCGTATAAAGTTTTTCGTACACTGACAAGTCTGCTACATAACGCCGTGATTTCATAATGTACTTTTTGCAGAGAATGTTGGCAACATCAGAAGCAAACATAACAACGGGAATAATTCAGAGATTTCTGATGATATTTAAATATTATTATCATTGGAATCCAAGCCTATAAATAGGCATCTCGATCAGTTGAGGAAGCTCTTTCGACAATAAAACAGTATTGCGTTATCTCCAATTTTTCAAATCCTCACAAGTTAAACTGATCAAGAAACTCGAAGCACACTTTCATAAGTTCTTTATTCTGATCATTTAAGGATCAATTTTGTGCTCTTGAAATTGAGTTGTATCACGCTTATATTTCACTCAGTCGAGGACTGATTTTGTGTTGTAACTAGGAGTTCTAAAATAGGTAATCGTATATAAGTCATAGTCTTGGAGTGGGATTTTGCAAGTTAATTGTAAAATTCAAAGTCTTCTAGTGTTATCCTTCCGAAGAGAAAGAAGGGGTGACGTAGGAGTCATTGAAATCTCCGAACATCCAGAAACATCTCATTGTGTCCTTTCATCAGTTTACCTTACTTTATCAGTTTTGTATACATTCCAAATCATTGTTCATAATATGCATTTTGGCATATTTCCGCACATCTTATTTGTCATTTTGCATAGACACCAAGATAAGCTAAGAAGTCAGTCACTAATCCGATTGAATTCTAACCGACACTCATGAAAAAAAATTCTACAGTCAAACTGATCTTTTCACATATATCGATAAATTTTCACCTTTAGATGTACTATTGGGGCAGTGTTGTACATGCATGGTAAAATTTTCCCTCATATTTAATATGATATGAAAGATAATTTTTTTGGCCTAGTGGTAAGCGCTTGATCCAAACAATTTTCATAAAAATCTATACTATACTATTAAGCAAGAGTTTTTAATATAACTAACTTTAGTGAATCCTTCTCAATATTCATAAATTACCTGTCATTTGCGTCTTCTTTTTGTTACAATTAATTCTCTCTTTTTGTGCAACCATTTTCCAATTTTTCAAAATAGAAAAATTTCACCAAAAATCATAATCGATTTTATTCTTTTATAGTTTTATAAAACTCTATTGATTTATTTTTATATCTGTGGACATTTATCATGTGTGTCACAGTTAATAGGTATTATTAGATATAGATTTATATTAGTTAAACTAAATAACAATAATTTCAAAATAACTAATAGAACATTAATAATGATCATTTTATTATTTGATAATAATAATAATAATAATAATAATAAAAAAACATTTGAGTAGCTACTGTTTTTTCACTTTTAGTAAGAAAAATATTTTATTATAATAAATAATTTCATTCCATTTATTTTTCATTTCTTTCGGGATCAATCATTATAATGAAATATAATTATCATTCTATTCTCATTTTTATTCAATTTCAAATTTCATTTGATTATTTCATTCCTACCTTATTTATTTTAATGTTCATTCCTAATAGCATTGTAGGAGCCCAATTTATACAAATTGACGGATTAAGCAAACTCGCATCATGCTTTCTATGACAAATGTTCACCTCAAACAACCCATGATAAAGGTATGTTCAATGGCGTGAGGATGTTGGTCTGATGAAGTTGAAAACTTTATTGCATGGTGATGTCAGCGATGATAACTTCATTGCTTGGTTCTGCGAGAGTGAGATGATGTTGCAGAGAGGATGCTGAAATATTTATTTTTTATTTTATTAAATATATGGGTAATTAAACACAAAATAAAATTGCATATAATTGACCATTTTTTATATTACACACAATTAAAATTTAAAATCTTACACATAATTTTAAAAACATAATTAAAAAAATAACACACATAAATATAAAAACACATATGTTAAGAAAAAAATACATTATTAATTATTCATCCACATGTAAACTCCACATATGTTCGATCAAATCTTTCTGAAGCCTCTTATGCAAATCTATGTTCCGAATGCCGACACGTCGATCTAAAAAACTGCGTTTAACTCTACGGTAGGATCTCTCGAATTAAGGAACAAATATCCGGTGACAAATATTCATAATCCCGAGCAGGAAAGTCATGATCTTCAAGCATATCCTCTCTTTCGTTCTCCATAATAATGTTATGAAGAATTATGTAAGTCTTCATTATATAATCTAAATCAATTGGATTCCACATGCAAGATAGACCTTTCACAATGTGCCAACGAGCTTAAAATACACCAAATGCTCATTCAACATATTTTCTCACGTCCTCTTTATATCTTGCAAAAGCCTATGCTTTTGTGAGAGAGGCCAAGGGATGGTCTTGACTCTTGACAAAGGCAGTCCAAGCTGGATAAATATCATCGACAAGATAATATCTCATGTTGTATCTGTTCTCGTTCACCTCAAACCGCACTAGAGGGGCTTCACCATTTGCAAGGTTTAAGAACAAATTGGATCTCTCCAACACATTGATGTCGTTATTGCATCATGGTACACCAAAGTATGTGTGCCAAATCCATAAATCTTTCGATGCAAATGTCTGAAGTATGATCGAATTTTATTTTTTATGTCCACTTTGATATTGTAATGTCCAAGCTGTTGGACAATTTTTCAAAACCCAGTGCATACAATCATTAATGATTCCAAGCATCCCGGGAAATCCCATTTGAGTATTTCAGCAGTTAGCCGAGCAACATCCTCACGTAGGGATGACAACGAGGCGGGTTCGGGGTGGGTTTGGGCAAATCCGGAACCCGCCCGCCTCTTTGTGGACCCGACCCGCCCTGTCCCGTGGACCCGGCGGGTCCAATCCGGGTTAGATCCGTTGGACCCGCCAAATTAAATATAATTTAAATTTTATTAAATAAAAAATTTTAAAAAATTAAAAAATTAACAAATCATCATTAAATTTATTTTCAAATTTATATTAATAATATTTAGGACAAAAAAATATTTATACAAGTTAAAATATATCATTTTTTTATTTAATTAATAATTAATAACAAAAGAAAAACCATAATAATATATTTTCATATTAAAAATATCATAATATATTAAAATTATTTAAATCAAAAAATATTATAAACTCAAATTAAGGATAAAATATTGATTATGTAATATAAATAATATAATTATATATTATTAATATATATATATGTATATTTTATATTTATATTTAATATATATATTTGTGGCGGGGCAGGTCCTGCCAAACCCGAGACCCGCCCCGAACCCGCATGTGGACCCGCTTGGCCGGGTTTAAACCCGTTCCGTCGGGTCGGGTTTAGACCCGACCTATTACCATCCCTATCTTCACGTGTTTGGTTGCCACTGCTAAGAAAATATATCATACATCGCCCTACAAAGTATTTTCAAACAATCCAAAGATGTCGATGCGCCTGTTTATTCTCAAGTATTCGTCAACATCATCTGCTACAACATATGCAAGCAGTCGGACTGCAGCCGTAATCTTCTGAAGTGATGACAACCCAGGCATATCGGTTGCGTCCCTCCGTTTGACAAAGTAAGACACATTTATCTGTAAAGCTTCAACAATTCTCAAAAACAAAGATCTTCTCATTCGAAATCGCATACGAAAATCTTTCTTGTTCATGTAGGCGAGAATATCAGCGAAGTAATCTTTTATATAATCTCTCATCCTCGACAATACGTTCTCAATCTTTTTGTTCCATTTTGTAGCCAACTTTGCGGCTTGACCCTCCCATTTCATGAAAAAAGCAGCTTGCATGCTCCAAAAATCGATAGCTTGGTTGTCGTCTTTTCATGAATAAAAATTGATCAATCATGGGATCAAAAATTTCATCATCTGATGATGGTGATGAAGAAAAAGATCTCTTGTATGCCATGAGAAACAAATTGATTTTGAAATTTGTTAATTGTGTGAAATAAATTGGATTGTTTTTAGAAAGTGGAAGAAAATTGATTTTTTGAAGCTATAATGAAATGAATTTATAGGAGATTCAGGAATATAGCTGTTACTAGCCGACTAGCCGTTGGAGATTTTTATGCAATTTTTTTAAAAAAATTTCCATTTTAAAATTTTGTAAAATGATTTTTCTACTTTTTTTTAAAAAAAAATTGAAGGCTAAAATGATCTTTGACCATTGATATTCAATGACCAAATCATCTCATCCACTCCCATCCTTTAAATTTTCTTTAAAACTATTTTATTATTAATTTTATTTAAAATTTTTATTTATTTTTAATAATTTAAAACAACCAGATAAGCTTTAAAAAACATAAAAACAAAATTAAAAAAATTAATTGTTGCAGGTTGGGCTTTAACGCGCAAAAAGATTCTGCGTAGGGCCCGTCTGCAACATTAGACAAGGGATGGCTCAGGTGCAACATTCTCACCCCTTGAAGGGGCGAGAATTAAATTGGGTGAGAAAGCTCATTTCATCGCATGGGCGTTCTCGCACATTGTACATGGCCTAATACGCAAAAAAACCCAACTCATCGGCAGTAATCCATTTCGATATTCCATACAAAATATCCCCAAATGATAAATCACAAGAACGATGAATAAAATTCAAAAAAGTACACCCTTCAAAATATGATGACTTTTCGGAAAAAAAAAAAAAACATTGTATGACCGGTAATAGTCAAAGATCACTTGCATCAAAAAATACCTGTAGTAACATGATGACATGTCAGGTTGAATTTCGTAGGTATATGATTGAATGCAGCTCGTCAAATGCATATTGTCACTTTGGGAGAAATTTTCAAGTTTCAAATTTGATTCCACCAAGATCCTCATTTGTATGATGATCGACCGGGAGGGGTTGAAGATCTCCATCTCCACTTGATAGCTCAATTTCGTTGTGTATATTCATTTTTTATCCAATTTCCAAATCTATTTGAGTTACAACTTGTATTATTATCACTAGTTATAATTTTTGATTCGACGACAATTATCTAGAGTTCAAGTGTTTGATTATTTTGAATTAAAGGAGTGCAATTACAATTTACAAATGTTGGAGTTCCATAATTTGAATATAGTTTTTATATTATAATAATACTTTTTTTTTTGAGCTAAGGAATGGATTATCACAATTGAGTCTCGAATTCGAGACATCGTCTCATACTTGAGACTTAGATACCAAATAGATGTCGAACTCGAGAACTCGTCTCATATCGACTATATTTTATAAAATCTTTTCGATTCATTAATTTAAAATTTTATATTAACACTTTATTTGGTAACGAAGGTTTAAAAACCCTTTATTAATAGAAGGAATAGTATAATTTCCCGATATTTGATATTTTTCGCCCTCCCTTCATTTCTTTTTTCTCACACTGAGCGGATAGACGAGTGAAAAACCCTTCGCTCGTGAAACTCTCTCGCATAGGTCTGAGGAAAGGTCAATTGCTTATCAACTCGTTTTCTCTTAATTTTGCGCTAATTTATGGGCAGTAATTTATGTTTTATATGCATATTTTCTTGGGATTTTGAGCATATTCATCAGATCTGTCACCTGATCAGTCATTCTTAGGGTTTCTTTTTGTGCCGGCTCTAGAATTCGATGCGATCTGTGAACTGGGTTTTAAACGTTTGATATTTTTAGGTTATCTCTTTTTTTTCCTGAGAGTGGACTTACGGAGGAACGAAATAACAGGGAAGGTATGAATTGGTGGAAATTAGCATTTTTCCCTCAATGAAACGAAATGACTGCCTAGTTTTTTTTTTCTTTTTGGCTTTTGTAGCCAATGTAAATTTTGTAGTAAAATTACATTAGTTCTTTTGTTGGGAAGCCTGAGCTAAATGTATAGTGAAAAGTAATACTAGCTGCCTCCGTTAGTATATTTGAATTGCAACAGGTCTGATTAGTGTTTGACTTAACAGACAAAATTATCTAATTGCAATCGCCATACGCTACCAAAATCGCTGAATTGAAGTATCGAGATGTTTATGGTGTTTCTTTCGTTCTTTGATGAATAGAAATCAGTTGTAGAGTTTCTAGCTAGTAGCTAGTAACAAGAGTTTTCAGATGATAAGTTTTTGGGTGCAAGTTACTCTAGTTAGCGGTGCTTCTGCTGAAATGAGGCTCCTGTCTTTGTTGATGCAAGGAAATACTTGTAACAAAGCTAAGTAAAATGGTCCCAGGATTGTTTTGTACTCCACTCAACTTTGCATGGAATGAATTGCTGTGGTTAATCAGCCGGTAAACTCGAATGATCCATGTTGATATCATGGATCATATGGGATCCATAGTCGACACAAAGCTATTATATTATCAAATATCCTCATTCCTCATTTACATAACATTCTACTTGATTTGAGTTGATTTGTAAACTCGAGGATTTTGGGAAAAAGTTTAGCTCCAATTGGGTTGGCTTGATTTGTTAATTATGTTGAGATGGAAACTCAAATATGTAACCATTTTAGTTCTGATTTTTTAACAGTAACTTTTGTTTGATATGTTTCCTGTAGAATCTTCTTTGAGAATTGATGGCATCCAAGTTGCAGCAGGTGCAAGCCAAGGTTTTACAAGCCTCACAATTTGTCGCCAAGCATGGATCTGCCTACCACAAACAATTGTTGGAGCAAAATAAGCAATACATCGTAGACCCGCCAACTGTGGAGAAATGCAATGAGTTAGCGAAGCAGTTGTTCTACACTCGTCTTGCTAGGTTACTCTGCATCCTTGCGTTACATCCATTTTTATTGGAATTCTTGGAGAGCATGTCTATCTTCTTTCTTAGAAATTGAAACCTCTGTATGATTCTGTTTCCACTATAACTTGTCAATAAATAAAACCTCAATGTAATGATTAGGTTCACTGAAGATGTAACAGTTATATCGATTGCAAGAAAGTGTTCAGCATGAATAATCCAAATAGGATGAAATCAAGCTGGAATAGAAATAAAAACTAACAAGAAAGAGAGACTTTCTCTCTTGCCCCAACCAACTTCTATTACAACTGAAATTTAGAATGATTTTCTGAATGCTGATACTGACCAATATTGTCTCGTTTATTCTTGTTTTCTCTTCCCTGTTGCATGTATGCAGCTCCTTTCTCTATCGTCTAGCGTACCTAGAACATGGAGGTTGACATGATGGGTGCCTTTTTTCCAAGGGTACCTATTGTTGGATGATGACTGACCCGAATGAGAGAAAATGCTGTTATTAAATGAAGTATTGGCTCCAATGCCTGTGATATAAATGGCTGATGTATGCACGAATAAATATCTGCAATCACTTAAGCAATGTGACGTTTTTTCCAAGTGTACCTGTTGATTTCAGAATATTTCAGTTTGCTTGTAATTTTTATAATCCGTGAACTCAACCAAGTAAATTGAAGCACCTTTTACTTGTACGATGCTTATTTTAATGAAGTCTTGGATGGGCCAAATCGACATTTCTTCTCACCTTCCATGGGACAAGCCTGTCTGATTTTGGGGGGTTCAATATATGTTGATTCAAATATGTCACATGACTTAGCCTACTGTTGCCACAAGCTAAATGCCTGAGCAAGATGAGAAAATTAGTTGATCAGTGCAACTGGGAGATATCTGAGCTATGTAAAACTGTAAATGGTTTTTCTCTTTTTTATATTCAACATTAGACTTATCATTGAATGTTCCAACTATTCTTTGAAAATTTATTGGACTACACATAATTAAGAGTAGTTTTTTCGCAGTGATGTAAGTTCTATAGGATGTTAACGGAAAGTAGATAATCCACAGATGTGAGAACTTTACCTGTTTTGTTCTGACCTCCTGACCCTTTTTTGGTGATGTCTTTTTTTATAGCTCGACTGTTCCGTGTGAATCTCTTTGACGGTTTATATATATAAATAGTTTTAAGACAGATGAGTGAGAATATCTTGCAATTGACTGTTAACTCAACATAGTATCCAGATTCAATCACCTTTAATACTTGTTTTTAACTTCTATTGACAAGGTTTTTAATCCTAGCTTTATATTGTCCTGTGGTTCAGTTGTTTCTTTCTTTCCATCACACTATGATAGAATGAGGTGCTGCTAAAAAATATGTGGTGTGTGTCTGCTCAACGTTAGTTGTGGGGCCATGTTGTCATGCTCACTGACGGCATTTTTTTTGGCATTGTTAAGAGGGAATGTGGTCTCCTGACCAAAAATTTAGGATGAATCAACCATATTACTGCAGGCTTGACTGTGTTAAGAGTGTTTTGGTGTCTTTTCATTGCTATGCATTTTGCTTGATTTGTTATTAGATGTAATTTATGTTAACTTGAAGTAGCACCCGAAACCATAAGATCGACCTCAAGTCATTTGTTTCTTTTTTAAGCAGATTACATTTGTGGGAGTTTTGGTTACTCTTTGTTGCAATGGTGGTTTGTTGTGACAAACCAGATCTTAGTTTCATGTCCTTGATTGTGTGCTCATGCACCTGGTGTGCAATTGGATTTTGAATCTTCTGATGTGTCTACACTGCATGTTTCTTTTACATGTATGGTTTTTGGGAAGGAGTTGTTCCCGCACATACATATGTACACATATTGCTTTCATTCAAAGGAGACTTGTTTAGAATGGTGAATTATAAAAGAATCAACATGTGAAATTTTTGACGAGGTGCTCAACTTTGATGGTTTTAGTAGTTCAGGCATCTTACTTTTGGACCAAGAAATTAGGTTAAGATTGTGGTGGGGGAGTTAAAAATAATCTATGGTGAAATTCGTACTAAATTTGTCAATTGCATTCATGGATATATCTTTTATCATGCTGCTCTGTGTGAAATTAAAGCCACGGTCATCCCTCTTAATTCATGCCGTCATGGTAATTAATTTTGTGCTAAATTAAGATTTTTGGATGATAAAAACATTTTCCTTCCTTTGACAAAATTTACACATAAAACTGAAATGTGTGGGGGCAATGAGCTACTTGATCCCATACTTGGTGCATGCCGCCTCATTCAGCTAAGTTTCTGCTAAATTTATTTAAGCAGTTGACTGTTTTGATGAATCCCACAAAGATGTGTTTTATTTTTGGCCTCCGCTGCATCTTTATTTAACATCGTATTTCATCCATGTACAGCATTCCAGGTCGTACCGAGTCATTTTGGAAGGAACTTGATTATGTGAAGAATATGTGGAAGCACAGGCAGGAGCTGAAGGTAGAGGATGCAGGCATTGCGGCTTTGTTTGGGCTCGAGTGCTTTGCATGGTTCTGTGCTGGTGAGATCATCGGAAGGGGATTCACTTTTACCGGTTACTATCCCTGAAAAAAGAAGAAAGTAGTTATAATCATTGGTAAGGACCATTCTTACCCAGCATCCTTTTGTTTCTCTTCAAAGTTTTGAAGCCGAGAAAGCAGTGTTGAATATGATTGTCTCCAATAATTATTAGTGTATTTTTTACTATTGATTTTCTCTTAACTGATGCAGCAGTTAGCTTCTATGTTGAAAAAAGTTTATATGGTTTGCACCAAAATAAGATATACAAACACAAATGCCATCTATTCATTCGAGTTTCGTTATGCTGAAAAAATATTTTGATTTGTTTGGTGACGGAAGAAAACTTGAATTGTCCTTTCATACGAGTTATTTTATTTTATTTTTTCAATGAAAGATGGATGAAAAAAGGTAAATATTTGTCTGCATTCGTAGTATTTCATTTCTTCTAGTTGAGTTCTATGATAGTTTTGTTATCTTGAACAAGATCATGATAGCAGACTTTGGGTCTAAATATGGTGGTAATTTATCATTTTCCTCCGTTATATTACCAGAAAAGCTTTTATTTCGTATTTTATATTCGATTAATCTATTTTGGTACATTTATGGGAGAGGACTTTTCCTTGCAAAAAATTACCTCAATACGTTATACGTTTTCTCTTATTAAAAGTAAACTAGATATTATTCTTTTCCGTAGAGATTTATCTTATATATATTTCTTCTCAAAATATTTTAATTGAATTATGTGTAGGACATAATTTCCCCCCATTAGATTAGTTCACTATGATAACAAGCGAAATGGATCCAGCTGATTGTTTAATTTAATAATTGGATATCAATTTATTGGAATCTTCAAATTAAATTATTGAACTTAGAATGAAATCCTCGATAGTCAATTCCCTTTTATCTTAGATAAATTACAGACTAGGCAACATTCACTTGTTCTATCAAGTCTTGGTATATTTCAAATCTTGGTATATTATACTCAGATAAGTCTTTTGCGCGAATTATGAAAAGATTAAAGTACCAAATTATACATAAAAAAATCTTGTAAGATGGTCTCATGAGTTAATTTAATTTTATGAAATTGATATTTTATTTAGGTTATATATATATTTTTTTATGTTTTATTATAAATATAGACAAGTTTGACTCATCTTAAAGATAAAACAAACCGTCTATAGACACTTCTACTAAAGTTTATATGTAAATAAAGAGTATCTCTCTTCTAAAATAGACTCATGTCTCTAGTAATATGATAAGAGTTTATTCTATTGATATTTTTAATAAAAAATAATATTTTTTTAATATGATAAGAATCGATTCAATTAATATTTCCAATGTAAAAATATATTTTTCATGAATCGAATCGGGTTCTGAATCAATCTCACAAAATTAATCCTGAAATACAATTTAAACTAACTATATGTATATATACATATATTATTATTTTATAACGTCCAAATTTAATGATATAAATCAAACTTTAATATTTAAATTTAGTAAATCATGTCATAATATTTATTTTCATACTATATTATTTCAGTATACAACCCAGAAAAAAAAAAAAGGAAAATGATTTTGTAAAGCTACGTGATAAAAGGAGGCTTTAGCCAATCAGAGAGCAGTGGCCACGTAAAAAGTCCAAAAAGAGTGGAGGGTATTTTAGTAGTTTCATATTTATAATCAACTTAAGCAAGAAAACACAGGAGAAGAAGCTACGCAGGGCAGGCGTCGATGTAATATATAAGAGAGAGAAGAATAGCAGTTGAAAAGGAGATCGAGAGAATGCCGGAGCGATACGCCGTTGTTCGGCACCGGAGTAGCTTCGCCGCCGCCTCATTCATCATATTATTCATTGTTTTCGTAGAAGCCGTCGATCAACGTCAGGTGTTTTTCTTATTGATTTATTAGCCTTTTATGCGAAATTGAGTTTTCGTATCGTTTTTTATTCATCCGTTGGCCATGAACAGGTTGTGTGTAGCCAAACTTGTGTGGCGGAGAACTGCAATAGTACGTTTCTTCGAATGAATGCTTTGCGAATGATATTGATTGGTCACTGTTTGTTGTGGTGCTTAATTTCGTTTGTTATTTGTTTGTTTCATCTGAAATGTGTTCGCAGCGATTGGGATAAGGTACGGCAAGTACTGCGGAGTTGGTTGGACTGGATGTCCGGGCGAGAAACCTTGCGATGACCTGGATGCTTGTTGCAAAATTCACGATGAATGTGTGGAGAGAAAAGGTATTTGACTTTTTCAAACAACTTTCAATGTTGCTTGCTTGAGTTCTGTGTCTGATTGGCGTGGTTTGTCTTGGGAATGGAGTGGAATGACTGCAAAAGAAAATCTAAATCTAATAGAAAATTTTAAGTTGGATCTAGCCAAAAGAGTGTGTTATATTTAACTTCTTTTTTAAATTTCTGTTGCAAAATTTTGGTGAGCCCTTTTAGTTTGCTACTTTTCCTTCTTGTTTGTGTATGGTAAGTAGAAATATAAGACGAGAGCATCGAAATTGAAGTGAGACATCTTTATTGGTGAATTTTATATTCACGAGTTCTTTTGTTGTCCATCTGATTTAAATCTTTTTTTCTTATTTCTGAGAAGATAAAAGAAACTTGTTTAGTTGAATTGGTGCCAATAGGTAGTTCCATGCCTCAGACCTCCAACTTTCGACTGCCATTGTTATAATTGTGCTTCTGGTGGGTAAAGATGATGGATTCAAATTGCGAATGATGTGTGCTTTGGCACAGTAGAGTTTTTATGCCCCCGTTGATGATTGATGGCATTGCCAACAGTAGAACTATTGACATCTGACCCTTAAGTTAACCTCTCATACTCTGATACTCGTTCAAAGTTTACGTGGATGCATGTTATGCTTTTCATTGATTAAACCAAGTAATATGAACTAATTCCCACTCCGTTGTCAGTTCATCTCCACAGACAATTATGCATTTTCTTGACCTCAGAAATTCGTCTGAATTTTCTTATCTACATTCTATTATTGATTCATTCTTAACACCTGTATCTTATATGTTACTATATTATTTCCATTTTTTACCTTGTCGATGATACATAAAAAGCAAACTGTCTACTTAAGCAACAAACACTAATCTTTTCAGTGACTTTCACATTGTTTAATTGGTTTGTAGACAAACTTTATGAATTTTTCGACCATAGAGATCTGCAATATGCTCCTAACATATGCAGGGTTGTTTTAGGTTACATTCCCACTTTTACTGCTATTGGGAAAGTCATTCAAGGAAATCACCAAAAATTGGAGTGTACATGTACTTCACTTAGTTCACCATGATGCCATTGTTTTTCTCTTGGAAATTGAGGTGCAGAAAAGATACAACTTCGAGCCACCTTGGTGTATGAGTTAGATGTTATCAACAACTGCCCTACCGTTGTGAGGGTTGTTAACCAAATATTGAATTATACCCATATGAAAAGTTTACATGCGCTTGAATGCTGAGATTGAATTACCTGTGGTCCTGATTGCATTCCTCCAATCTATTTAAGAAAAGCTGAATTGATGATTGTTTAACCTTGTCTTGAAATGTCAAGTATTGCCAGAAATCGAACAATGTATAACCTGGTCAACTTGAATAAGAATAGGCTTTTTAAGGAACAGTTATAAGCTTATAATGTTTATTAAATTCGTTGTGGATTTTTTCAATTTTTTTGTGTTTTTCTCGCTTATCTTTCTTGTGGGAAGTCCAAGTGGTGTTTGGATCTGGCCCAATGGTTACTGAGTTGACCCCAATGCAATGGCCGAGAGAGAGAGGTTCTGAACAGTGGCAGCCACCACCCCCTTACATGAAGACATCCATATGGATGTATGTATTTTTTTCACACACTGCACAGAAGATTGAAATGTCATTTTGCTTCATCTATTTTTATTAGCTTTTAATGGTTTCATCCCCTCAAATTTCTGGTTTTGCCACTCCCACAACGTAACCTTCTGCTGAATTTGAGATGATTATGTAGATTTTTGTATATGAAAATTTACTGATTTTAAAATAACGACCGGGTTATTCTTAATGTTTTCAGGTATGACCAATATCAAATGCCACGAGAAGTTTAAAAGGTGCATAAAAAAAGTCCATAAAAATGGAAATGCTGGTTTCTCAAAGACGTGTCCTTATGATACAGCAGTGCCTACAATGGTACAGGGTATGGATATGGCAATTTTATTTAGCCAGTTCGGCAACTCGAAGATGGAACTTTGATAGACTAGTTTCATGTAGATACGTCATGAATTTTGTTGAAGGTAAGTCCCTTTAGAAATTGTAATTTAGCAAGTGGATTACCTTCGGAGACTTGATTCATATCTGTATTTTTGGCTCCTGTTTACGTGTGAACTGATGATAATGTGACAAGTTATCAATTCTTCGTCATCTTTTTGTTATTATTATTATTTTAATCAAATCATTTATCTTCTATTTGTGAATTCTTCTCTTTTTTAAAAAATATATATATATACTTCTCTATGTCTTGTTCTTTTGTTTGACAAAGGCAATGTGTAAATAAGCCTCCATTCCAAAGATTGAGCTCGGATTTGAGTTCAGCACTTGAGCCAAAAGTTGACGGACACTTAACAACCGGCTTTGGCTTGTGAGCCCATCTCAAGAATTTCAGTTTTCAAATTGTTCACAATTTCATATCATAATTTAGGCACGATTCATGAACTAATTTAGAGAGATAAAGGAGTGTAGTAAGTCCAGCAACCTAATCCATTAGACGATCTCCAACTCATATCTTTTATATTTCATCCTCTATCCTTTAAATAGAGATTCGTGATCTCTATTTTCAAAAAAAATTTCCAACCCATATCCTTTAAATATTACCAAATACTTCATTTTCTATTTTATTTTTTTAAAACATATATATTTATATAATAAAAAAATTACATAATATGTTTTTCAACTATATTAATTGGATATGGTTAAAATTAAAATCGTGTAATATATTAATAATTATGTATTATAATGTTAAACATATTAAAAAATTAAATTTACACGACTCGTTATTTTTTAAAAAAATATGCATTTATTTGGTAATTAAATTGCAAACACATGAAAACAGTTGCATTGCACACAACACAAACATTAATCATACAGACAAAATAAAAATTAACATAAACATAAACAACACATAAAAGTTTAAAGAACAATACATCAATTGACAATTAGGAATACTAAAATTCTGAATTACTATATTCCTCCCACAAATGATCGATAAGAGAATCTCGAAGTGCATAGTGAGCCGACTTATCTTTTATTTGACGATGTCGTGCAAGAAACTCTTGAAATCGAACATGCTCATCATGTGCCATTTCAACATATGGGGTGGGTGCTTCGCGATAATTTGTGACTGATACATGCTCATCCCTTTCATCTTCAATAATCATATTATGCATTATTATGCATGTGGTCATGATATCATGCAAGACTCGTTTGCTCCATAATCGGGCTGATTCAGTAATTATTGCCCACTTTGATTGAAGTACACCAAATGCGCGTTCAACGTCTTTTCGACAACTTTCATGTCGTGCTGGAAAATATTGTCTCTTCGGATCTTGTGGATTGTGAATTGTTTGCACTAGAGTAGCCCACTTTGGATATATACCGTCGGCTAGATAATATCTCACTATGTATTATTTTTCTTGTATAACATAGTTAGCGGGAGGAGCTACCCCGTTGGCCAAATTAGCAAATAAATGAGATTTTGACAACACATTAATATCGTTGTTTGAACCTGGCAAACCAAAATATGCATGCCATATCCACAACTCGTAATCTGCTACGGCCTCCAAAATGATAGCTGGTTTTCCGCTACGACCTGTATATTGTCCAGCCCAATCGGTAGGACAATTTTTCCATTTTCAATGCATACAATCGAGGCTTCCCAGCATCCCCGGAAATCCACGTTGTTTTCCAATAAGGAGAATCATTTCAATGTCCTCGGTATTGGGAGACCGAAGATACCAGTCACCAAACACCTCCACCATAGCCCGACAAAATCTTTTCAAACTTTAAATTGCAGTAGACTCACCGATTTTAATATACTCATCCGTTGAATCTGCCGATGTACCATAAGCTAAGATTCGCAATGCAGCAGTTATCTTTTGGTGTGGTGACAACCCGGGTCTCCCTAATCCATCTACTTTCTGAACAAAGTAATTGTCATGCTTTTCAACGGATTCCATAATTCGCAAGAATAGGCGGCGAGACATTCGAAAACGTCGTTTGAACATTGACTCATTGTACATCGAATACTTTGAAAAATAGTCAGCAAATAAGCGTTGATCAGCGGCCAATCTATCTCGATTAATCACAATATGGCCAGGAATTGATCCTCCATGTTGCAAATTATCACTTTCTTGGAAGTACTCGGCGGCAACGGTAGCACTAATTAGTTGACTTAAAACCATTTGTTGTTGGTCAATGAGATGAAACTCATTCTTTATCATGACACTAGGTTGCTCTTCACCATCAGATGGTGGCGAGGGTGCATTGAAAGAAAAATTTGAAGGACCTCCCTCATGAAAATTCATTTTCAGTAGGATGTGTAAATGAAGACCAAGTCCTGGGTCTTAAATACTCATATTCAGTAGGATGAATAAATGTCACGGAATATCTAAAATTGTATGTTTACAATAAAAAACACAAAAATGGTGTGTCTAGTTAGCCACTACTCACGGGTAGTGGCAAGTGATGTGACTAGTCATTTATGTATATAACATATATTTACATTTTTTTTGAGAATATATATATACATATTTTAATACTTGATTGTACATAAATGTCATGGGTTGTGTCATTGAAATGGAATCCAATAATGGATTATCCACTTGTGTCATTTTATTTACAATAAAATACTCCATTATTTGTCTATTTGCAAGTACTCATGTTTTCTATTAGCAGCTGGCATGGGTGTGTCTAGTTGTCCACTACTCACGGGTAGTGACAAATGATGTGACTGGTCATGTACAATACACACATATAAAGGTCATGTATATATATATATTTACATATTTTAATACTTTATTTGCATCATTAAATTTGGACGTTATAAAATAATAATATGTCACGTACAAGCCTGATACAAAGTCAAGCCTTCCAGCAGATTGAACAAAGAAAGACTGAAAGAGATGTCATCCCTACAATCAAAATATATCCCAAAGTTCAATGCCTGCTTGGCTAACAAATGTGCAACTTGATTGGCCTCAAGAGATCAATTATGTATGGCTGGACGCTTCATGATATCATTAATAAGAGTCGCATCCTGAGAAAGAGGCGGGTCTCAACAATGCACTGGATCAAGGAGAGTCGATGAGCCACAGAGCAGGCCGCGCTCACCACAAAAGATATTAATATTTATTGACCCGGTAATAGAGGTCATCCATGGTTTGTCCGGATACGATTTTTGGCAGCAGGAGAGGAAGCACATCACCCCCAATAAGTTTATATGCTCAATGTCTCTTGTGAGAGAGTGGTCTTATCCATATTACAAATCTAAGGATCCTGGATGCCCAATAACTTTTATTACTCCAAGTTGTTTGGGACCTCATGATCCGGCTCTTGTAGCTTAAAATTAACTCTTTTTTGAACAATTTTATATTTGTTGAAAAATATTATTATTATTAATATTATGTTGAATATTGAATGTTGAATGTTGAATATTGAGTTGTAAAATGTGGAAAATTAGTGTGTGATGATGTAGATGATGATGTATTTATTTTTGGACTAATCTCAAATATGGATCTATAAATAGGTCTTCATTTGTGATGAAAAATACAATTGAAGTTGAGAGAAAAATATTATAAAGTGTAGAGTTTGATATATTTTGAGTTTTGGAATATTTACTTTTTACCGTAAATTTTTACTTTTTCACAACACGTTATCAGCACGATCGCTTGAAGGTTCTCTATATTTTCCGACGATCCAAAATACAAGAAGAAGTCAAAAATATTCAACAAGTAAGAATAATTATTTTATTGTTTATTGTGTATATATTTAATATATATTATCATGTTATGAAAAAAAAATTAGTTTTTAAAAACTTGTTATAAATCCTGGGAGGATGTTAAGACGACATCCCACACTCCCGATAAGGGATACGACAAGTATAAAAGCCTCTAAGATTTTTAAACAATAACGTGATATGATATATGTATATATACTAACTATATCAATATATAATTTCATGTTATTATATAAGAGGTTGTCTAGGACACTGACCTTATAATAACGTGATATGATATATATTTTATTGCGTATATTTAATTATGATTATCATTATACGCATCACATGATTATCACAAATTTTTATTCAACACATAATCATTTTTTTCTTACCCTCAACGGTCACAAACGGTCATAAACGGCTAGTTTTTTGCCTATAAATATGTTCACTCAAACTCATTTTCAATCACACCAAAATTCATTCTTCATCTCAAAACATTCTCCTCGGTTTTTTTTTTCGAAAAAAAAGATGGAGTTTTTGGCTTTTCTAAGGATATTTTTCATAACGACTATGATCATCATGTTCACGAGTTTTGTACTCACCAGCGATTTTCCACCACCTATTTTTTCTCTATTTGTATACGCACTTGTAATCTTCGTTTATCCATTATTTTGTATTGTCATATTAATGGAAATTAACTAATAAAATGTATTGTTATTTTTCTAGTACCACCATGTCAAATTTGGCAAAGATTGAATTCGTTGCGCTCGATATCACTGGAAAGAATTATATGCCATGGACTCTCGATGTAGAAATGCATCTTGAGTCATTGGGTCTAAGTGATACCATCAAAGAAATTAATATATCAACCTCACAAGATAAAGCAAAGGCAATGATTTTCTTACGCCGACATCTTGATGAAGGGTTGAAATGTGAGTATCTCACAGAAAAAGACCCAATGATTTTATGGAAAGGGTTGAAAGAAAGATTTGAGCATATAAGGGAAGTGATACTTCCGACCGCCCGTGATGAATGGAATTCGTTGAGAATCCAAGACTTTAAAAAAGTCAGTGAATATAATTCTGCAATGTATCGAATAGTCTCACAATTAAAATTCTGTGGACTTGAAGTCACAGAGATGGAAATGCTTGAGAAAACATTTTCCACTTTTCACGCATCAAATATAACTCTACAGCAACAATATAGAGTGCGTGGTTTTACGAGATATTCCGAACTCATTGCATGTCTTCTTGTGGCGGAAAAGAACAACGAATTGTTAATAAGAAATCATCAATCCCGACCCACTGGATCAACGGCATTTCCTGAAGCAAATGTCGTAATGAAAAATGAAAATCAAAATCAAAGGCATAGACCAGATTTTGGTCGTGGACGTGGACATGGACGTAAAAATGATCGCGGTCGTGGTCGCGGCCGTGGATATGAAAATAATAGAGATAGTTACTTCAATAACTCATCTCAAAAAAACGTCGCGAACCACCCACCAAAAAGGCAGCATGAAAACCCGAGTGAAAATGAAAATCACTCAAAAAGATCTGAGAGTGTTTGTTATAGATGTGGTACTCCAGGACATTGGTCACATATTTGTCGAACCCCTGAGCATCTATGTAAGCTTTATAAAGAATCGACAAAAGGGAAAGTAAAAGAGACCAATTTTGTTGAAAATAGTGACCATTTAATTGGCTCAACTAGTTTCAATGCTACAGATTTTTTGAATGATTTCGAAGACATTGATTAAAAGATTGGTGGGACTATATTGTAACAAATTTGTATTTTTAATGCATTCTTGTATTATAAAGCATGTTATATTTTGCATTTGTATTGTACTTAATTTTTCTTTATTGCATTTTTTGTGAAGTTTGATATGGAAAATGCTATGAGCAAACATGGAAATAATATCATGGAAATTTGCATACCAGATAGTGGTACAACACACACTATTCTGCGAGATGAAAGATATTTCTTGGAAATAAAACCAACAAAAACAATGGTGAATACCATATCAGGTCCTGTAGACTTGATTGAAGGTTGTGGAAAAGCACATTTTTTGTTACCTAATGGTACAAAATTTCTGATAAATGATGCTTTATATTCACCACAATCGAAAAGAAATTTGTTGAGTTTTAATGACATATACTCTCATGGGTATGATACTGAGACGATAACTGATGGAAATCAGAAATATATGTGTCTTACCACATATAAATCAGGAAAGAAATATGTGGTTAAAAAATTATCAATGCTCCCTACTGGATTGCATTATACACATATAAGGCCAATCGAATCAAATATGGTGGTTAATAGTTCTTCAATATTAACAAATTGGCATGATCGATTGGGACATCCTGGTTCAATAATGATGCGAAGAATTATTGAAAATACGCATGGTCATCCATTGAAAGACCAGAAGATCTTTCAGAATAATAAGTTTCAATGTAAAGCATGTTCTCTTGGACAACTTATTATAAGACCATCACCAGCTAAAATCCAAACAGAATCACCCATAGTTCTTGAACGCATTCAGGGTGATATTTGTGGGCCAATTCATCCATCATGTGGACCATTTCGATATTTTATGGTATTGATAGATGCTTCTAGCAGATGGTCACATGTATGCTTATTGTCAACTCGGAATGTGGCATTTGCAAGATTAATGGCTCAAATAATAAAATTGCGGAATCAATTTCCAGATTATACAATCAAGAAAATAAGACTTGATAATGCTGGAGAATTTACATCCCAGACTTTCAATGATTATTGTATGTCAATGGAAATCACTGTTGAACATCCTGTAGCTCATGTTCATACGCAAAATGGATTAGCTGAATCATTGATTAAACGTCTACAACTGATTGCTAGACCAATGATTATAAAAACAAAACTCCCTATTTCTATATGGGGACATGCAATTTTACATGCTGCGGCATTAATTCGCATCAGACCAAGTGCATATCATAAATTCTCCCCATTGCAACTTGCATTTGATAAAGAACCAAATATCTCTCATCTGAGAATTTTTGGATGTATGGTGTATGTGCCTATTGCACCACCTCAACGATCAAAAATGGGTCCTCAAAGAAAAATCGGTATTTATATCGGTTATGATAGTCCATCAATCATTAGATATCTTGAGCCTCAGACAGGCGATGTGTTTACAGCACGCTTTGCTGATTGTCATTTTAATGAAAAAATCTTCCCAGTGTTAGGGGGAGAAAAGAAACACATCGAAAAAGAAATCACATGGTATGTACCATCATTGTTACATTTGGATCCAAGGACCAAACAATGTGAGAAAGATGTACAGCAAATTGTGCACATGCAAATAATTGCAAATCAAATGCCAGATGCATTTGCGGACACAAAAGGGGTAACAAAATCATATATACATGATGTAAATGCCCCTACTCGAATTGAAATTCCGAAGAAACAAATTGAAGACACTCATGATGTCATAAAACGCTTGAAGCGTGGAAGACCAGTCGGTTCCAAGGATAAAATCCTCGGAAAAGAAAAGGCATAGAGAAATACGACGATCATAAAATAGAAAATGGTGTTCCAGAAGAATCACCTGATGATGAAAATATTCTGTCAGAACCACAAACTGACGAGAATCGTGAAATCTCTATCAATTATATTAATACTGGAAAAATATGGAACCGAAAAGACATAGAAGATATTGATGAGATATTTTCTTATAATGTGGCTTGTGACATCGTAAATGAAAATGAGGATCATGAACCAAAATCTTTTGGTGAATGTAAAACTCGTCATGATTGGGCCAAATGGAAAGATGCCATTCAGGTTGAATTGGATTCGCTGAATAAACGTAATGTTTTTGGACCTATAGTCCTCACACCTGAAGGTGTAAAACCTGTTGGAAACAAATGGGTTTTTATTCGAAAGCGAAATGAGAAAAATGAAATAGTCAGATATAAAGCTAGACTTGTTGCACAAGATTTTTCTCAAAGGCCTGGAATTGATTATGAAGAAACGTATTCTCCTGTTATGGATGCAATTACGTTTCGATATTTGATTAGTTTGGCAGTGTCTGAAAATTTGGAAATGTGTCTTATGGATGTTGTTACAGCTTACTTATACGGATCACTTGATAGTGATATATACATGAAAATCCCTGAAGGATTTAAGATGCCTGAAGCACAAAGTTCAAAACCCAGAGAATTTTATTCTGTAAAATTGCAAAGATCATTATATGGGTTGAAGCAATCAGGCCGAATGTGGTATAATCGGCTAAGTGATCACTTGATGAAAAAGGGATATGTAAATGATCCAATATGCCCTTGTGTTTTCATCAAGAAAACAACATCCGGATGTGTAATTATTGCTGTATATGTTGATGATTTAAACATCATTGGAACGAATAAAGAAATTCAAGAAGTTATGATGTACTTGAAGGAAGAATTCGAAATGAAGGATCTTGGAAAAACCAAGTATTGTCTGGGTTTGCAAATCGAACAAAAAGAATGTGAAATTTTTGTTCACCAGGCAAATTATACAGAAAAGATCCTTAAACGTTTTAATATGGATAAATCAAATCCATTAAGTACTCCAATGGTCGTAAGATCATTAAACATAGAAAAGGATCCATTCCGTCCATGTGGAGATGATGAAGTTATTCTTGGTCCAGAAGTACCATATCTAAGTGTCATTGGTGCCCTTATGTATCTTGCAAATTGCACTAGACCTGATATATCTTTTGCTGTAAATTTATTGGCAAGATTCAGTTCATATCCAACAACGAGGCACTGGAACGGAATTAAACATATATTTCGTTATCTACGAGGAATAACAGATTTGGGACTTTTGTACTCAAAAGACACCAATCAAAGTATCATTGGTTATGCTGATGCTGGATATTTATCTGATTCACATAAGGCACGTTCTCAAACCGGATATGTATTTACTCGTGGAGGCACCGCAATTTCTTGGCGTTCACAGAAACAAACACTCGTAACAACTTCATCAAATCACGCTGAGATTATTGCGCTACATGAAGCAAGCCGTGAATGTGTTTGGCTAAAATCAATGACACAACATATCCAAACTTCTTGTGGATTATCAGTAGACAAGAAGCCTGTGACGTTGTATGAAGACAATGCTGCATGTATTGCTCAAATGAAAGAAGGATACATCAAAAGTGACAGAACAAAACATATACCCCCAAAGTTCTTTGCCTACACTCAAGAGCTTGAGAAGAATAAAGATATTGATATCTGTTATATTCAATCAAGTGAGAACTCATCAGATCTCTTCACAAAGGCACTTCCCACGACGATATTCAGAAAACATATATACAACATTGGGATGCGCAATCTGTGGAATATGTGAAGAATCACTCATATTAACATGAGGGGGAGTTTACGTGACTGCACTCTTTTTCCCTTACTATGGTTTTTATCCCACTGGGTTTTTCCTAGTAAGGTTTTTAACGAGGCAGTATAAAACACGTAATGAAGACAGTCATCATATCACGATCATCATCACAAGGGGGAGTGTTGAAAAATATTATTATTATTAATATTATGTTGAATATTGAATGTTGAATATTGAATATTGAGTTGTAAAATGTGGAAAATTAGTGTGTGATGATGTAGATGATGATGTATTTATTTTTGGACTAATCTCAAATGTGGATCTATAAATAGGTCTTCATTTGTGATGAAAAATACAATTGAAGTTGAGAGAAAAATATTATAAAGTGTAGAGTTTGATATATTTTGAGTTTTGGAATATTTACTTTTTACCGTAAATTTTTACTTTTTCACAACAATATTCTGATTATATAAAATAGACATCAATATCATGTATAATAAGTTCTGCCCGTGTCCCTTAAAGTCGAAGGTTAATATTAGGGGTAATTCGACCCTACAAAGGAATACCCTTCTGTAGGATGTAAGGTCAAAATTGGCCAAAAATCATGTGGATCCCACATGATTTACATGTGTGTCCAATACCCTTCTGTAGGATGTAAGATCAAAATTGGTCAAAAATCATGTGGATCCCACATGATTTATATGTGTGTCCAATTGATAGCCACACGTGGGGATAATATCCCATTGTAGCATCAAAGGACCCAATATTAGATCGATTATGTAAAATTTTAAGAAGTTGACTTATTTACGGTTACATTAACAATAATAACCTTCATTATGTATCATGTTAAAATAATTGCAAATTTCTGATACTTTTCTAATTTTTGAAAAATTAGATTTAAATTCCGATTTTTAATATATATGTAGAGAGAGGGTAATGTTTGATACGTTGAACACCAACGGTGGGCTCTCATACATCCCAATAAGTAGATGTCATATATGTCACCTAATTTTTTTTATTTTTTTATTTTTTTTTTCTTCCAAAAGTAAGAAGTTCTCACCAAAAGTAATAAATGCTATAAAAATAAATACTTATCAGTATTAATTAATGTATTCAATATTTTCACCCACCACATTAAAAATATTTGAAAACAAATAACTAATAAATATATAATTAAATGTGATTTCTTTTCGATTTCTTTTTCGAAATTTAAATTTAAATATGATGTCCCTTGAAAATAAAAAAATACCATTAAATGTCTGCATTGATTATATCATTTCATTTAATTTAGGTTGTGATTTTGGATTTTAATTTGTGTTATTTTTATCTATTTAATTCTCATTACTCTCTAAAATATTAAATAAAATATAAAAATTTTAAAAACATTTTCCAAAATTTTAGGTCAGAGTGTCGCTGTAAATTTTGGGTATATTGTTGTTCATATTTATATTGTTGTTATCTATCTTATTATGAACTTTAATATAAATATTTTTTAAAATATTCTCAAAAATAATTAAAAATTTCAACCAAAATTTATTCGTTTAGATTAATGAAAAACAATTTGAGTTTTGCAAAAATATTTATTCATTCTTTATCTTTTTCCTATTCTTTTTTATTATTATTACTAATAGTTCTATTCTGCCAAAATCGAATATGATGATAAATAAGTCAATTTAACGACAAATATTGTTATCCTAATTTGAATTTTATCTCAAATAACATAAATATTTTCGATATAATAATATATTTAAAATTTTAATATATTCAGTACATTATACCAATAAATTCAAATAATTATCAAACCTTTATATACACTAATTTTTTAAGGATTTATTTAACTAAATAACCTCCATTTGACCATGATTTGGAAATATAACCTTCTCAATTTTTTTCCTTTATTTTGTTTTTGCATTTCCTTTGTATTTGAAGGTCATTTTGCAAATTTTTTTTGACAGAAGGTCATAAATCAAAAAATTTGGTTGACCAAGGTCATTTTTCAAACTCTCCCCTAATTTTAATAATTAATTATATAAAATAACAATCCACAATCCACGCATTGAATAAATGAGATATTAATTTTTCGGTTTACCAAAATTTAGGTGGGAGTTGATACAATTTGCCCTTGTTACAACGCGTTTTTTCGAACTCAAGGAGAAATTTGTTATAATTAGATGAATTTATATAAGTTTTTTTTTTTTGACGTGGGAACCCGCAGTCGCTACCTTTCGGTGCGCTCTGGGTAAACCCTCGGACTAACGCAATAACATGCAAACTACGTTAGTCAGGTAAATCACACTGGACAAACTCTGTGTAACAAGCTAATCCAAAAAAGTGTTGGGAGGGGAAATCAATCTATAAGTTATCTTTTTTTTTGTGACGTGGGAACCCGCAATCACTACCTTCGGTTCGCACTGGGTAAACCTTCGGACTAACGCAATAGTCTGCAAACTACGTCATCTAGGTAAATCACACTAGAAAAGCCCTATGTAAGCTTCTAGTTCAAGAAGGTGTTGGTCCTGATCTTTAACCAAAAATTCACTTACTCCACAAATTTGAACCTCTGTGGGGCAATCAATAAGTTATCTTGCATTCACTTAAAGCGGTCTCCCAAATTGGGCTGGACGAGAAACGGCCTTCTGGCCCAGCCCATATAATCAAGAACGGCCTTCGTTTGCCTTGCGATTCTTACTTTGAATCATCGTCGATAATACTACGGATCAAGAAACACCATGTCGGCTGCATCTCAAGCTTTCAGTGGAAACCTTAAGGCACGCGTTTCTTCGCTTTTTATGATTTCATGGTTTTTCTTCATTTCCTCGGGTTTTTTTTTTTACTTATTCCAAATTTCGCTACCAATCTTCGAGTGGCTTGTGAGCGCGTGCCAGGTGTTTGTGAAAATGTGCCTTCACGTGATGCATGCGCAGTATTTGTTTGTTGTTTGTTGTTTGTTGTTTGTTGTTTGTTGTTTGTTGTTTGTTGTTTGATGGGTAATGTCCCTGTTCGAACATGATGCTGATTTCTGCTGTTTTAATTTAGGTTGACTGAAGTAGATTTATCTGAGGTTTTTCTTTGGTTATATAATGTAGTATTAATCTAAGAGCCGGAGGAGGGCTAACCAAAACTTGTCCATACTCTTGCAGAAAGCCCTTGCAGGGCTGAGACGTATTGATTTGGATGGTTTGAGATGGAGAGTTTTTGATGCAAAAGGACAGGTAGAGTACACCTCATGAGACCTAGCTGATATAGTGTTTGGGAGAGCTCTTAGGAAGCACTTCTCAATTTTTTCGTTTGAAATTTTGTGAAGAAAAAGCTGAGAAGTGCATCCTAGAAGCTCTCCCAAACACTATCATACTTTCCACTTCACATTTAGCAGAAGATTACAGTGTATTACCTTTTGATGTAGGTGCTTGGGAGGTTAGCTTCACATATATCAACTGTTGTTCAGGGCAAGGATAAGCCCACATATGCTCCCAATCGGGACGAGGGGGATATGTGCATTATTATAAATGCAAAGGATGTATGTGTCACTGGGAGGAAAATGACTGATAAGTTGTATCAATGGCATACAGGGCAAGTACAAGATGTTACCGTATCTTGTTGCTTTATAGTTAGTTGCATCATGGAGCTGGTATTTTGATGATTATTAATTCCTTTGCTACTCCTGGAGCTTTATGAAATTGGAAAATCTGAAGAGCATACGTAACTTTCATGTGATAAAATTGTATGGAGGAATGCAATCATCCCATGTGCTTACTGCTTACCATTTGTGGCCTTTTGACCATATAGGTATGTAGGCCACCTTAAAGAAAGGAGTTTGAAGGACCAGATGGCCAAGGATCCTACAGAAGTGATTCGCAAAGCCGTACTTCGCATGCTTCCTAGAAACAAACTACGTGATGTGAGTCAGTGTTGTCTTATCAACTGCATTATCTTTATCTGTTCTATGTGGGTATCATCAGTCTATTATATTTTTAAATTGAGGGTGATCGAGCCTTTCTAACACATTAATTTATAACGGGTAAATCTCTCCAAGCTTCTTGATATTACTTGTCGAGTCAAGTTTTAATATAGTGCATACGAATGATGGAATCCTCTAGCTTTTGATTTTCGGTCTATGACTATGAACATGTACTCATCCTCACATGTTTATGTAAGTTGTAATTTGTAAATCCACGTTTTATATCACTCTATCACTCTATCATTTATAAAATCTCCTTTGGGTCTCAATTGTAACACATAAAATCACTTTGAAGTTGATCATGATCCAAAGATACAATGAACACCATGACATCAACAAGAATGCTCCAAAATAAAATTCAATATTCAAAAATAAATAATGTCAAACATGTTCCGGGGTAGGATCCCTTAAATCCAAACAAATAGAAAAAGAAACGAGAAAACACTGCTGAATTCATCTTCTTCACTTGCTCTCTGGTTCTTCGTTGCCTTCTTCACGTTCCAAGCGTGAATGTCGGCTATCCGTTTGGCTCCTAGGTTTTTATTCTATTTTATATGCTCTCAAGAATCCACGGTCCACCTTTCTTTCTTTCTTCAAATTATGCGCAAATATTTTTCTTCCTTTTTTTGTGTAGCGCCAGGACCGTAACTTTCTGCGGCCTTAGCACGACGTCTACTGTCGTGAATCTTTGGGAATTATCGTCTCGTGCTGAGGAGGTAACTTTGTGTTACCGTAGCGCGATTTTTTCAATCCTACTTTATATTTTCTCCGCTAACTCGTGCTGGGGCTGTAACTTTCTGCGGCCCTAGCACGAGTCCTGCCTAAATTATGCATTTTACCACCTTCGAGTCTCGTCTCTCGCCACTTTTACCTATAAATCAACACATTCAAGTGGTAGTGACCAATACACAAACAATGTAGTAAATGCATAAACAGATTCGACAAAACATAAACAATGCGATAATTGACTCAACATGACACACTTAAACATGTGAAATCGACACCTATCAAGGGGTGCTAAAATTTTCTAAAATGTGAACTTTGTAAAACACTCACTTTGGAGATGGACCCTTTAAGGTCCACTATCTTTGAATAACTTGAGCTCATGTTTGCCGCTCATTAATTGAGGTGCAATTAATTTTGTTTTTTCCAACCTTTTAAAATATGCTCCTGATTCACAGGAGTGAAGTGTGTCTGCTATATGATTTATTGGTATCATGAGAGATTTATGTCTATCTTGTATGATCCCCATGTAAATGCTGCTTCTGGCAACAGTATGATGGTCACAAAATTGTGAGATTTGAGTTTCCAGCGCTGGGTTTTATTATTGTCTTTGTCTCGGTTGACACTAAAATTGCCATTTTCATTGGGCAGGATAGAGACAGAAAATTAAGGATATTTGCTGGCAGTGAACACCCTTTTGGTGACAGGTCTCTCGACCATTATGTAATGCCACCAAGACAAGTACGTGAAATGCGTCCCCGTGCCAAAAGAGCTATGATTCGAGCTCAAAAGAAAGCAGAGCAACAAGAACAGGACGAAACAAATACTAAAAAAGGCAAAAGGCGGGACAAGGTGGGATCAATTCCGGAGATCTGAGGTGGCTCTTACTTCAGTATCTGTTCAACACATTGATTCTGGGCTCTGAGTTCATAGATTTATTTGATAAAGAAAAACTGATAACGACACCGGAAATGATGTTCGATTTGTGAGGTTTGTTCGACCCTCGCTTTGAAATTTTAGATTAAAAGTTATGCAGTTGGCAGGACCCATAAGCGGCCAATCCATGTATGTGTTGATGGATAACAAATAAATCATATTGAAAGATTGTCAAAATTTTGCGTGATTCAGTTGTAAATTGTGTTTTAGATGCCTTCTGGTTGCTTGCCCGTTTCTTGAGTGCATTTTTAATTTTGCGTGATTCAGTTGTAAATTGTGTTTTAGATGCCTTCTTGTTGCTTGCCCGTTTCTTTAGTGCATTTTTCTGCTTTGTTGAAACAACTGGTTTTGAGATTCTTAGTGGAATATATAGTTATACTGAAATATTATGTAATTGTGTTGTCGAATGCGTGTGATTTAATTAGATATATTTTGTGACACTCTTACAGCTGACTGCTAAGTGCTATTCCATTTTCTGTGTGTTTTCTTATTTGTTTTAGAATATTATCTTGATCACTGGTAAGTTATGGCATATGTTTTGCAAAAAAACCTTTTATCTCCTTGTGTTTTTTTTTTTTTTTAATCTGATGTTCTGTTTTTTTGGCTTATAATCATGGTGGGATTTGCCATGCCCGATCATATCTTAACCAAACCCTTTGTGTAGCACAATGCTATGCCATACTCCTTGGAAAAACTCGAACGGCCCCAAAACCACACAGGTGCGTAGGAACGTCACGTTGATACATAAAAAGAGGGTTACAATGATTTAATTCAAATCAATCATCTACATATATTATCCATACTAGCAATTGTGCCAAACACAATGCATGTACACAAAATGTAGAAGAACGATTTTTTTTTAATAAAAGAATATGATTATATAAAGTTGAATAATTTATGATTGTGTGACACAGTGGGACAAATTTATACATTCTTTCACTAAAAAAAAAGAAAATAAAGTTTAAAGAAAATTTAAAAATTGAATCAAATTTAAATAAAAAACAAAAGTCTCAACAAACTAAGGGTACATTTGAAAAATTAAAAACATCACCAAAAGTAATTACTATTAACACATCTCTCTTTATTAATAACTAGTGCACCGAAGCACATGCATTGCATATACACAAAATATATTTTTATAAATTTAAATATATTTATAAATTAGGATAGTTGTAATTATAAATTAGGATAATGGGATAGTGGGAGAGGATAAATTTGGAAATCTACTAAAATGACCAAAAGTAGTTTCTCTAATGGGTTTAGCGAGATAAATTTGGAAATCTACTAAAATGACCAACTCGACCTTCAAGACCAGTCATAGAACCAGTATTCCTAGCGAGACAATGAGCCGCATAATTCGTTGATCTACGTACAAAAGCAAACGAACAACAGGGAAGTTGCACTGCTAAAAATCTACAGTCATCCACTATCAGACCCAAACTCGAGACATCGGAGTTGGATTTCTTCAAGGCATTAACGATCAACTGAGCATTCAACTCGACTATAATATTCGAAAGATGCAGCTCTTTGAGCCAGCTTAAAGCATCGTGAATGTTCAAAGCAGTGTTATTAAAACCGGACCAGACCGGTCGGTTCGACCAGTTCGACCGGTCGTCGGTCCGGTCCGAAACTTCACCGGGAACCGGAAAACCGATCCAACCGGTCAGAACCGGTCAAAACCGGTCAAGCACCGGTTGGACCGGTCAATAACCGGAAAACCGGTTCAATCGGTTGAATCGGTTTTTCAAATTTTTTTATTTTTTTTTTTTGAAAATTTGAATTTTTTATTTTAAAAACTTTAAATTTAATATTATATATATATATACATGATTATTTAGAATTTGTACTTCATTAAAAAATTATTTAAATAATTATTGATTTTTTAAAAATTAAATAATTAATTATTTAAATAATTTAGAATTATAATTGACATTTTGAATATATTTACATATTTATTTAGCTTTCAAACTATGACAAATATATATATATATATATTGTCTATTTATATATATTTTTGAGTTTTTAAAATTCAAAATATATTATTTATTAGATTATATTATATAAACGGTTTTTCGGTTTGACCGTCCGGTTAAAACGGTCTGATCGGTTGGATCATTTTTTTTAGATAGACCGGTTCGATCACCGGTCCAATTATGAAAACACTGGTTCAAAGCTTTAGGAGTGAAAGTATCTAGAAAGCAACCATGAATAGCAGCAATAACCAAACCAAAATCATTCCAAACTAAGCAACCAAATCCCATGCGACGAGATCCTTGAAAATCGCAGCATCAACGTTGCATTTGAAACAACTCAATGGCGGTTCACTCCATATGATATTAACTTGTTGTTGCACATTAGAGGGATGGTGGACCGAGCCTAGGTGAGAAGTGAGCCATTGGGATTTTAGCAGGGTGTTAAGGGAAGTGCAAACATTCATTGAAAAGTGAGATTCTATCATAATGTTAATACTCAAATTATGAATTCAATTATCCATATCTTAACACATGAGTATAATTAATGTTATAGAACTGATATAAAAAATCATTAAGGCAATGTTTGGTAGCTTGGATTAAACAAGGATTGCATTATAATCTCATGTTTGGTACGTTTTCAACTATAACTAAGATAACGTAGGGCTCACTATTAAATTACTGTGCCATCTGGAACTTGGAGGACTACAATCCGCTCTACCGAGGTGGTATTAGAAATCTCATGTCTACATTGTTGAGAATTTATGAGATTTTGACATTTATACCCTTTGTCCTCCTTCTGCCCAAATCATTTAATATTATTTAAATATAATTTATAATATAACTAATTTTAACAGTAATATTTTAATTGTTATTAATTTTTACTTAACATTAAAATGAATATTCACATTAGTATTCCTATTTTAATTATAAATAAAATTAATTTTTATATTATTATTAAATGTAATTATTTTTATGTTTTAATTAATATTTTTAGTTATTTTTTTGTGATTTGGAAATTAAAATTAGTGATATTATAATAAAAATAAAAATTAATTATTTAATAATATTTAAATTTAGAATAGGGCAAATTATAACTTATTTAATAATACTTTAATTAATATTCATCATATTTTAATAATTATTAGTATACTATTTATTTACCAATAATATTAATATTGTTATCAATCTTTATTTAACGTTAAAATTAATATTCAGAATATTATTATTATTTTCCAATAAATTCATATTTATATTATCGTTAAATTTAATGATTTTATATATTTTAATTAATATTTTTAGTTATTTTTAGTACGAAAATAATAAAAATGTAATAATGAATATAATAATAATAAATAAAATCTATAATATAACTAATTTAATAATTAATATAATTAATATTAACTATATTTTAATTAATAATAATTTTTAATATATTATTTATTTAACATTAATTAATATTGTAATTGTTACTAATTAAATTTAACATTAAAATTAATATTAAAATTATTTATCAATATTTTAGTTATCAAAATAAATTAATATTTATATTATTATTAAATTTATTATTTTCTATTTTTTATTAATATACGAAAATTATTTTTTGTGGTTTGAATTTAAAATTAATGAAAATTTAATAATTAATATAATATTTAATTTTTTTTATAATGATAAGGGTAAAATGGTAATTTTTTAGTTTATCATTATCTCAATCTCGATATTAATCATTTCAATCAAACACATCATTATTTAATGTAATCCAATCAAATCCTTTCAATAATCTCAATGCATGTTATCCATACATTATCATATATATTGAACCAAACGATGCCTTAAGTCATGCCTCCATATGTGTTCTTTGTTAAATAGTTAATGAAGTGTTTGAAAACATTTGAGACGTAAGTCTGGCATAATTTTCAATGTGATTTAGGTAGTCTTTGCAACCTCTAAAAAAAGTGATTATGAAATTTTTTTAAAGGTTGCAAACACTATCTTATTTATTATACATCAACACATACGTCGTACATGGATTGGCCACTTAGAGCACCCCCAAGGGGCGATCAAGTTGGGCGGTCAAGTCCAACTTGATCGCCCCTTTTTTTCCTCGCCCCCTCGTGGAAGTTTCCGCGTGCGGTCATGTGGGAGGGCTCCGCGTGGTCAAGCCCACCGATCTTTATTTTTTTTAAATTTTTTTTCACGCGGGGCCCATCATTATTGGTTTTCTTTTTAAAAATTTTTTTTTCACGCGAGGCCCACCATTTTTTTAAAAAATAAATGAAATAAATTGTAAAAAAAAATCAAAAAATTTAAGAATAATTAATAAAAATATTTAAAAAGGTCAACAACTATATTTTTTTATTTACTTGTGTCAAGTTTAATTCATGTGTATTTTTTTCATGTTTGTTTTTTTATTTTGGAATATTATGTATGCTTTTAAAATTATTTTTTTATGTTTTAAAAAATATTAATTTTATTTCTTATATTTATGTGCATTTTTTAATGTAATTTTAAATTTAATTAAATTTATTTTTGTTTTGTTATAAATTTGTGTATTTTATTATGTTTTAAAAACATTATTTAATATATTAAAATAATAATATTTCAACGTCACCACTACAAGTCTACAACATCACCACATCATTGTAGAAAATACAATGAAGTTGTAGTGACCCTTACCCGGATCACATACTAAACAGAACTTAGGCATGCAATTAACTTAATTAAACAGAAATCAGAATTCAACTGCGGAAACCATAACATTTATACAATTCCAAGAAAAGAAATCTGTAAATATCCAATAATATACAACCAAATCGAATAGCTGTATAAGCCCAAAACAACAGAATAAAAACCTAAACGAAGCTCCAGCTGATCAACCACTGCCTAGCCCCTCTTGGATCCATCCGCCTCGTCCAATCGCAAACCTGCCCCATGGAATAGGGTGTCCAGAAACACAGAGTACGAGACGTGAGCATAAAACGCTCAGCACGAGAGTATGAGTATACATGCATGCAAAGTGAAATCCCTATAAACTCGAGGTCAAAGATCAGAGAACAAAGACAGACCGGGCCCTGGTATGTAGCACGCTGTGCCATCGCTTCAGGAGGTGGCTCTCATACCAAAATACCAGTGGATATTTCGGACCCAAATAGATAGAAGTCCAACCACTAACAGGATAGGGTAAAACCCTACTATAGACATCTCGAACGAGATAGCTCAATATGCAAATGTATGCAGCATAAATCAATGACATATAAATCATGCAGTCACATAATACATGCATACTCAGTCAGGATATCTCGAACAGTACTTTCGTACCTCAAATATTAGGCAAGTGCTATCAGCTCTAGGTCTACGCCTATAATCCGCGCTACACTGCCAAATGATACTATTATCATTATAGCGCTCTAAAAGCCTTAACTAAGCTAAAGCATACTCCTAAATATTTTTAGGAAGCAAAAGCTATACCTTCGTCCGTCGTTAGCCATTTGCTGTCGATTGCCTCAAAACTAGGCCACAGCTTCGCTACAATGCCTGGACTGCTATGTCATTTCCGGATTCCCGATGGGACACCTAGAATTCCCTAGATCTGGACTAGAAGGCTAAGGAATTGAGAGAGAAAAGGTGATTGGTGCGTCTAAATCTGAATCTCGGCCCTCCTATTTATAGACCACGATCGGAACCTCCGATCCTCGATCAAAACTTCCGGACATCCTCATCTGCCATGTGTCAAAATATCGTTGGTTGCCTTCGGATAGGGGTGATCGGAGCTTTCGATCCTGCCACACGTCATGCCTGACGTAATACCATCGGAGCTTTCGATCACCTTCGGAGCTTTAGATCCGTCCGATACCCAATTTGTTTAATTAGCATTGATTAATTTCTTAATCACTGATTTTGGGTACGGGCTACTACATTCTCCCCCACTTAAGATATTTCGTCCTCGAAAATAGATTTTAAGTACTGAATGTAAAAACAACATGCAGAAATATTCTTTATTCAAATCAAACGTTCACAGAGTTTACAAATGAATACAACTCAAAATGAAATCAAAACAACTCAGGATGTTCTGCACTCATCCTGCCCTCAAGCTCCCAAGTAGCTTCCTCAGTTCCTCCTCGCTGCCACTGAACCAAAACTAGAGGAATGACTTTGTTCCGCAAAACCTTATCCTTATGATCCAGGATACGAATAGGTTTCTCAACATAGATCAAATCCTTATCTACTTTAACTTCAGTCGGCTGCAGAATATGAGACGGATCTGCCACATACCGTAGCAACAGAGATACTTGGAACACGTTGTGAATACTGGACAGATACGGTGGCAAAGCCAAACGATAAGCCAAATCGCCAATGCTCTCAAAGATCTCAAACGGACCGATAAATCTGGGAGACAACTTGCTCTTAAGGCCAAATCTGAGAATCCTGCGGAAAGGTGACACCCTCAGAAACACTTTCTTCCCAACATCAAACTGCAAAGGCCTACGCTTAGTGTTAGCATATCTGGCCTGACGATCCTGTGCGGTCTTAATCCATTTCTTGATCTGATCAACAATATCTACTGCCTGCTGGATAAACTCTGGTCCCTCAGCCTGTCTCTCCCCCACTTCTTCCCAGAAGAGTGGAGTACGACAACGCCGCCCGTACAACGCCTCAAAGGGTGTCATCCCAATGCTAGTATGATAGCTGTTGTTGTACGCGAACTCGATCAATGGCAAATGATCATGCCAGGCTGAACCAAAATCCATAACGCACGCTCGAAGCATATCCTCCAAAGTACGAATAGTGCGCTCTGACTGACCATCTGTCTCCGGATGATAGGCAGTACTCAAACTGAGAGTAGTACCCATCGCACGCTGAACACTCCCCCAGAACCTAGAAGTGAACCTGGGGTCTCGATCGCTGACAATGCTCACAGGCACTCCATGAAGTAGAACGATCTCCTGAACATAAAACCATGCCATGCGATCCACAGAGTACTCTCGACTATAGGCAATGATATGCGCTGACTTGGTAAGTCGGTCCACCACAACCCAGATAGCATCACAATTCCTCGAGGACATCGGCAAATGGGTCACAAAATCCATCGTGATAAACTCTCATTTCCACTTAGGAATAGGCAGACTGTGAAGCAAACCTCCAGGTCGTCGGTGTTCTGCCTTGACTTGTTGACACACCAAACATCTCGTAACATACTGATACACACTGCGTTTCATCCCCTTCCACCAAAACCGAGTACGTAGATCCTTGTAAATCTTGTTGCTTCCCGGATGAATACTCAGCTTGGTGCAATGTGCCTGAGACAAGATCTCCTCTCGCAACTCTTCATCCTGCGGAATCACAAGTCTACCAAACAAACACAGAAAATCATCTGATTGATAGTGAAATCCAGACGAGTTACCCTCATTAGCTAGACGAGCTAAACGTTGGGTCTTCGAATCAGACATCTGAGCATCCCGAATCCTCGAATACAAAGCTGGCTCAGATAGTATCGCAAACATCTGGATACTCTGCATACCTTTCTTATGCTTGAAGGTATACCCTGAAGTACAACAGTCACTGATCGCACTAGACATCGAACAAGTCTGCAGTGCAGATAGTCGCACCTTGCGACTCAAAGCATCAACGATGAGATTAGCAACTCCCGGATGGTACTTAATCTCGCAATCATAGTCCTTAAGCAAGTCCATCCAACATCTCTGCCTCATGTTTAACTCCGCCTGAGTGAACAAATACTTGAGACTCTTGTGGTCGGTGAAGATCTCAAATTTCTCGCCATACAGATAATGACGCCAGATCTTCAAAGCGAACACAATGGCTGCCAATTCCAAATCATGGACTGGATAGTTGTCCTCATGAAGCTTCAGCTGTCTAGAAGCGTATGCAATCACATGTTCATTCTGAGTCAGAACACAGCCTAACCCCTGAAGAGAAGCATCTGTGTAAACCACATACCCTCCAGATCCTGACGATAATGCCAACACCGGCGCAGAAGTCAACCGTCGTCGAAGCTCACAGAAATTCTCCTCGCACTCGGAGGACCATTCGAAATCCACACCCTTGCGGGTAAGCTGCATCAATGGTCGAGCTAACTGAGAGAAGTTCAGAATGAAGCGACGATAATATCCTGCTAGACCCAGAAAACTACGGATCTCAGCAACTGTCGTCGGATGCGACCAATTAAGCACATCCTCAATCTTGCTTGGATCAACAAAAATTCCCTCTCTGGATATAATATGGCCAAGAAAGACCACTCGATCCATCCAGAACTCACACGTACTCAACTTGGCGTACAATTGCTCATCCCGAAGAGTCTGCAGTACCAACCGCAAGTGAGTAACATGCTCATCCGCATTACGCGAATACACCAAGATGTCGTCAATGAAGACCACGACAAACTTGTCTAAATACTCCCTGAAGACACGGTTAATCAGATCCATAAATATAGCTGGCGCATTAGTCAATTCAAATGGCATCACTAGAAACTCGTAATGCCCATAGCGAGTACGGAATACAGTCTTGGCTATATCCTGATCTCGGACTCTCAACTGATGATACCCAGATCTCAAGTCAATCTTGGAGTAAACTGAAGTACCCTGCAGCTGATCAAACAAATCATCAATGCGAGGCAACGGATACTTGTTCTTCACAGTAACTCGATTCAGCTGTCGATAGTCAATGTACAACCGCATAGACCCATCCTTCTTCTTTACAAAAAGAACAGGAGCTCCCCAAGAAGATACACTAGGACGAATGTATCTCTTGTCCAAAAGATCTTGTAACTGATTTTTCAACTCACGCATCTCTGATGGAGCCAGACGATACGGTGCTCGAGAAATAGGAGAAGTACCCGGCATCAACTCTATGCCAAACTCGACTTCTCTAGCAGGAGGAAAACCCGGAATCTCATCTGGAAATAGATCTGGGAATTCATCCACAACAGAAATACTCTCTATCCCAATACTCTCAGCGGACAAGTCAACTGCATAGATAAGGTAGCCTTCCCCGCCAGACTCTAGAGCTCGACAGGCTCTCAAAGCTGATACCAAAGGCATCGGGGGTGGTGCTCCCTCACCATAGAAAAACTAGCTATCACTCCCCACCGGATGAAAGCGTACTAATCTCTGATAGCAGTCCACTGAAGCTCGATAGGTAGTCAACATGTCAATTCCCAGAATACAATCAAAGTCATCCATCGCCAGTACCATGAGATTCGCTACCAGAATGTTCCCTTCTAACTCTAAAGGGCAATCCATTACTAGACGCTTGGCCAAATCAGATTGACCCGTCGGAGTAGAAACAGAAACTATTACGTCTAGTGCAATGCATGGTAACTTATGCCTCTTAACAAAACGTGAAGAAATGAAGGAATGAGATTGTAACGCTCCATTTTTATCTTAAATGAGTTTATTTGAGTTAATCGGAGATTGCAGAGTTCAAGAGCCGATTTGATTTTGATCAGGGTCCTTTTTGCAAATTTTGGAAATTTCAGGGACTAAAATGCAAATTTGGGATTTTATATATTATCTACACTTGTATTGACTTTTCTCATCATCCTCCTTCCTCCTCCCAACCGAGATACTCCATTAGAGACGCCCCATATCTTGCTCAAGCTTCCAGATTTCATTCCGAGCTCGATCCAGCCGTTGAAAATTATTTCTGAAGGCAGATTAGTGATCACTGCAGTAAGAGCTCCGTTATACCGTAAGTATTTCTCCGATCGGATATGTTTTGTTTTTCGGATGTTGTTAGAATCGATTTAGATTCTAGTATGTTGTTCTTGGCGGAGTTCTGATCGTTTATATTCTGTCAGTTTTGAATTAGAACGACGTTCGAATTTGTTATGATTTTTGGAAGCCATTTTCGAAAACTTGGATTTTGAGGTTGATGGGTTTGTCTTGTTATTGTTGTTTTGAGCATGGATATGAGGTTATATCGTTATTGAACTGCTGTCTGCATTTCTGGTTTGTTCAGTTTATAGTCGTTATGCCGTCGGATTGAGTTTTGAGATTTCGAACCATTTGAGTTGTTGTACTTTGGGCTTTGAGTTGTTCGATGTTGTTGATCATCTTTTGTATCTGAACAGTTTTGTTTAGAGTTGTCAAGCCCGGAGTTAACAGCATTGGTCGTCGAGATTTGGGCGAAGAATGGTAAAGAGATTTACCTTGAACCGCAGTTGTTGTTTAGATTGTTTAGTGTTTGATACAATCTTTTGGTTGTAGCTTATCCAGAGTTGGAGCTACTGCATTGAAAGGTAAAAGCAGTCATCGTAGCGGGATAGCATACTCGGGACCGTTGGTTCTCGAGTTTTCCTTTCAAATCACATATTGCATCTACACTTGTTCTAGCATGAGGAACTTGTATTTTGTTGATTGATTTTGCTTTTGACTATGTGGCTTATATTTTATGTTTCTGCTATGCATTCATCTTGAGCCTACATTGATTTCAGCGGGCAGAACCGCCCTTTTTGTTTGGATGTTTGGGAACTATGATTGAGTGGCCTAGGTCGTAGTCGTTTCGCCTAGTGCTAGCATACTCATTATAGTTGCTCAAAGTCTAGAGGAGTGGGATACGTGGCACCACTTCGATTGGGAGAGTCGGTAAGTCATAACGTGATATCATCCTCGGGATCCCAAAAGCACAGCATCAATCCCTCGTTTATCAGATTTGATATCCCGGTTTAAAGACATGCATTTTATTTCATTGTTATTGATTACGTTGTTGTCTTGAAAGCATGTTTATTTTTGTAATACTTGATATGTTGCTTTTACTGGGATTATCATTCTCACCGGTTATCCGGCCGTTGCTTTGTTTTGTATGTGTACTTTGTAACAGGTGGGTCAGGAACAAGTCAGAAGAGACATGGTTAGCTTCGAGGGAAAGATGTAGAAGTGAGACTCGGTTTAGAATTCGATTTCAGCATGCCAATCAAGTTTATGTTAGAACATGTTTAGTTATCGAACTTCATCGTTATATTTTTGTTGCATGTTCTCGACTTTGGTTTGGTTGTTGAACTCCAAAAATCATGTTTTAATTTGAGGAATCAAGTTTGTAACGCATGTTTATGTTTTGAAATATTGTATGGCTTGATGTTCTTGATTTTGGCAATTTATAGCACCAGAGCAGCCAGGGAGGCGCGCCCGCGCGCCTGCGCCTCTTTCCGGGCAGGGCGTCATGCGCGCCTGCGCCTCGGAAGGGCGCGGCTGCGCATGAGCCAGGGCGCCGTGCGCGGCCGCGCCTGATGAGGCGCGGCTGCGTGGGCCCTTTAAAAAAAATTGTCTTGGCCTTTCCTTGCTTGTTAGTTAGTTTACTCCTTTATTAGATGTTTAGAACCGAGGTCTCACATTAAGTGGTATCAGAGCGTTAAGATTCTTGGTCGAACTAGAGTGAGCGGGGTAGATCGAGTCTGCGTGTATTGGCTCCTCGCATGTGTTTGAATTATTTAACTGTGTACTTAATTCCATGCGAGCATGCTTTATTATTGAAAATTATTTAATTACATGGTTATGTGATTTAATTTATAAAGCATGATCTACTTGAGATATAATTGTTTCTGTTATCGACTGGTATCCGGTATTCCAAGCGGTTGTAATGGCACTGATTGTAGCGATTGAGATATCTCGTGTCCTAACCTTTGATTATCAGATGGGTCCTCGTCGAGTGATAAACAGAAACATACCGCCAGTTATCCCTACAACTGAGCAAGCTAGTACTGAAACGGTTGAGATGGATGCTACAGCGACGCCTATGGAAACCTTGCTGAAGAGGTTTCAGTCGTTCAATCCGCCGTTGTTGTTGGGTTCAGAAAATCCAGTTGACTGTGAGAGTTGGTTGGATGATATTGATCAGTTGTTCGATTCCATTGACTACACCGATGACAGCCGAATCAGGTTAGTCATTCATCAGCTTCGTGGGGTTGCTAAGAGCTGGTGGATCATGACGAAGAAAGAAATGGAGAGTAGAGGTACGGAAGTTACGTGGACTCTTTTTAAATCTGAGTTTTATAAGCGGTTTTTCCCTATCTCGTATCGCAAAGATAAGAGAGCAGAGTTTGCCAATCTGAGGCAAGGGAATCTAAACATTGAAGAGTACGTAGCCAAGTTTGATAGTCTGTTGCGTTTTGCACCGCTAATTGCCGGAGATGAGGAAGCAAAGGCTGATCAGTTCATCAATGGTTTGAACCCCGATGTCTTCACGTTGGTGAAAACCAACAGGCCTAACAACTTTGCGGATGCCATGAATCACACAAAGGGAGCAGAAGCAGGCTTGTGGAGGCAAAGAGGTAATCACGTGGCACCTCAGCAGCAGAGACAGTATCAGAATCAACCATCTCAATATCAGAATCAGCCACCTCAGCATCAAAACCAGCAGCAGAGGTATGAAGGTGGAAGCAGTGGGGGAAACAGAAGGGATCATTTTAAGGCAAGAGGGAAACAGTTTAAGAGGCAGGGGAACAGTTCTTCTAGTTCCAGTGGTTTGAAGCAATTCGGTTCAGGACAGAGTTCTGGATCATCATCCTTGTACTGCAGCAAGTATGGGGGAAGACACTCACCGGATCAGTGTGTGGGAGTCTTCGGTAATTCTAACACCTATCAGCAACCGGGACACTTTTCTAAGGTGTGCCCTCAGCGTTTTAGAGATCGAGCTCAGAGTGGGAGTTCATCTCGACCTACAGCTCAGCCTGAGAGGCAGTCTTTTGCAATTCACTGTTTCCAGCCCCAGCAGCAGAACAGACAGGGAGGTAACCCTACTGCAAACCAGCCCCCGAGACAGCAGGCACGAGTTTTTGCCTTGACAGAGGATCAAGCTCAGGCAGCACCTGATGATGTTATAGCAGGTAACTGTTCGATTTTTGGTCATTCTGCTCATGTTTTGATAGATACAGGTGCTTCCCATTCCTTTATCTCTGAGAAATTTGTGTTATTGCATGCTTTGCCTACTGAGTTGTTGCCTACAGTAGTAGCTGTTACTTCACCTTTGGGTGGAGGAATTGTTTCTGTTAGATTAGTCAGGAACTGTGAACTGTGTTTTGAAGGAAATATGTTAGAATTCGACTGTATTGTACTTGGACTGTCAGATTTTGATTGTATTGTTGGTATAGATGCTTTAACCAAGTACAGGGCAACCGTCGATTGTTTTCTGAAAGTTGTCAGGTTCAGACCTGAAATGGCAGACGAGTGGAAATTCTTTGGTAAGGGTTCTCGATTTAGAATTCCTTTGATTTCAGTGTTATCTATGACTTGTTTTCTACAGAAAGGTGCAGAATGATTTTTGGTGTATGCAGTTGATGTACTGAAATCTAGCCCAGCTTTGGTAGATTTACCGGTGGTTAGAGAATTTGCTGATGTGTTCCCGGAAGATGTTCCTGGTTTGCCACCTATTCGAGAAATCGAATTCAGTATTGAATTAGTGCCAGGTACTCAACCTATTTCAAAAGCTCCTTATCGTATGGCACTTATTGAATTGAGAGAGTTGAAGGAGCAGCTTGAGGATTTGATTGTCAAGGGATACATCAGACCTAGTGTATCGCCTTGGGGTGCTCCTGTGCTTTTTGTTCGGAAGAAGGATGGTTCTATGCGGCTCTGTATCCACTACCGCCAATTGAATCAGGCTACAGTTAAGAACATGTATCCTTTACCCCGAATAGATGACCTTTTTGATTAACTGCAGGGTTCTTCTGTCTACTCTAAGATTGATCTGAGGTCAGGTTATCACCAGTTGAGAGTGCGAGAGGAAGACGTTCCTAAGACCGCATTCAGAACGAGGTATGGTCATTTCGAGTTTATAGTCATGCCATTAGGTTTGACTAACGCTCCAGAAGTTTTTATGGGTTTGATGAACCGTATCTTTCAGCGTTATTTAGATGAGTTCGTCATTATCTTTATCGATGATATTCTTATCTACTCGAAGAACCGTACTGACCATGCAGAGCACTTGAGGACCGTATTGCAGATTTTGCGAGTTGAGCAGTTGTTTGCCAAGCTGTCTAAGTGTGAATTTTGGTTAGATCGAGTTGTCTTTCTCGGTCATATTATTTCTGAAGATGGGATTTCTGTCGATCCCAGCAAGATTGAAGCGGTTATGAATTGTCCTAGACCTACTTCAGTGCCGGAGATCCGAAGCTTCATGGTTTTAGCTGGTTATTACCGTCGTTTCATCGAGGGTTTCTCGTCTATTGCCAAGCCCATTACCCAGCTGACTCAGAAGAATGCGCCTTTTGTTTGGACTCCAGATTGTGAGGCTAGATTTGTTGATCTGAAGAAGAGACTGACCAGTGCTCCAATTATTTCTATTCCGAAGGGTACTGGAGGTTTCACAATTTATTGTGATGCTTCTAACCGAGGCTTGGGTTGTGTTCTTATGCAGCATAAGCATGTGATAGCATATGCATCGAGGCAGCTGAAACCGCACGAGACTCGTTATCCGGTTCATGATCTAGAACTAGCTGCGATTGTATTTGCTCTGAAGATCTGGCGTCACTATCTTTATGGTGAGTTTTTCGAGATCTTTTTTGATCATAAGAGTCTTAAGTACTTGTTTTCATAGGCAGAGCTGAATATGAGACAGAGAAGATGGCTGGACTTGTTGAAAGATTTCGACTGCGAAATCAAGTACTATCCGGGGAAGTCTAATGCAGTTGCAGATGCCTTGAGCCGAAAGCTTTGTTCTTTATCTCTTTCTACTATCGGTGTTTCTCAGTTGATCGATGATTGTTGCACTTCTGGTTTAGAGTTTGAAACAGATAGGGAGACTATCAGAGTATTTGCTATTCAAGCCGAGCCGGAGTTGTTTGTTGCAATCAGAGAAGCACATAAGTCTGAGCCGAGCATTCAGATTTCAGTAGAGAAAGTTAGATCGGGACATCAGTCTGAATTCCAGGTTAGAGATGATGTTTTGTTTGTGAATAACCGTGTTGTTGTGCCTGATATTTCGGAGTTGAGACAGCGTATTCTCCGAGAGGCTCATTGCAGTCGGTTTAGTATTCATCCTGGAGGTCGTAAGATGTACAACGATCTGAAGATTCAGTTTTGGTGGAAGAGAATGAAGAGCGACGTAGCGAGGTTTGTATCTCGGTGTTTGAATTGTCAGCATGTGAAAGTAGAGCGGAAACGACCAGGAGGTCTGTTGCACAGTCTATCTGTTCCTGAATGGAAATGGAATCACATTTCTATGGATTTTGTCACGAAGCTACCACGATCCGTTCGAGGATGCGGTGCTATTTGGGTAGTGATCGACCGATTGACAAAGTCTGCTTGTTTTATTCCGTACAGGATGATGTATCGTCATGATCAGATGGCTGAGTTGTATGTTAGCAATGTTGTGAGATTGCATGGGGTGCCGAAGTCGATCATTTCAGACAGAGACCCTAGATTCACTTCGCACTTCTGGCACAGTCTTCAGGAGGCACTTGGTACTCGATTGCATCTGAGTACAACTTATCATCCGCAGACAGATGGACAGTCAGAACGGACTATTCAGACGTTAGAGGATATGCTGCGAGCGGTAGTGCTAGACTTTGGCACTAGTTGACAGGATTCTTTGCCTCTTGTCGAGTTTTCTTACAACAACAGCTTCCAAGCGAGTATCGGTATGGCGCCTTTTAAGGCATTGTACGGTAAGAAATGCCAATCTCCACTGTTTTGGGATGATTTGTCCGAGTCACCATATTTGGGGCCGGATATGCTTCGAGATATGGCAGAGCAGGTTAAGATCATTCAGACCAGAATGAAGTCAGCTCAAGATAGGCAGGCGAAGTATGCGAATGTCAGGCGTAGACCTCTGAGTTTTGATCAGGGAGACCGAGTCTTTCTGAAGATTTCACCTTTCAGAGGCACTGTTAGATTTGGGAAGAGATGAAAGTTATCTCCGAGATTCATCGGTCCGTATGAGATTCTCGAGAAGATAGGCGATATTTCCTACAGACTTGCACTTCCTCCGTCTTTATCTGGTATTCACGACGTTTTTCATGTCTCTATGCTGCAAAAGTATCATCCAGATCCTTCTCATATCCTTCAGCCTGATGAAGCCGAGTTAGACGAGACTCTGAGCTATTTTAAACGACCGATTCAGATCCTTGATCATAAAGAAAAGCAACTCAGAACCAAGTTGATTCCGTTGGTGAAAGTGCAGTGGAGCCGTCACGGAGTCGAGGAAGCGACTTGGGAGACAGAATCTGACATGAGACAGCGATTTTCGGAGTTATTCGGATGACGTGAGTTCTTCTTACTGTCTTTAGTTCTTTATTCTATCTTATGAGTTGTGGTTCTCGTTGATTTCGAGGACGAAATCTCTTCTTAGTGGGGGAGAATTGTAACGCCCCATTTTTATCTTAAATGAGTTTATTTGAGTTAATCGGAGATTGCAGAGTTCAAGAGCCGACTTGATTTTGATCAGGGTCCTTTTTGCAAATTTTGGAAATTTCAGAGACTAAAACGCAAATTTGGGATTTTATATATTATCTACACTTTTATTGACTTTTCTCATCATCCTCCTTCCTCCTCCCAACCGAGATACTCCATTAGAGATGCCGCATATCTTGCTCAAGCTTCTAGATTTTAGTCCGAGCTCGATCCAGCCGTTGGAAATTATTTCTGAAGGCAGATTAGTGATCACTGCAGTGAGAGCTCCGTTATACCGTAAGTATTTCTCCGATCGGATATGTTTTGTTTTTTGGAGGTTGTTAGAATCGATTTAGATTCTAGTATGTTGTTCTTGGCGGAGTTCTGATCGTTTATATTCTGTCAATTTTGAATTAGAGCGACGTTCGGATTTGTTATTATTTTTGGAAGCCATTTTCGAAAAGTTGGATTTTGAGGTTGATGGGTTTGTCTTGTTATTGTTGTTTTGGGCATGGATATGAGGTTATATCGTTATTGAACTGTTGTCTGCATTTTTGGTTTGTACAGTTTATAGCCGTTATGCCGTCGGTTTGAGTTTTGAGATTTTGAACCATTTGAGTTGTTGTACTTTGGGCTTTGAGTTGTTCGATGTTGTTGATCATCTTTTGAACAATTTCTTTTAGAGTTGTCAAGCCCGGAGTTAACAGCATTGGTCGTTGAGATTTGGGCGAAGAACGGTAAAGAGATTTACCTTGAACCGTAGTTGTTGTTTAGATTGTTTAGTGTTTGATACAATCTTTTGGTTGTAGCTTATCCAGAGTTGGAGCTACTGCATTGAAAGGTAAAAACAGTCATCGTAGCGGGATAGCATACTCGGGACCGTTGGTTCTCGAGTTTTCCTTTCAAATCACATATTGCATCTACACTTGTTCTAGCATGAGGAACTTGTATTTTGTTGATTGATTTTGCTTTTGACTATGTGGCTTATGTTTTATGTTTCAGCTATGCATTCATCTTGAGCCTACATTGATTTCAGCGGGCAGAACCGCCCTTTTTGTTTGGACGTTTGGGAACTATGATTGAGTGGCCTAGGTCGTAGTCGTTTCGCCTAGTGCTAGCATACTCATTATAGTTGCTCAAAGTCTAGAGGAGTGGGATACGTGGCACCACCTCGATTGGGAGAGTCGGTGAGTCATCACGTGATCTCATCCTCGGGATCCCAAAAGCACAGCAGCAATCCCTCGTTTATCAGATTTGATATCCCGGTTTAAAGACATGCATTTCATTTCATTATTATTGATTACGTTGTTGTCTTGAAAGCATGTTTATTGTTGTAATAATTGATATGTTGCTTTTACTGGGATTATCATTCTCACCGGTTATCCGGCTGTTGCTTTGTTTTGTATGTGTACTTGGTAACAGGTGGGTCAGGAACAAGTAAGAAGAGGCATGGTGTAGCGACCCTACCCGGATCCACTACCTAATCAGAGTTAAGAGCATAATTAAACATGCATTTAATAAATTGCTGCGGAAGACTTAAATAAAAACAAACCGGCAGAATACAACCGGTTAAACCAATTCGATTTATACAACCAAATCGAATAAATAGCCTAAAGGCAAAACATACAGCAAATCCTGCTGTCTTCACTGGTCACTGGCTACTCCAAGCTCCGGGTGCTCAATCCTGCACCTACACCTGCCCCGTCGAATGGGGTGTCCAAATACACAGAAAAGACTGGACGTGAGCTCTAAGCTCAATACGAAAGCACTGGGTAAAACATACAAATATGATGCATGCAAATGATAGGTATCCATATCTGGGATAACTGTATATAACTGCTTAGTAATGGTGCCTAGGATATGAGTGGTACAACCCGGGGAGCAAACCCTGCGTACACTGCTCATTCCTACAGGACGTGGACCGTGTCCCCAGATGCTAGCCACCCATGACCCGTCAGTCAATAGACCCTAGACATCAACCGTCCAGACAGGGCTGAGCGGCCCTACGTGGCTCATCTCACAAAGATGGATAGGCACAATATGATATGCACGTGCTGCATAATAAATGACATACAAAATGCAACATATAAGCATGCAAAACCCACTGGCTATCTCAGTCTGTACTTGCGTACCTTACTACAGGCAGTCCTAGCAGTCCCACTCTAGGTTCCCAGCCTATATCAGCTCTACAATGCAAATATCCATGCATCATTATTTAAGCTCTAAAAGCCTTAACTAAGCTATTGCATACTCCTAAATAATTTAAGGAGACCATAGCTATACCTGCGTCCTTCGTCAGCCCGCTGATGACAATTGCTTCAAAACTAGGCCACAGCTCCGCCTCGACGCCTGGATCGCTATGCCACTTCCAGATTCCCAATAGGATGCCTAGAACTCCCTAGATCTGAGTTAGAAGACTTAGGAATCAGAGACAAGAGAGGAAAAGGTGCACTTTGAAATGAAATATCGGCCCCCTATTTATAGACGGAGTTCGGAACCTCCGAACCCGGTTCGGAACGTCCGAACACGATCGGAACCTCCGATCCTGTCTTCGGAGCGTCCGATCGCCCCAATATTACGTCAGCCATGACGTCACCTTGCTGACGTAAGATATGAAGTGTGCCCTGGTCCCGATCGGAAAGTCCGATCTTGCCGACGGAGCTTCCGATCCGAGTTCGGATCCTCCGATCCAGTTCGGAGCCTCCTGACTTGGTTCGGAGCTTCCGAATCCTCCGGACCTTCGGGACCTTTCCGGCTACTTTCGAGTGTCCTGAATCCATTTCTGGACTCCGTTAATCTATTTTAAATTTCCTTAATCATGTTTTTACTTAATCTAAACATGATTACACAATTAATATACTCATTAATCGCTAATTCTGGATATGGGTCACTACATTCTCCCTCCCCCCCCCCCCCCTTAAAAGATTTCGTCCTCGAAATCTAAGGTAATACCTCGAGAACGTACCAGAAACCCTTGCTCGAGTGTCTGGTCGAAATATCCTCCGACACACTCAGACTCCCGTTGAATTCTCTGCAAGCTTCATTAATGCTTAACCGCATTAATATTCTTTCACTGAATATTACTGCGGTACTGGTCGACAGTCGAACTTTCCTTGCGCTAGCGTATCGTAACACTGATACATCTTTCACTCGGACCACGATCTTCCTGATCACGAAGGATACAATACTCGCTTGATCAAGATTATCGTCTTAAAAGAAATCTTATACTGACGAAGACCAAGTCATAACCTGACTGGTTTTACTGCATTCATCGAATTACTTATCGAATCTAACCATCTAATGGTTCCAAAAGTTCTCGATGTTCAACACCTCTACTCAGGAAAACACTAATCCCAACCTTGCTGACACAACAAAACTCAAATTTCTCCCTAAGAGAATCTAGTTGTTCAAGTCTATACTTTAACGTAACTGCTCACAATGTTTCTTAGACTGGTTATCCTCCCCACTCTCCCTAAAGCACAACCGGCTTCCCAAGGAATACTGGGAACTTAAGCCATTATGTCTAGTACATTCTGCTGTCCACGTTTCTTAATATAACATTCAACACTATGCCCTGATGATAACTATCATCACTTGCAATTTATGATGCTACGTCATCTCCTAGCCATTGGCTTGCGAAGTCATGCATTCATTGCAATAGAAGTCATCACACCTCTGATGATCTACATCATCTCGATCGTAGGTTATTCACCTCATGAATTCAATCGATAAACGTCCTCCTGATAGTTATACATACTCGCAATCACTGTACACACATTAAGACTAAGGCAAGCTCCTACCAATATGCTCGACTGGGACATTCCACAGTACACAGACATATGGAAACGCTTCCTATTCCGTCTCGAAACTCGACAGTCATTGCACCTGGTATAACTCAACTCAGAGTCTCCGATAATACCATCAGTTCATACCAATCTCTCAAGGTTGAACATACTGATCCTGGAACTAAATCTCAACGGAGTCTCATTAGTCAAATCGCTCTCTTGCCGAACGCATCAGTCTCAGCACTGAATGATCTAATTCGTCGATTCCCTAGTCAATCCTGGGAAATACTTGTGCTCAAAGTAACTTGCCACCCGACGCACATCCGAATATCGATTATTGCTAACGCGCAATATTCTTGACAAACAATCCGCACGGATATGGCTTGTTGACTGGAAAGAACAAAGTTGCTTCATCGCTATCTTGTGAAATCTTCAATTCCCACAACAATCTTGTTGGCTACTAAGTTGAAATTCTACTATCTCTGTCATTTTAGAGACATCGTTCATCCCACGCTAGAAGACTAGTGACATATTCTGCTAGATCTCGAGGATCAGATCCTAGCTAATGTCACACAGATCAGACAACTGATGTTTCCTTGCTAATGCCCATTAGCATTTCCAACTACTCGTCGGATCCAAACACAACGGTATACATAAATGTCCTCGCAAGAACACTTCATCGAAATGTCCGGTTGACACTCTTCACTATTGTTGTTCAATGGAAAACCTCACATGAAACAACAACATGATCCTTTCCTGACCTATTGCTATCACTAAGCAATTGATTGAATCAATATCAGCTTCCTTCTTAACAAGAATGCACTATACTGGAAACTAACAACTCCCTTGTTTGTCTCCACTGTCGAGTTAGCACCTAACTTGATCATACAAGTCTACTTGTGCTACAACTTAAATTGTAATTCACCCAAGTGTAGGTTGTCTGCAAGTAATATACTCGTGAGTACGAGATCGATCCACGGAGAGGATGTTGTAAGTTTAATTTTAGCAATAATATATTATAGATGAAAATATTATTATAAAACTTCAAATACACAAATTATAAAATTGTCAAGGTTTCAAAGGTTCATTGTTGGTTTATTTAAGATTGTTTAATAAAAATAAATAAAAGAAACTAAAAAAGAATAAACATAAAAGAACAATGAAATATTTAAACAAGTATATCATATAATATAGTTCCCACTATATTAATATCAGCCGATATTTAATACATGGTACCCATAATATATATATAAATGCATAAATATAAATTGACATAAAAGTAAATGTTAGATCAAATCACAATATTTCATTTAGAACAACCGGCAGAGCCACGCTATCGTCAAAATAAAATATATGACTTTATGTTAGATGCGATAAAGTAAATGTTAGTTGCGGAAAAGTAAATGTTATATGCGAGAAAGTAAATGTTAGTTGCGGAAAAGTAAATGTTAGTTGCGATAAAGTAAAAGTTAGATGCGAGAAAGTAAATGTTAGTTCAAATCACAATATATTATTTAGAACAACCGACAGTGTCACGCTATCGTCTAAATAATATATATGACTTTATTATAAATAGATGCATATATTTATAGTATATAATTATTGTAGTATTTATTGTATCATATTTGACAACAAATCAAGGTAACCACATTCAAGGTACCAAGCATTTGATGTAAATAGATAACAACAAATCATCCAAAATTATACCTACAAATAAAGATCAATTAGTAAAAATAAAAATAGAAAAGAAAAGAATATACAAAATATAAACAATCTTACTTGACCAACAATGAAACCTTTTCACCTTGACATAAATAGATTTAGCTTTCCATTAACATGAAACTCAAGAATAAAGATAAAAGAAATTTCATACTAGAACTTGAGAAACTTGCACACTCAAACTTTTATTCTCACACACACAATATTTATTTTACAAATGAAGAATTCTCTACACTCTTGCATACTACAAAGCTTATACAACACATCTATTTATAGGCCAAATGAGAGCAAGAGTCCAAGGCTCATTAAATGTGAAATAGTAAAGTTGGTGGGTGCTTGTCTCCTTGAATGTAAATACCATGACCCAACTTTAATTGGCATGTTTGATGCCTTAGACCACCGATTCAGCCTTTCTTTTCAACATAGAACACGTAGGATATTTTGTGTAGATGTGTTTGGACAACTCATTCACCCCTTTTGGATAAAATATGAAATACTTTATATTTTTACTCCAAGCTGGTCATAGTAAAAGTAAATCTATCTCCATTTTGATGTTTGATTATTTTGATCATCTTAATGAAGTTTTTGGAATTTCTTGTCTTCTACAAAGTTGAAGTTGCCTCTTTTGTGATTCTACAGGTTTTGAGGTTACTCCATTATGACCTCTGTAGCTTGAGTAATTTTATTTTTACCAAACCTGCGCAAACCGTAAAATACAACATTTTAGTAAAACATTTAAATATAAACACATAACACTAAAATAATACAACTTCATAATTTTAATTAAACTTAAAATTTAAAACACACTTTTTAACATATAAATAATTACAAATTTTAAGTTTCATCAACTTGCAATCGTTCCCAATTACAACAATCCCAGAAGATTCATCTCTGGCGATCATTGAGACTAAATAACTCAGATCTCCGATTTCTTTGAGATGGTATTCAGTACTCATCCCATAAGCATTACTCGACAGAATACTATCCCAAGTATTTCTTAATTGCTACATCCTGATCAACCCTGATTGGCTCAACCAATCGAATTCGTCGATCTATTTAAGTTCGCACTTATCAGATCAGACCACCACTGATCATCCAACTTACATGGCTCGGTCAATAACTATGGCTCAGCTGCCACAAAGAACCATTTCCAAACGGTGCCAGATCACAGTACATAAGTAGTTTTCTTGGCACAAGTCCCGCGCTTTTTCAGCACTACTAACCGCTGCTTCGTATTCAGAACTTAATCATCCTAACTCTGATAGAGTTTAGCCAATAACCACTAGTAGTCACTAGCACAGATCCCGTGCCACCTTAGCACTCTTGTTCACCCAAGGCAAACATCAAGATAAGCTAAGCCCATTTCCTTCCCATGGAAAATCCTACGCTCAACCTCTGAAAATATCAGGCAATACTTAGTGCAATCACCGGACTCACTATCCTTGCCTCGTTCATTCAGAATGAACACCACGGCTCGTCAATTCCAAGAAGAATAACTGAAGAATCCCAAAAATTTCCACAATCTTCGAACACTCTCCTGATCATATCCCTTGTTAATATTGTGCAACAGTTCAAGACTAAGGTAGCTTACCTCAATAACCCACCTGGACAACCACCAAGGTCACGATCATAGGCCATGCTTCCCTCACATCTTAAATAGTCGTATACAATCCTCAACATCTGATATAATCCCTCGCAGGTGAAGTCATTCATCATGGAGTAGTCCTCGTATTCGAGTCTAAGTCTTAAAACAACATTCCATCCAGTATCTTGGATAATTTCTCTCACAAGGAAATTCTAACCACAACTCTGATGACAACCCCTAGTCATCGCTGGTAGAAATCCGTCCACCTACTAGATCCACACGTCTAGCAGTAACCCAAAAGTTAATACCTATCTGCTCAGAGTACACACTTGTCAAGAAAATTCCTCCATGACTGGTTCCTACAGCAGAATATTCAAACTATATTTCTGGCACACCAGATGATATCAAACCATCGATATCAAACCTGATATCTAATCCAAGGTCATACCCTGTCGTGTGACTGTCACCAAATCCCTAGACTGAGTAGCCTTCCCACCGCCAATCCTGAAGCACAAAGGCTCCCAGATAACCTCTGAAGTACAAAGACTCCCAGAGTAATACTGGCATAGGGTCGCGCCCCATCACGTCTGGTCATGGTCATAGTCCACAACTCTCGGCATATACTGGACCTGGTATCCCGATGAAAACCCCTCATCACAAGCTCAACCTAACAAAGGTCAGACAACCTACTGTTCTTAAGGAAACAACCTAGAACAAAGTTCAAATGTTCTAAACCGAACAATATGCCTAATGCCTCTAGATGAGTCCACTCATCGCTGGCACTAACATAGTTCACTGACTAACTAGGTCAATCCTAGAAAAACGCCTAGACTAACCACAAGTCAAACAGTCACAGTCGGCCTACTCGAATCCCATGAGCTAAAATAGTTGAACGCTAATCAACTAAACTCAATCCAAACTTCCGCACAATCATGCAATCATCCACGAATTGCTGGATAAATAAAACATGCATCACTTATTTCAAGTTATGTACAATTCTGTTTATTAAAATCTCATGTAATACATACAGTATTCAAAATACAGTGAAATGTACAATATCAACTTGAAATGATACAACCAAAGCATGATGATTCATTACAACTGAAATACTATTTACAACTACAACGATACAGTATTTAAATCATCGTACTAGTCTTCATTTCTTGAGCATGAAGCTTCTAATCGACACACGCATCGATACAAGCATACTCCCGACCAAGACTCTCTACATGTCCTCCTACGAAGAACTCCGGAGAAATGGCTTGTGATAGCTAATCAGCTATGCTCTGCGTCAGTGCATGTCAGTCGACCCCTCCTGCTCACAATCTACCAGCGTTCTTCTTGTATTCATATCATGCTTCTGAACATGAAGTCTCCCGTGTGTCTACCGAACGCATCGATACAAGCATACCGGCAAAACCATGTTCTGCATGAGGTTAAAGACCTCACTCTCGAAACCTGTCATGCTTTAGACACTCAAGGCATTCTCTGGTGAAGGTCTATCTGACAATCTCCTCATCTATGACTGGAGAATCTTCAGAGTAGTGTCATCATGGTATGGACTGTACAGATGCAAGCATCAAGTGCGTCCCATCCAATGCTCTGCCACTGCCTCTGGCATCCGGTACTTGATCCAAAACTAGGATCCATATGAGTAAAAATTTTGAAAACTCGGACACGATCCATCACTCCTGTCCGCACTTGCTGGAATCCCATAAGCCAAATCTTCAGAAATCCTGCCGATGATGATAGTCTCTGGGAAAACTAATTGCTGCATCATCACCTCTTCCAAGGTCTCATCAATCCTATAAGGATAACCCAAAGTCTTTATTAATATATCCCAAGTCTCTTGCATGCATATGCTCTGATACCAATAAATGTAGCGACCCTACCCGGATCCACTACCTAATCAGAGTTAAGAGCATAATTAAATATGCATTTAATAAATCGCTGCGGAAGACTTAAATAAAAACAGACCGGCAGAATACAACCGCTTAAACCAATTCGATTTATACAACCAAATCGAATAAATAGCCTAAAGGCAAAACATACAGCAAATCCTGTTGTCTTCACTAGTCACTGGCTACTCCAAGCTCGGGGTGCTCAATCCTGCACCTACACCTGCCCCGTCGAATGGGGTGTCCAAATACACAGAAAAAACTGGACGTGAGCTCTAAGCTCAATACGAAAGCACTGGGTAAAACATACAAATATGATGCATGCAAATGATAGATATCCATATCTGGGATAACTGTATATAACTGCTCAGTAATGGCGCCTAGGATATGAGTGGTACAACCCGGGGAGCAAACCCTGCGTACACTACTCATTCCTATAGGACGTGGACCGTATCCCCAGATGCTAGCCACCCATGACCCGTCAGTCAATAGGCCCTAGACATCAACCGTCCAGACAGGGCTAAGCGGCCCTACGTGGCTCATCTCACAAATATGGATAGGCACAATATGATATGCACGTGCTGCATAATAAATGACATACAAAATGCAACATATAAGCATGCAAAACCCGCTGGCTATCTCAGTCTGTACTTGCGTACCTTACTACAGGCAGTCCTAGCAGTCCCACTCTAGGTTCCCAGCCTATATCAGCTCTACAATGCAAATATCCATGCATCATTATTTAAGCTCTAAAAGCCTTAACTAAGCTATTGCATACTCCTAAATAATTTAAGGAGACCATAGCTATACCTGCGTCCGTCGTCAGCCCGCTGATGATAATTGCCTCAAAACTAGGCCACAGCTCCGCCTCGACGCCTGGATCGCTATGCCACTTCCAGATTCCCAATAGGATGCCTAGAACTCCCTAAATCTGAGTTAGAAGGCTTAGGAATCAGAGAGAAGAGAGGGAAAGGTGCACTTTGAAATGAAATCTTGGCCCCCTATTTATAGACGGAGTTCGGAGCCTCCGAACCCGGTTCGGAATGTCCGAACACGATCGGAACCTCCGATCCTGTCTTCGGAGCGTCCGATCGCCCCAATATTACGTCAGCCATGACGTCACCTTGCTGACGTAAGCGATGACGTGTGCCCTGGTCCCGATTGGAAAGTCCGATCTTGCCGACGGAGCTTCCGATCTCGATTGGAGCCTCCGATCCGAGTTCGGATCCTCCGATCCAGTTCGGAGCCTCCTGACTTGGTTCGGAGCTTCCGAATCCTCCGGACCTTCGGGACATTTCCGGCTACTTTCGAGTGTCCTGAATCCATTTTTGGACTCCGTTAATCTATTTGGAATTTCCTTAATCATGTTTTTACTTAATATAAACATGATTACACGATTAATATACTCATTAATCGCTAATTCTGGATACGGGTCACTACACATGGTTAGCTTTGAGGGAAAGATGTAGAAGTGAGACTCGGTTTAGAAGTCGATTTCAGCATGCCAATCTAGTTTATGTTAGAACATGTTTAGTTATCGAACTTCATCGTTATATTGTTGTTGCATGTTCTCGACTTTGGTTTGGTTGTTGAACTCCAGAACTCATGTTTTAATTTGAGGAATCATGTTTGTAACGCATGTTTATGTTTTGAAATATTTTATGGCTTGATGTTCTTGATTTTGGCAATTTCTAGCACCGGAGCAGCCAGGGAGGCGCGCCCACGCGCCTGCGCCCCTTTCCGGGCAGGGCGTCATGCGCGGCCACGCCTCGGAAGGGCGCCGTGCGCGCCCGCGCCTGATGAGGCACGGCCGCGCGGGCCCTTAAAAAAAATTTCTTGGCTTTTCCTTGCTTGTTAGTTTACTCCTTTATTAGATGTTTAGAACCGAGATCTCACAGAGATGCACCAGTGTCAATAAGTACGATAGCAGGTATACCATAAAGTAGAAATGTACCTACGATGACTTTCTCATTCTCCTCTACAGCCTAATCATGCCTCAAGGCAAACACCTGACCAGAAGCCCGCGGCCTCAAATGAGAACTCCTAGAAGACTGTCCCTGCGACCTCTGCTGAACGGTGGCCTGAGAACCTGATCCTGAACCAGAACCGCCTCCCCCAGATAGTGGACAATCCCTCCGGATATGACCAACCTCTCCACATCGGAAACAAGCTCCAGAAGCTCTACGACACTTGTCTGATGGATGCTTCTTCCCGCAATGGTCGCACTTGTCCTTCTTCCCAAAGCGAACAACACCTCCAGAACCAGAGGAAGAAGTAGATCCGGACTTCTTGAAAGATTGGGCACGGGGACCCAAAGAACTAGCAGGCCTCGACTGAGAAAAATACCTGTTTCGCCGAATACTGTCCTCTGCCTAGTGACAACGGCTCACCAAACCCTCGTAGGACATGTCATCACCGACCGCCACACGGTCATGGATCTCAGGGTTAAGGCCCTGAAGGAACAGATTATACTTCATCTCAGAGCTGTCAGCAATCTCGGGGCAATAGGATAGCAGATCAAAGAACTTCTGCTGATACTCGTCAATAGACATGGCTCCCTGTCGCAGACTCATTAGCTCGCCCGCCTTTGACTGACGGAGTGCAGGAGGAAAATACAGCTTCTGAAAAGATGTGCGGAACTCGGCCCAGGTGGCCACTCCTTTCGCCGTAACAAAGGGTGCAGAAGTAAACCTCCACCACCTACGAGCTCGCCCATCAAGAAGATAGCCAAGGGTCTCCATCTTCTGCTCCTCGATGCAGTGGAAAGTCTGAAAAGTCGTCTCCATGCGGTCTAACCAGTTCTCCGCATCCTCCGGAGACTCACCTCCAACTAAGGGCTTAGGTGTCATCTGCAAGAATCGGCGCACGCTAAAACGTTCCTCATCACGACGACGACGATGACGGTCCCGATGATGCTCACGATCGTCATCTCCCCAGCGTCCACCTCCACTATCATGGCTACTCTGGTCATCGTAGTTCGCCATCTACAAAAGTACCTCACGGTTACCTTATGCAGAATCTAAATCCCAAGAATACTATGCATGCTCTGATACCATAAATGTAGTGACCCTTACCCGGATCACCTACTAAACAAAACTTAGGCATGCAATTAACTTAATTAAACAGAAATCAGAATTCAACTGCGGAAACCATAACATTTATACAATCCCAAGAAAAGGAATCTGTAAATATCCAATAATATACAACCAAATCGAATAGCTGAATAAACCCAAAACAACAGAATAAAAACCTAAACGAAGCTCCAACTGATCAACCACTGCCTAGCCCCTCTTTGATCCACCCGCCTCGTCCAATCGCAAACCTGCCCCATGGAATAGGGTGTCCAGAAACACAGAGTACGAGACGTGAGCATAAAATACTCAGCACGAGAGTATGAGTATACATGCATGCAAAGTGAACTCTCTATAAACTCGAGGTCAAGGATCAGAGAACAAAGACAGACCGGGCCCTGGTATGTAGCACGATGTGCCGTCGCTTCAGGAGGTGGCTCCCATACCAAAATACCAGTGGATATGCTGGACCCAAATCTATGGAAGTCGAACCACTAACAGGATAGGGTAAAACCCTACTATAGACATCTCGAACGAGATAGCTCAATATGCAAATGTATGCAGCATAAATCAGTGACATATAAATCATGCATTCACATAATACATACATACTCAGTCAAGATATCTCGAACAGTACTTTCGTACCTCAAATACTAGGCAAGTGCTATCAGCCCTAGGTCCATGCCTATAATCCGCGCTACACTGCCAAATGATATTATTATCATTATAGCGCTCTAAAAACCTTAACTAAGCTAAAGCATACTCCTAAATATTTTTAGGAAGTAAAAGCTATACCTTCGTCCGTCGTTAGCCCTTTGATGTCGATTGCCTCAAAACTAGGCCACAGCTTCGCTACAACACCTGGACTGCTATGCCACTTTCGGATTTCCGATGGAACGCCTAGAATTCCCTAGATCTGGACTAGAAGGCTAAGGAATTGAGAGAAAAAAAAGTGATTGGTGCGACTAAATCTGAATCTCGGCCCTCCTATTTATAGACCACGATCGGAACCTCCGATCCTCGATCGAAACTTTCGGACATCCTCATCTGCCACGTGTCAAAATATCGTTGGTTGCCTTCGGATTGGGTGATCGGAACGTCCGATCCTGATCGGAGCTTCCGATCCTGCCACACGTCATGCCTGACGTAATACCATCGGAGCTTTCGATCCGTCCGATACCCAATTTGTTTAATTAGCATTGATTAATCCCTTAATCACTGATTTTGGGTACGGGCTACTACAGAAATTATCATCACTAATATCATAATGCGATCAAGTTACTAACTTGACCACACCAACTTCATCACATCCTTATACATGCTCTTAAGGGCCCCGCCAATTGCACAACTTTTGATCTAAAATTTCAAAGAGATGGTTGAACAAATCACACAAGATTGAATATCATTTCCGATGTCATTAGCAGTTTTTCTTTAATTATCAAATAAATCCTACGAACTCAGAGCCCAGAATCAATGTGTTGAAAGAAGCGAGATTCACCTCCAAAGGGTTATCAACTTGATCGCCCCATTAACTCCTCGCCCCTCCAAGGGGCGAGGAAACAGCACGCGGAAATGTGGGTGGGTTTCGCGCGGAGAGTCAACCCACAATCTTCTTTTTTTTAAAATTTTTTTTCCATGCGGGGCCCACCATTATTTGTTTTTTAATTTTTTTCACAACGGGCCCACCATTATTTTTTTAAAATAAATTGTATAAAAATTCAAAAAATTTAAGAATAATTAATAAAAATATTTAAAAAGGTCAGCGACTATATTGCATTTTATTTACTTGTGTCAAGTATAATTCATGTGTATTTTTTCATGTTTATGTTTTTATTTTGAAATATTATGTATGCCTTTAAAATTATTTTTTTATGTTTTAAAAAATATTGTTTTTATTTCTTATATTTATGTGCATTTTTAAATTTAATTAAGTTTATTTTTGATTTGTTATAAATTTGTGTATTTTATTATGTTTTAACAACATTATTTAATATATTAAAAAAATAATATTCCAACATCACTACACAATTGTAGAAACATACAATGAGGTTATCAACACTGACATCATCATGCGATCAAGTTACCAACTTGACCATACCAACTTCCTCACATCCTTGTACATGCTCTCAGATCTCCAAATTTGATCCCACTGAGTTTTCGTAAGCTCTCGCAAAAAAATGATATGCTATAAAAGAAAATACTTATATATTTTCACTATCGTATTTAAATATTTGAAAATAATTAACAAATAAATATATAATTAAATCTTTTTTATTTCTTCTTCGAAATTCAAATTTGAATATGATGTCTCTTGAAAATTAAAAAAAAAATGTACTTAAATTGATTTTTTGTAAATTCATGAATAATTGTTATCTATCTTGATACGAACATTAATATAAATATTCTTAACATGTTATCAAACAAAAATTTAACCAAAATTTATTCATTTATATGAATGACAAAAATTTTGAGTATTTCAAATATTTATTCATTCTTTGTTTTCTATTTTTTTATTACTAATAATTATAATTCTCCTTGGCCAAAACATTGTAATTTGTATGTGATGATACATACAAAAGTCAATTTAAAGACATAAGATTGTTATCTTCATTTGTATTTTATCCCAAATAACATTTCGATATAATAATCCATTTAAATTTTAAATATATTCCGTACATAATATTAATCATTTTAAATAATCAAGCACTTATATTTACTAATTTTAATAATTAATTATATAAAATAATATTATGTGCTTGCACATAGACACTAGTTTGTTAAAAGCTCGATTTGATTAGAGGAAAAAAAAAACTCAAATTAAATTCGTAATATATTAGAGGAAAAAAAAACTCAAATTAGATTTTATATATATATGTATATATATAGTTTTGATACGATGAACACCAATTATTAGCATTCATATAAATACCGATCAATTAAGGCTACAACATGTACATATAATAAATAAACGTCGCCTCTATTGATATTCACATAAATATACATTATTGATGCTCCTAGAATCCTAAGATTGGGTAGAAAAGCTTGTTCAGGCTTCTTTCCCTGAAGCCATAGAGGTAACGACATGGATGCATCGACGTATTTTAACTTTCCTCGCCTCTTTCTCATTAATTAATATTAGTTTTTGTAACTTTTACCAAGTTTCACGCGTCATTCTAGATTATATTATAATGTTTTTAAAAATAAAAAATAAAAAAATTGCAAATACTATATTATAAGTTGACATCAACGTTAATGTCAATTCATGGGCCATCCACCTTCCTAATACTTGTATGAACATTTATTGACAATTTTAATAATACTATTGTTAATAATATAAATATAAATTTAATTTAATTGCCAAATTCATTAACTTTATATATCCAACTTTTACAACAACAACAATAATAATAATAGTAATAGTAATAACAATAATAGTAATTTTATTATTATATAACAAAAGCAATATATAGTTTTCAGAAATATACATAGTGTTACAATTTGAAGAGTTTTCTTTTCTACAATAAAAATTGTTGTGATGAGGCTAAAATTATAGTAGTTAACAGAGTTTTTTTTTCACGATGATAGTACTAAGTATATGTCAATAGATTCGAATTGTTATGTTATAGGCATTGCACAACTGATCTCGCTCGCCCACATATATCATATCATCATTAGTCTATATGCGCAAACTTATATTATATCGAGTCGCCAAATACTATGTATTTAGACTTGACTCTTGAGAGGCATTCCTTAGCGAGTTAGCGTACAAGAATGAATTTCTCGCCAATTTCGTGAGTCACATGCCTTGGAAATATCAAACACGGTTGGTCCTCTTAATTTTTCATTTTCATATGTGATTTTATGCCTTTTATATGTTATTAATTATTAATTATAATAAATTATATAATAAAACCTTTATAATGATACATTATCCTAAAAATGAGTAAATCATATGTCAAATAAATTTACAGTTATAAGTACCTGATTTATATTAGAAAAAATTACATTTCCATATACTCCATAAGATTTAGAAATATGATTTTTGGGACATAATGCGATGTGTGAATAAACTTTATGTAAAACATATAATCTAATAATATGGTTTTCAAAAAAAAAAATCTAATAATATGTGAGTATTTTATTTTTTTACACAGAAACTATTATTAGACTTAGAAGATCGTTTCGCAGGTCAATTTCGTGAGACAAATATCTTATCTAACTTATAAAAAAATATTACATTTTATTTCAAATATAAATCAGGTCGACCAATCTCATAAATATAGATCTGTAACGTAAGACCGTCTCACAAAAAAGACCAGACCTATACTTTTTTTTAGCATATTATATGAGAGTATTAAGAGAAGACAAAAACTTTTGTGAGACTGTCTTACTGGTTAATTTTGCGAAACGGATCTCAACCCGATCCAAATCATGAATTTTTTTTTCTCAAAAACAAAACTTTATATGATAAATAAAAGTCGGATTGATCCGTTTTACAAATATAGACCGGTGAGAGAGTTTCAAAAGAGACCTATTAGATATATATGATGTGCACAAAGCAACCAAACCGAATCGAGCCGAATAATGGTAAAATTTTAAGGCTCGAATTTGGCTCGATAAGAGTATATTCGAGTTCGAGCTCGATTCGAAGCTCGATAATTTCAAATATTTTGGTTCGAGCTCGGCTCGAAATGAAGTTCGAATTCGGCTCGAAATATTCGAACCTATTAGTGAACTATTGCTCGGATATTATGATTCGAAAAGATCGAAATGTTCGAAAAAGTTCGAAATGTATATATATTTATTATATAATTATATTATATTAATTAAATATTAAGGCTCGCGAATTATCGAACAAAATGATTTTGGCTCGAGCTCGACTCGAAAAAAAGTTCGAACATGTTCGAATTCGGCTCGAGTTCGATAAGCTCGAATACGAATCAAATATTTATCGAGCGGACTCGTAAAGCTCACGAACCGGCTCGGTTCGTTTGTATCCATTATGCACAACACAACTAAGCATAACAATAAATCTCAACTTTTAATTTTTGAGAGAGGCGTAGACGGTTGACGAGTAGTTTTAAAAAGTCAACTTAATTACAGGTTTCCCCAATTTTAACCTAGAATTTTCCATTGTTTATTTATAATTTATAATTATAATTATAATATAATTTCTTCATCCTATTCCTAAGACAAGATGAAATTGAATACCAGCCTAAATTGAATTTGCGATCTAGCGCATCTTCTCTTTTACCGGAATAATATTCAATTATTACAGGAAGAACTTAATTTTGCTCGTAATTTGGATTTCGGGAATCCCACTGGTGTAATTTTAGTGTTGTGATCATTGAGTGGTTGCATTTATTGGAGAATCTATTCATAAGATGAAGAAATCAAAGTTTCTGCAGAATCCGAAGGATATGCTTTCCAGGAGCTTCAACCCGGCCAAGTGGTAATTACTTCCCGTGAATTTTATATTCACGTTCAGTCATATTGTGGGCAAATTTTGTTTTTCAATTTCATGTTTTTAATCGTTTGATTGGCGTGCTGATCAACATGTACTTTTGAGTTGATTGATTGTTGAACTAGTAAATTTTATTCGTGTCGGTTATTGATAGACATCTTTGCGTGTTTTTGGGTTTGTTGAATTTGAGTGCGATGAATTGATTTGATGCAGCAAGACATCGCTGAGGCTGGCGGGATCAAGGCTGAAGCTGTTGAGGAACAAGAAAGAAGTTCAAGTCAAACAGATGAGAAGGGAAATAGCACCGTTGCTTGAGTCTGGTCAGGATCGGACGGCCCGAATTCGAGTACTGATCTATGGCTCCCTTTCTTTTATCGAGATCAATATCTTATGAAATGCAATGTGTTCTGTTTCAATTTATTATTATTATTATTATTAAATTGGTTCCGTCATTCCGTGTCTCGATTTGCAATGCGAAATACATTTTGCAATATATGAAGCCCTTGAACTAATGTATGCTCTTAAACTTTGAGGAATAAGGCCCTATAAGGAAATGGTGTTGGAGATTCTGTAGTGAGAGGGAGTCTTTGTGGAAAAGGATTGTCGTTAGTAAATATGGTTTTCAAGAGAACGGTCGGGATGCAGGTTTAGCTGCGAATGTGTCATTTAGGAGTCCTTGGAAATTTATTTTGAAGATATACCCGGCTTTTCTCCAGTCAATGAAGGTGGTGGTTAGAGGAGGAAATAGTATCTTTGGAGGACAGGTGGTGGGGGATTCTTTCTTTCAGGAATTTTATCCATCCTTATTCCAGATTTCTTTGGTTCATAATCAGCCGGTCTCTGTCTTTTTTCAGTCAGACTCATCTCACAACTTTCAAAATCGTTCTCGGAATTTATACTTTCGTCGGGATTTGAGGGATGATGAGGTGTTAGAGTTGAGTGCGCAGTTGGAATCTTTAGACAGGGTTAGTTTGATTGAGGGAGTGGATGATATTAGGAAATGGGTGTGAGATTCTTCAGGGCTTTTCTAAGTAAAATCTTTTTTCGATCCTTCTTTCTGGACAGTACTTCTCCGTATTTGTCTATTTATCCTATTATTTGGAAATCTTCAATCGTCTAAGGTGCAAGTTTTCTGGTGGACCGCCATGCTTGGAAAACTACGGACGTGTGAGATGATGCAAAAGAGGTTTCCCCTTTGTTCACTGTGCCCGAGTTGGTGTGTGTTGTGTAGGCAAGAGGTGGAGACTCCGGATCATTTACTCATTCATTGTCCTTTTATGAGTTCTCTCTGGTTCGGAGCTTTTGAGGAGTTAGGCTTGGTACGGGTATCCCCAAGTTCAGTTAGGGATTTATTTGAAGCAAATCTTGGTGGAAATCTGGGCATGAGGGGTAGAATCTTTTGGATTGTGTTAGTTCATTGTATTTGTTGGATGGTTTGGTTGGAAAGAAACAGGAGAATTTTCGATAATGGAGAATAACCGGTTGGCGATTGCTGGAATAAGATAAAGTTTACGGTTCCATTTTGGATTTCAAAGACAAAAAAGTTCATAGACTTTTCAGTTTCAGATTTGTATAGGCCATAGGGATTGGAGTCTTATATTATGCTAAGTTGACTCCGGTTTTTATCTTTTTTTGTGTGGACATCTGGTCCACTCTTCGCAATTATTGCCTTTTATCCAATGAATATTTTAGTTTCCTATAAGAAAAAAGGGGCTTCAAAATGATTTTCCAACATTCTAGATTGTAAAATATTCTGGCATCTATATTTATGAGAAAGAGTGTGGATTATCATAGAAAAATTATACTCCTTTGTTTTGAAGTTGGTCTTTGAGATTGATACCAAATTTCATCAAGAGTTGAAATAGTGAAAAAATTGGGCATCATCTTTTTTTAGCCTAAAATTGGTACTGGTTGTGCTTTAATTATAATCCATTTTTATTTGAAGAGTAATCTTGACAGAAATTTTGGCATCTATGTTTTTTAAATAGTAATCTTGAAAGAATTGTGTCATTTTAGAAATGGAAAATAAAAAATAGAATGATAGATGACCCGAACATGTTAGCATTTCATCACGAGATCTGTATGATACGATTTTGATGTCATTATGTGTAGTGGAAAAATTTGAAATCCAAGAAGTCTTGAAATTTAATTCGCATCTTCACTAAAAAGTAAAATATATTATAAGCATGCTAGGTAGGCTGTCTAAGTTATGATATTTGTCTACATCTCAAGAGGAAAACTTTTACTTTTTAACACCAATTTGAAGATATTTATTTTTTTCCTGCTAAAATCATCATATAATATTTGGGATATTCACCCTACATAGGTATTATACTCACATCTATTTTATTTAATGTCAGGTCGAACATGTCATCAGGGAAGAGAAGATGATGGCTGCATACGATCTCCTCGAGATTTACTGTGAACTGATTGTTTCACGTTTGCCCATTATTGAATCGCAAAAGTATGTATATCTTGTCTGACAGAATGCTCCATGAATAACCGTTACTAATGTTTCATAATTTAGTTCTTTCAAAATCCAAATTATCTCTTGAAGAACTTACTCTACACTAATGAGCTCATGCATCAGCATCACAACAATTACGGTAAATAAGTTTCTAGGAGACAAAGGTTTTGGCTATTTTTTAAGTAGACTGCTAGGTGTTTTCCTATTTAACAAATTTGGAAAAGAAAAAATTCTGTTAACTGACCCAATTATTTTCTGTTAAATTATGTGAACTGAACCCATTATTTTCTGTTACAAAAAACATTATTCTTCATCCAATCATTAGACTGCACATCATGATGAGACCTTGTTTTGGGCTAGAAGACCAGGAATCCTTGTGGCGTACTATTCATGCATCAATTTACCCAATAAAATGTAACTGGCCTATGAATCTTATCTATCATCGAGATCGATTTGGAAATGACTCTTTTCCTAGTTTCCAAATTTTATCAATGATTTTGTGTTGACTTGAGGATCATGGTTTAGTGTTTAATTACACTTGGAATGTAAGACATTCCATTATCCATTTGTTGGTTGGTTCTATAGGTTGAATTATTGTATATTCAGTAATCTTTTTATTAGAGCACAGGAAATTAGGATTATATGCATGTTATGAATGCTATTATTTGATAGTTTAGCCAGATGGGCTTCACTTTTTGTTGATCGCATCACGAAATGGAAGGATTTTGCCCTTCTACTTTTTCCCACAATATGGTGCATTGAGGAATATTTTTTGCCCATTTTTTCTTTTTTATCCATGGTTCCTTCGTGTTATGGTTCAGTGAACGTATTTCGTTATCTCTTTTTGTTTATTTTTTTGGTTACCACATTTTATGCTATGAGAAGGACATTCATTCGATTGTCTTGTCTTTCTAAAGTTATGATTCTACTCTCTTGTCAAGTACTGGAGTTTTTTGGGTTTATAAAAGATGGAGGCATTTTATAACTAGACAGTGAGGGCTGTGCTTGGACATTCTTTATGCATGCGTAGTGGTGTGCAATCTCTCTTTAAGTTATGATAAGTTATTTGTGCCTATTTCTGTTAGCATGCAACATAAAATAATTCTCCCATTGTTCTAAGGCTTAATAGTTTATCTGTTCTCTTAATTTTTTATGTAGAAATATCCCCATTGACCTGAAAGAAGCAATTGCAAGTTTAGTTTTTGCATCACCAAGATGTGGAGATGTACCTGAACTTCTAGACATCAGGAAGCATTTCACTGCAAAATACGGGAAAGATTTCACAACTGCAGCTATAGAACTACGTCCAGAATGTGGTGTCGGCCGCATGGTATGTTCTGTTATTTATTAGTTCTTGAAGTTCACACTCGAGAAAATAATGATGGGGCTCTACTCAGCACCCTAAAATTTTCAATTATTATTTGATTCTGATTTTATATTGCAGTTGGTTGAGAAGTTATCGGCAGTGGCACCAGATGGACAGACCAAAATTAAAATTCTAAGTGCTATTGCAGAGGAGCATAATGTCAATTGGGATCCTAAATCATTTGATGAGAAAGATCCAGTACCGACAAATGACTTGCTGGTATATTCAGTTGCTTTGCGGCAATCCACATATGATTTGATTTACATTATTATATCCTAGAGGAAGACACTATTTTATATAACTTTCTTATTTCTGGATCAATTTGTTCAATTAATCAGAGTGGCCCAAGTACATTTGGGAAGGCGAGTACTCTATATGCTGAAGCACCTCGTGCTGGAGATCCAGATATCCAAGCTCCCCCTCCCTCTAGTGACAACAAGATACATAGTACAACATTTAATGTCTCCCAGCAGGGTCCCAAAACGTTAATTGGAACAGAAAATATCTCTTCTGCACAAAATCATGGGATCAGCCTAGCTTCCCAATCAGAAACAAAGCCCCCTGGTACAATCTATGTGACTGAAGTGAACGAACTACTTACTGTAATATGGCTTGTTATTTTGCTTAACTATTTGTTCGCGATTTTTAGGTGACAAGAAGACGCAATTGTTTCAAGACTATGAGTCCTCATTGGATAGACAGAGGTGGAATATGGAATTCAAAGATGCTACTACTGCGGCACAGGCAGCTGCTGAATCTGCCGAACGAGCTAGTATGGCAGCTAGAGCTGCTGCAGAACTTTCGAACCGTGATAGAATTATGAGGCAAAATTCCTCTTCAGAGGGCCACGTTTCAATAAATGAAGGTCGTGAAAACTATGAAACATCAAAATTTGCAAGTAAACCATTCCCTGATGATTCTGCAAGCAAACCTTTTGTGGAAGAGAGTGAGCCACGGAGGGAGCAAGTTAATAGGTATGATGAGAAGACTTCGGGTAGTTTCAAGGGGCAAGGTCGTGGGAAAACAAAGGAATATGTCCAGTCAACTTCTTTAAAATCTAAAGCTTCAAAAGATAATGATACAAAGGATCACGATGTCGTAGCTGCAGGTGCACATTCTCAAAAGAACTCTTTCAAGGTTTCTAGAGGTGAAATGAGCATGAAGAAACAGTCTTTCGTGTATGAAGATGAGAACACTAATGATTGGCCAGAGAAATCTGAGAATTTTAGAGAAGAAAGGATTGGAAAACAATCCAGCGTCAACTTTTCTAGATCTGATTCTAACATTTCTGATGATGTGAATATTTTTGCGGACTCCGATGACCGAAAGTTTGGGCATGTTGCTGGTGAGGATTCTTTTGTGGATATTGGTATGAAGAAACAGTCTATCAAGTATGATTTTGAGTCCACTAATGACTGGCCAGAGAAATCCAAGCATTTTATGGAAGAAAGGATTGTGCAACTGCCTAGTGGAAACTCTTCTCGTGCCCATTCTATCATTTCTGATGTTGATAACATTTTTGTGAACTCCAAGGACCAAACTTTTCGGCATGAGGTTGACGAGGATCCTTTTGTGGGTAGCAAGGGAAGCATTCCTGGTGAAGCCTCCCAGATAAGCACCCACGATACTGATGCCGCAGTTTTTGACAAGTCTGATTCAGAGAGTGATGGTGGGTATGATTTTGGCACTACATATGATGAGCGAGAGTCTGTATTCCATTTGCCATCGAAATTTCCTGAGAAGTCCTCAGTAAATTCTGATTCATGGAACCCTATATCTGGCTCAACCAAAATCTTGCAGCCCAACGCCTCATCATTGTTTTCTATTAGAAAAAACTCATCGCCTGATCTTTCTGAAAATTTAGTAGCTAAAGATGCTTCAGAAATGGATAGTAATATGTCTGTGAAATTTGACTATTCCGATGGACCAAGTTCTGAAAGTGATGATGGCATGAATATGTTGGGACACACTGTGAAGCAAGACTCGAGAAATATTTCAAGTACACAAAATAGTAGCAGTCGGTCAGTTAGATCAGAAATTAAAGATAAAAGCAGAAAATCACTTGGGTCACCGTTAAGGGAAAAGAGATATTCAGGATTTGGCAGAAAACAAGCACTTTCATCTGATGATGAATTGACGTCCGAGGAAATTTTCAAGGAAAGAGAACAAGGAAAAAGTGCTTCTCCAGGAAAGTTATGCTTTCAGAAATCCTCTGCTGGTAAGAAAAAGGAATATTCAGGATTTGGCAAAAGACAGTCGTCCCTGTTGTCTGACGATGAATTAATGTCTGAGGAAATTCTGGAGGGAAGTGGCCAAGGAAAAAGTAATCCTTCAGAGAAGCTTAGTTTTCGGAAATCCTCTTCTGGCAAGCCACCCTCTAGATATGAGCAGTCTCAGATTGAATCCATTGAACATGGAGATGAATCTAATTCAGATAGTGGAGAGGGTCTAAATTTTAGAAAACTCACTGGTGGTTTTCGTCACAAGGGCTATAACCAGCCATCTTATTTGAAGAATCGGTTGGGTGGGCAATCATTGTTGAAGAAAGAGACGGAGGATGCTGCCACCTCAAATGTAAGATCCATTTCTCCTCCTGCTGTTGAGAGTCCCCGGATAAACAAAATGTTCGGTCATAAAAAGGGGACAAAAATACCAGTTCTCTCCTCGGATTCAGATAGTAGTTCCGAGGAGGAAGAATATATACAAAAGAGTTCTGGTCACAGGAAAGGGCGAGTTACTCCTAATGCAGCAGCAGAAGTTAATAAAAAATCAAGTTTAGGAGCTTCTCGCTCAAATTATGGTTCTTCTAACAATGATTTAGATGACGATGCTCTGGAGGAGTCCCATACTAGAAAAAACCATGTGCGAAGTGGGCTTTCTCGACGAACAAAAGGTCCTTCATCCAGTGCTAAACCAAGTTCTCTTCCCAATACTTCGTGGAATGAATCTGAAACTCCTGATTCTGATGCTGCTAGGCACAGAAAATCCAAAGTGTCTGGCATTTCTGAAAACCAACAAGAATCCGAGTCTCAGAGGAAGAACTCTAAAAAATTGGAAAATTATGAGCGACCAACCTCACCAAACGTGCCTTACAAGCCAGCTAAATCAAATTTCTGGGCACCTCCTGAGCAGCCCACCTCAGCAAAAGCAGCTCATGGTACATTGTATGAGTCCAAAATGAGACTCAAGTCTGAAGCGCTTGATGATGATGCTAGCGATGACAGAAAACCTGTCAAAACACGCCATAAGAAGTCTCAAGTGCTTGATTCTGATGAAGAGGATGAAAAAACGTCTACAAGAACCAACACTTCTGAGACTCCACGGAAACTGGAATCTGAAAGGAAGAGCACTGTGAACTGGGAAAATTCCGAACGCCCCACCTCTACGAAAGGGGATTCTAAGCCAGCTAGATCAAGTGTGTTCTCACCTCCTAAGCAGCACAAAGTGGCTTCTAAGCCTAGTCAGCCAAGTTTTATGGGGACACCAGAGCAACCTAACTCTTCGAAACCAACTACCTCGACAGCTAGTGAGCCTAGAACCTCTCAGACGAAGGCAGAGACTTCAGTTAGCAACGAAAATCCGAAGTCAGCAACTTTGAACAAGACTAATTCAAATAATGGTGATGGCTCTCAGAAAGCTAGCCATGTTCATCCAAAACTCCCCGATTATGATATCTTCGTACAAGCTTTTCGGAAGAATCGTACTTGAATTGCTAGAGAGTGGAATTTTTCAAATTTTATGAGTATTCTACACACAGCTCAATGGTGGTTCTGTTTTTTTACAGTTAAAGTCGGTGTTATATATTTATACGCATATGATACCTGTGATTGATGTCACATAGAGAGTGTTTCTTCTTTCTTCTTAATTATCATGTAAATTTAAAATTTCAAATTCAGCTGTTTTTATACTTTGTAGTGTTTTGTAATTTCTTACCATGCTGGAAGTCCATTTGATTCATTGGTTGTATACAAAACAATATGATTGATTTGTTTGAGCATTTTGTAGACTTTTATTGAAGCTTTCTTTGTTTACTTTTATGAGTGAACTGAACAACTAGATTGGTGCTATCATTTTTTTATTATTTTTTCCGCAATTAATTTATGTTCTCAGCTGTCGGATCAAAATCTATCTTCATCAAATGGTAATATCAAAATATCAGTTTACTAATCAAAGCACAATCCAAAAACAAATTAATTTGATGAAGATGGATTAACATATCTGCATCTCACATAGATTGGAGCGTGAAGAGACAAATAACTTGATGTTATGGTGTAACATCATAACTTTACTTTTCTATTATATTATGTCATATAATTCTTTTAATTTTTTTTTATAAGAGTTAGTTTTTTATATTCAACTTTTAATTTTTTCACATTTTTAATATTTAATAATATTAATATTCTTTGTTGATAACTCCCATAGTGGGGATTATTTCATGCTACACCTGAGTATTTTTTCTCATACGACGTGATCAAAAGTTAGTAATTGGTTATCAACAAATATGTCAACGTACATAAAAAAATTTGAAGGATCACATGATCTGATAGTATTTGATAAGGGGAGACACATGTTAAAAAAAAGAAAAAACTGCAATTTTGGTCATTTATGTTTGTCACTTTGCGATTTCGGTCTTTTATGTTTTCATATTTCAATTTTAGTCCTGCATGTTTCGATTTTTTGCAATTTTAGTCTTTTTTATTCGAAAATGATTACGTGGCACTACACACGTCAACTCCACATCAACACTGTATTGGTGCCACATCAGCGCCACATCAGAAAAAGATTAAAATTGCCAAAAAAAAAAAAGATAGCTGACAAAAACTGAAATTTATAAATATAAAGGACCAAAATCACAAAGTGACAAACATACCGGACTAAAAAAATAATTTTTCAAAAAAAAAAGAAAATAAATACACATAGTATACTATAGACCAACCTACCTCATGCTAGACTACCAAATTAACACGTGGGTTAAAATTGGGGGCAGAGGCATTTTCTAATGCTATGTATTAAAATCTGAATAATAATCCCATAAAAAACTTAAATAGCCTAATGAAATTCGACGTGATGTTGCATATATACAAGTAAAAAATTTCAAATAAACACAACTAAACATACATCACATTTCTCAAAAGTAAATTTTAAGAAATATAATCTTGAAACAATTTTTTTTTAAAATAAAAAGACATCCAACAAAAAATTACTTTCTTTAGCAAAAGTTTTTTTAAAAAAATATATATATTCCAACAATACTTTTAGGAAAAATTGCATTATTTGTGTTCAATGTTTTTTCACCTTTGGTCCTCAATATTTCAATTAAGTTTTAGTCTTTTATTTTTATTAAAAAAAATCACTTTCAGATGTGATTTTGACTGATAATTTGTACAATATCACGTCAATACTACAGATAAGAAAAATAATAAAAATTATAAAAATACCAAAAAAAAAGACTAAAACTAAAATTTGATAATATATACAAAAATTGTATCAGAACAAAATTGTATTTCTCCCTGTTTTTTTTTATACAGAAGCCACTATACACTCATAAGAGAGTGTTTAGGAGAGCTTATACAAAGTGCTTCTTAGCTTCTAGCTGCATATAAGTGTTTTTGAGTGTTTGTGAATGTTAAATTCTGTTTTAGCTTCTACAACTTTTGCCCAAAAGCAATAAACTAAAATTTGATACTTTTTTTAGCTTTTGTTTTTTTGTTTAAGATATAAAATGACAAGTTGACATATATACTCTTAATAAGCTTATCATATTACATATGCTTTTATTATTTTTTAAAATATTTTAAAATTTTACATTATTATTACAAGTATTTTTTTAAAAAGATATTTTTTTAATTTTACATTATTATTACAAGCATTTTTTAAAAAAAATTATTTTTTAAACTTTTACATTATTATTACAAGAATTTTTTTAAATATATATATATTACATTTTCATACATTTTTGTACATATCTTATATATTTATACAAATTTTTTTATTTTTAATATTTTTATTTTTATTAATCTTATCTATTTTTTCAAGTATTCATCTTATAAAAAATAAAATATTTTTGATACAAAATTCATAATGTAAAATAATATATAAACTCATTTTTATAGCGTGAGTATCAAAAATTAAATAATCAAATAAAGGTATGATTGTCATTTAATTAAAAAATTAAGCTTGAAAGCAATTATTCTCCAAACACTAAACTTTAGCTTGTATTAACTTTCAACTTCTATTTCCAAACACTTCCTACTTTAGCTTCTCACCAACTTCAAAATAATCTCTACTAAAAGCTCTCCAAAACACTCCATAAGTCATAAATACACTTTTTGTATATATAACAGTATCTTATGTATTATGTATATTTTGTTCTTAAAGTTCTTGATTTAATTATAATATTATAAAATTAAAATTAAATATGATAAGAAATTGATTAATATCACGTTTTATAGTTATAAATACAATATGCATGATCAAGCATACGCTATTGCATTAAATAAAGATACAACGAAACAAAAATTCAATGACAAAATATCATATGTATTATACAAAATGCTACAAAAATCTTAGAAGAAAAGTCAATTTTAGAAACAATATATGTATTAAAGATAATTTTGAGATCATGAAAAAAGCTTCACGAAAAAAGTTAAAAGCCGTCGCTTTGCTTTATAAGACGTACAAGAGCACTCCAACGTTGGCGACATTTTCGAAGAAGTATTGTGAACTCAGCATTCTTCAGGTGCCTCCCGACCTCTTTCATTTTAATGTTTATCGAAGAATATGTGGCATTCTGCGTTTTTTCGAATTGATTTTCAAATTTTGACGTCGAAATTAGGGTGAAATTTGATCGTTTATTTAAATTTGAGGATACAGGGTCTCATCATTCTTGTGTAAATTGTTTGTGATGCAAAAGATGCTAACACCTCAAGAAAATCAATGTGTTAAAAACCCATTTGTTGTTAAATTTTAATATCAGTCTCCCAAGTGCTGTTACAAATTTGCTGAATCTGTATCCATTTTCCGCGGTTTATCTTTTCAGGGCTTTCAGGGTTTTCAATGTGAGGACTAATATGACTGTTTCTTGTTGTTCTTTTACTATTATAACTGAAATGCATTGTTTTTTTTTTTTTTTTTTGAATGGAGAAATGCATTGTTGTTTGCATGTGTAGCAAATATGAAAATCCATGAGCGCTCAAGGGCTTCTTTTGTTAGAATCCGTTGTTTTATTGTTGATATTTCATTTTCTCGAACTATCGTTGAAACATGAGAAAAATCGAAATTTGTTTACTTCCATTGTCTGAAAAGGTGTTGAAAAAGTGTGATGGAGGATAAGGCGAAGGCTACAAGGTCTCCTGTGGATAAAGGATTGCTGCAAACTCATGATCTGTACAAGGTACGGTTTCATCGATTTTACTTGTAAATTGTCCTGTTTTTGTTTTGTTTCATGCAATACTAGTTACTCCTCTTTTTGGCCTGAGATAGTATATACTGGAGACAAGTGTGTATCCACTCGAATCGGAACTTCTAAAGGAGCTTCGTGCCATCACTTTGAATCATCCTCGGTAAACTTTCCCATCTACATCATGTTCCATGTCTTCAAGTTAGTTGTCATAGTCACACACATGTGCATGACTCTTCTCGATCTTCCCCTATCATAAGCACGGCCCTAGACCTCGTAATTTGAATCAACTTAGTCTTATAGAATCTTACTCTTGTACAATTGTAAGCATAACATCTCTGTATCATTGTCATCATAATAGGGCACTCATGGCTACGGCACCAGATGCAGGCCAACTGATGGCCATGCTCCTGAAGTTAGTTAATGCGAAAAAGACGATTGAAATTGGAGTCTTTACTGGATATTCCCTTCTCCTAACCGCCCTTACAATTCCTGATGATGGAAAGGTACCGAAACTTTCGGTTGTGCTTCTTCCAAGATATATCTAATTTTTTTCATCCAGTCGTTTATCAAGTAAAGTATGGTGCTGCAGATTACAGCCATAGACCTCGATCGGAACAGTTACGAGATTGGTTTACCTGTCATCGAAAAGGCTGGGGTCAAGCACAAGATCAATTTTATCGAGTCTAAGGCTCTTCCGGTCCTTGATAAACTATTAGAAGATGTAAGAAAGAGTTGCCTAAATTTTATGTCTATTCTCACATCAAATCAACTTTGTTTTATTTTTATTGTTGAATATATTTTCACCCTGATATGGATCTATGTGTGGAAGGGAGTAATTTAATTCTGAAAGCTACATATGAAAGTTTCAAATTTCCTTTTTTCATGTGAGATGATGAGCACTGCTGAATCCACCTCTGACCATAATCAAGAGAGTAGGCCAAAAGTTTTTCTGGCATCAATCTTCTTGCAAACTCCCAAGTTCTGTTTGTTTTGCTGTTTTTTTACCTTCTATTTTGGTGATACAGCCTAATAACCATGGCACTTTCGACTTTGCTTTCGTTGATGCGGACAAAGCCAATTATGCGAATTACCACGAGAAATTACTGGTTCTTTTGAAACCCGCGGGCATTGTCATCTACGATAACACGCTCTGGGGAGGGACGGTTGCAATGCCTGAGGACTCTGTTCCCGCAGACAGGTTGGCCACGAGGAATGTTGCCATCGAGTTCAACAAATACCTTGCTGCTGATACTCGCGTGCAAATATCTCAAGTCCCCCTTGGTGACGGGATTACTATTTGCAGGCGTCTCTGAAATGATTCATATGTGTTGGGATGAGTTTATATACTTTCAATCGCAAATGAACTAATAAACGAAGTCTACACTCGACTATAGCCTGTGCATTGAGAACTGGCCTACATGTATGTGCATGGTCATTTTAAATTATTTCTACTAGTTTTATTTGCGCATATTTATATCTTTCTTTTTTCTTGATCTCGTGTTGCTTTCGTGTGATTAATTAAATATTCAGGGTTTAGATGAAGATAAAAAGAATTAGTAATGCAAAAAAAATTAAATAGTAGATAAGATATTATAGATAAATTACAAATAAGTTATTTATTCTAAACTTTTTAACCTTATTAATATATTGTGTGCACAAAAGATGAAAAAATTGTAATTTGATTTAGGCTTCCTCTAGACACTCTTCTTTAATATATAACTCTACATCTTTTCCTCATTGATAAATAGTGTATTGATGTACGCGTTAATGGAAAACACAATGATCAACAAATAAATATAAAATAATATGATGGTTCCTTTAAAAGAACAGCACAAAGCTAGTAATATATATATTAAAGCTTAAAATGGTTCCTAATGAAAGGAATCTAATGATAATATATATATATATATATATATATAATATAGTGCGGAATTTAAATGCTGAAATTTAAATATAATGGGTTTTATAACACCACTGATATATACATATATGTATATATTGCTGGAATTTAAATTGCAGAAATTAAAAGCTGGAATTTAAACGTCTCAGATAATATTGTGGTTCCTCTAGTTTCTGATACATATAATCAAATATTATATGCAGAGCATACTTTTCCAAAAAACACCATGAATATTAACGGATTCGATTAGGCGGTATAACCGACCATATAATATTTATATATATAAGTATACATAAATATATATATATATATATATATATATAATATATTTATATAGTGCTTAGGCGGTAGAACCGTCCATGTAATATATTTATATAGGTATTTAAATAAATAATATAAATAACACAAGAATAATAATAATTAAAACTTCATTACAAACCTTGGAATTTGTACAACTCTTGGAATCTTCAAATATTTACAACTATCTTCAAGATCCTTGAAGAACTTGATGCATAATATAAACAAATTTTTAAAGGTATTTAGAAGGTTGAAGGGATCAAAAAGATTTTATGAAGAACAAGAATGAAGAAAGAAAGAGAAGAAAGAAAAATGTTTTGAAGAAAGGTTGAGGGAATTTGGAAGAGAGGTTTGAGAGGAATTTAGAAGTGTTGGAGTGTTTTCAAGTGTCTCCAATTTTTTCCAGTGGTTTAGAATGGGGTGATGAGTGGTTATTTATAGATAAAGTAAAAAGGTGGAATAATATAATATATTATATTATATTATTTTATTTTATATTATTTTCGTTTTTTTTTCAAAATTACAATATTTACAACTTCTAATAAAAATACAAGAAATAAAAATATACAATTCATAAAGCAAAATTTATTTTTCACTGTCTTCGCCTTGGTCATCGATCAAGCATTTCTTGTATGAATTCTTCTAAATCAGAATCTACCTCTTCATGTTCATCACTGTTATAGAGATTTGCCTCGTAACAGACATCTTCTTTATCTTGTACGTGTGGTATCAAGATTTTTAATTTGTTTGGCCCAAAAATTTGGGTTAGGTATGTTTCCGAGATTAATCTGTAATCTGACCAGTTGATTAGGTAATTGTATGGGCGTGCTCCGAGCATTTCATAAAATTCATGGCATTCAATATGATTGTATCTCAGATCTTCTATTGGGAATTTGTATCTTCCTCCAACAGCACTATCCATAAATATTATGTGTCTCGCTGATTTTATTGCAAACCCTTTTATTTTAGGAACTGTAGAAAACACTTGGAAAAGTTGAGTTTTTTGATTTTTTAAATATGTTGCTTTGTGATATTCATTTAAAACCAATTTAGTTCTATCTTCCAATGATTCTAGTTGAGAGATATTACTAAATCTAAAAGTACGGACTACTCTGAAGTCCATAAGACGACCAATAGTCATTTTGGAATGGTCATAAATAGATAAATCAAGCTCGACTGTTAATAGTCCCATAGTCTCGATTTTCTCACTGTTTTCAAAATAATATTCATTGAGATCTTGCCAAATGGAAAGTCCGGGAATAGGACTTGTGGTTGCTGAGGCTATGAAATCTTGGATCTCAATTATATCTGAAAAGAAGCTATCAACAAGTTTATATTGTATAACAATTTTTAATTCAGGTTCGAAAGAAAAAAGTGGGTTTAGGGTATCTTGGATTTTTAATATCAATCTGGTTTTTAGATGTTTTTCAGGGATGATTTGATTTTCATAATTTCCTTGGGCAAAAAGGGAATTATTTTGGGATTTTAAGTATTGGTTCTTTTCATTGAGTTCAGAATATTTTTGGTTCAAAGTTTCAAGTTTTTCACTCAATGATTCAATCTCTTTTTAAAGAGTCGATACTTTTTGGGAAGTATCTTGAGTGTGTGATGTGGATGCACAATCTGTGCTGGCTAAAGGATTTTCACAAATTTTTTCTTTACATCCTGGTTGGATATAAAAATTTAAACCAATGATTTTTCTGCAAGCAGCTAATGCTTCGCTGTAAGAATAGTATCCTTTATATAAAGGATTAGGATAATTTTTTATATTTTTGGCTATTGCTTTTCATTCATGAAACATTCCTAGAATATTTTCAGAAAAAATCACATAATGGCTGAAATTTATTCTTGGAGGATTGTTACTAATTCCACAATTTTCTCCAATTATAAAATAATCAAAGCATTACAAACTTGGAGTTTTGCTGTTCTTTGGTTATCCAAATTCCAAATATTATCCAATATGTTTTGCTGAAAATGATTTACGTGTTGTCCAAGACGTAAATTAAATTTATTTTGCTGAAAAATAGGTAATCTAATATCGCAGAATTGAATGAAATTACCTCTTCTACCTGGTTGGTAAGGTTCGACAGTTTCCAATGATCTCATAATTCCTTGGAAAGGAGCTATGTAAGGTTTTTGCTTTTTTGAAGGAATCCAATTTTTTGGATTGCTGTGTTGGTCTTTCATCTGTAAATCATTTTTCAAATGATCATTGTTGGTTTCAATATTTTTGTTATTTCTAATTACATTAATACTATTTTTATAAATTGAACAAGCTTTAATTAGATTTACATTTCTAAGTTTAGGTTTTTCTAAGAAATCAAAATTTAATTTTTTATGATTAATTTCAAAAGTTATGGAATCATTATTTACTATATACGGGGTAATTAAATTAATAAAAGGTGTTCCTAAGATTACAGTGTTATGGATATCATTAACAAGAATGAAAGCAGTTTTTATATTAACACCATTTTTTACTATCGAAGCTTCTGTTTTAGAATTTACATTTAATTTTGAATTATTAGCAGTAGATAATTTTTCATGAGTTTTTTTATGGAATTTTTTAGGCAAAATTTTTGATTTTATGCAATTTAAATCTGCACCAGTATCAAAAAGAGCTATAGTATCAATTTCAAATTTTTCTGAGAAAACGATTTTTATTTTTAAGAAATATTTTTTAGAAGTTATTTCTCTTAATACAAAAAGAAAATATTCTGGAACTTTTTCAATGTTTTGAATATCTTGTGTTTCTTCTTCAGTTTCAGAAATATTGTCGGTATTAATATTTTGAAGAATTAATTTTATTGCATCAGTATTTTGAACTTGATTTTCTTTTAATTCTTTTATTTCTAATTTAATTTCTTTTATCTCTCTTTGTATATCTTGAATGGACACTGTTGAATCCGACATTTTGGTGATAACAAACAACAACTCATTGTATAGGAATGTGCTGCCAATCTTTTGTATTTCAGGAATCTACTACAACTCCTACCGCAACCGTCTAAACCCTTCAAGTTATCTACCGGAAGCTTGTCAACCGCCTTTGTCTCTCGACCGGTTGCAGTCACAAGCCTATCGACTGGTTATTCAAACCAGCAGAGGATAAATCTATCTACCGGTAGAATGCCAACTGCTTATCAAGATATCTCAAGACAAATACTTGAGACAAGACGTTCATTGCAAGATCTTTTATCAAAAGAAGAACCGGCGTATCAGAAGATCTGTTGACTCTTGCATCGAGACAACAGGTTGCACTAAAATGGCAAAAACGCAGAATGGCTACAGATAAAGCATTCGACCGTTTATACCAGTTTTGGACCCTGGAAGTTGTCTGCATTTAAAGAAGTGTACGATCTTCATGCAGAATCATCAATGCATTTATGAAGCATTAAATGTGCATTCAATGCAGCATCAGAACGTTCAAAATAAAGACGTTGATGATTGACCTATATAAAGAGAAGATTGCTCAAGAAGTGACAAGAAGACAAGCAACACGAAAAATCTCAATCAACTCAATCATTTGAATACTATCAGAAGTCCTCATCTGATATACTGAAGCAATACTTGAGCACACTTACAAGATCATTCACTTGCTGCTCAAATAAACCCTCGCCTACAGTTTACATATCTGATCTTCAAGGATCATCCTAGGGTTTCCAAGCCTCTCGACCGCTCTGCAGTTTGAGAAGCTCAACCGGACTGCATTCATTATTGAAGATACTTGAAGCTACTCTGAAAGCTTCCACCAGTCTGATAAGAACTGAGAATCTTATCTGTGTAAATCTAGGAGTTTCGGATTAGGCATTGGATAATTCATAAGTCTGAAGTGGGTGTATTGCAAGACATTGTAATAACCAAAGTTTTCTAGTGAATTCCTTCCTAAGTGGAAGAAGGGGAGACGTAGAAGGATTAAGCCTTCGAACTTCCATAAATCTTGCCTTAGTCTTTACTGCATATTTATCTTATATATTGCTCATACATCGTGTTATAACTTGCCTTTGCATCACTAAAACCTCTGAACTATTTCCGCACTATTTAAGTTGTTCAAACCGTTTTAGAAGTTGAGAAAACAGATTAAGTGAACTAAACTTCACTTGATCATTTTGAAAAGAAAGAAAATAAGTTTCAGAGTGTATTCACCCCCCTCTACCCTCTGAACCGATCCCAACAAGTGGTATCAGAGCGGGTTCCTTTCTCAACTGCTGATCTAAAGTTTTAAAATCATGACTTCTTTCAACAAAATTCCTATGTTTTCTAAAGAAGATTATGATGACTGGAAAATTCGCATGCAGGCACATCTTGCAGCACAGGATGATGACATGCTATATGTCATAACAGACGGTCCTATCAAAATCTTGAAGGTCAACCCAGCTCTAACCGTTGGTGCAGGACAAATGATTGAGAAACCAAGAGCTGAGTGGACTACTGAGGACAAAAAGAAGGCCAATCTTGACAATGTGGCCCGGGACATCTTATACAAAACACTGGACAAGAACATGTTCAGCAAAATCAAGTCATGCTCCACAGGAGATTTGGGAGAAGCTCACTCAGCTGTGTGAAGGAAATGACCAGACCAAGGAAAACAAGCTCACCATGGCCATTCAAAAATATGACAATGCCAAAATGAAGTCAGGGGAAACCATGGCTGAATTTGATGAACGGTTCAGTAGTATCATTTGTGATCTTATTGCTTTAGGAAAAACTTATACTAACCGTGAAATTGCTGTGAAGGTTATGAGAGCTTTGCCAAAAGAATGGGAGATCAAGACAGTGGCCATGAGGGAGTCAAAAGACTTAAGCAAGGTTAAACTGCATGATCTCTTTGCAGATCTCAAAGCCTACGAGTTCGAGCTCAACTTGAGGACAGAAGATGAACCATCTACCTCTCAACCAACCAAGGCCTTAACCTCAACGGTGATGCGTCCACCGGTCGAGGAAGCTCCAAAGAAATCAGCTGAGCAAATCAGCAACGAAGCCATGACACTCTTTGTCAAGAAATTTGGTAGATTTATGCGTAAAAACAATTCTAAATTTAAAAATTATCATAAATCGGACCATACAGACGATGGTCCTACTTGTTTTAACTGTGGCAAGCCAGGCCACTTCATTGCAGATTGCACCAAGCCTAAGAGAAATGATCAGAAGCAATTCTTCAAAAGAAGAAGGGGCAAGGAGGACAAGAGGACGTTTAGAAAAGGAAGAGACCAAAGGGTTCTAGTAGCAGACGAAAGCAAAAGCAAGTGGGCTGAGTCTGACTCTGACAACCCCAATACCGGAAGCTCTTCAGATGACAGCGATGATGAAAAGGTGGAATGCCTTATGGCTGACATCGAAGAAGAAGCTGAGGAGGTATTTGACTTTGGTTCACCTGAATTTACTCACAGTGATCTAGTTACTACTTTACACGAAATGGCTAATGAATACAAAGCATTATCCAAGGAATTCGAGGAGGTAAAGGTAGAAAGAGCTGACCTAAAAGATAAGTCAAGCGAATCAAGCTGCATGCAGCGAAAAGAGCTTGATGGTCTTAAGGTCAAGCTAAGTCTGCTGGCTACTGAGAATGACACCTTGAAAAGAGTGTTCCAAGCAACCTTGACTGAGAACAAAAAACTACTTGAAACAATTAAGGCTTGGAATAAATCTTCTGTAACCATTGACAAGATTCAAGAAATCCAAAGACCGGCACATGACAAAACCGGTCTAGGGTTTGGAACAAATGAACAGTCTATGGAATCTTGTATTCAGTCAAGCCTGGACAAAGGCAATCTTAACAAAATAAGATTTGTCAGGTCCAGCACGATATATGAACATGAAAAGTGCAGCTTTGACAAAAATCAGAAAGTATCTAACGAACGAAGCTCTAAGCATAGAGGGCTGGGATATGTGGATCCCCAGATCTCTAATCAAAGAGGAACTTGGATTAAACCAAAACCTAATGAAAGAAGAAAGGAAAACCAATCTAATTTCAAAAGGCCATGGAATGAGTCTAACTACTCTAAGAGAAGATGGTCAAAGGAGAAGCCTTACCAGTACTTTAATTGCAGGCCAGTTCAAAAGAGGTACAGGCTAACTGATAAAGATCAAAAAGGCAAGCAGCACACAGCAACCTCACAAGCACACACATTTACTGCTTATCGACCGCACAGATTTCTGGACACACACACGGGCAAACCTGTAAGGGTGTTCCAGGTGTGGGTCCCAAAAGGGCTAATCCAACCTGGACCCTACTAGATATGGGTACCAAAAGTTCTTCACTTTTTGCAGGTACTAAAAGTCCAAACGGGCGAGAAGACCACTTCTATCAAGGACACTACCTGGTACTTAGATAGTGGTTGCTCACGGCACATGACAGGGAATCCAGAACTTCTAACAGAAGTTGTGCTGTGCAAAGGACCAAAGATCAGCTTTGGAGACAACTCCAAAGGTAAAACCGTGGGTAAGGGTAAGATTATCCATGGTAACATCATTATTAAAGATGTGTTGCTTGTTGACAAACTGTGCTATAATTTGATAAGTATTAGTCAACTATGTGACAATGATCATTCGGTCGAGTTTCACAAACACACTTGCATCATCAAAAATGACAAAGGTGAGACTCTTATGACCGGTGTAAGAGACCTAAACACCTACAAGGTAAACTGGTCTTGCTCACATATTTCTTCACCTACTTGTCTTACTGCTCATCATGATAAACATTGGTTGTGGCATAAGCGGTTAAATCATCTAAATTTTAAGTCCATCTCTAACTTGAGGAAGCATGATTTGGTTTCTGGTCTGCCTGAAGGAGATTTTATAAAAGACAAAGTTTGTCCTGCTTGTCAACTAGGAAAGCAGGTGAGAGCAACCTTTAAAAATAAAGGGTGTATGTCTTCTTCCAAATGCTTAGATTTACTTCACATGGACCTATTTGGTCCTATACCAGTAAGAAGCATAGGGGGAATGAGATATGCTCTTGTTGTTATAGATGACTTTTCTCGATTTACTTGGGTCATCTTTCTCTCTTCAAAAGATCAAACTGCACCTCACCTGATTAAGCTTTTTAAACGCTTGCAAAATGAACAATCTACTGTGATAGATAGAATCAGGAGTGATAGAGGGACTGAATTTTTAAACACCACTCTTATGACTTATCTAGATGATCAGGGAATCAAGCATGAGTTGTCAGCTGCTAGATCCCCACAGCAAAATGGGGTGGCTGAAAGAAGGAACCGTACTTTAAAAGAAGCAGCCAGAACTATGATTGCTGATTCAAATGTTTCTCAAAGGCTTTGGGCAGAAGCAGTTAACACAGCTTGCTATACTCAAAACAGATCTATGATTAATAAACGATTTAACAAAACTCCATATGAGATCTGGAATGGCACAAAACCTGATATTTCATACTTCAAAATTTTTGGGATGCAAATGCTTTATCCACAACAATGGCAAAAATCATTTGACAGCCTTCGATGCCAAAGCAGACGAAGGAACTTTTATTGGTTACTCAGCCGTTAGCAGAGCTTATCGAGTGTTCAATCAAAGATCACTAACGGTCGAGGAAACCATTCATGTTGTTTTTGATGAATCTACTCTTTGTACAGAACAAACTCAAGGGAGCATAAATGATCTGAGTCATAGACTGGAAAACACAAATCTACAGGAAGAGAGTGACAGTGATCCATATCCTCCAAAGAAGGATGATCCAGTTCCCTCTACCGTGTGTGATCAAACAAGGCCAGAAGAGGATCCACCGGTTGATAACGATCCTCCTGCCAATGATGATCCAGTAAACGAGGACGTTCGTCAACCAATTGATGACAACCCTTTAGGGAATTATTTTAGGTGGAATAAAGATCATCCATCTGGGTTGGTCATAGGTGACCCTTCTGCTCCTCGAAAAACACGTGGTCAAATGATTAATGAATTCTTGCATGCAGCTTTCATATCTCAGGTAGAGCCCAAGAAGATAGATGAAGCTCTATTAGATGCCAGCTGGATTGAAGCTATGCAAGAAGAGTTGAATCAATTCACCCGCAACAATGTTTGGCATCTAGTTCCTCGACCGGAAAATCAAAATGTGATTGGAACTAGATGGGTGTTTCGTAACAAGCTCGATGAACATGGCACTGTTGTGCGTAACAAAGCTCGGCTTGTTGCACAAGGATTCAGACAAGAAGAAGGCATAGACTTTGAGGAATCCTTCGCGCCAGTTGCAAGACTAGAAGCAATCCGCATCTTTCTTGCCTATGCAGCTTTCAAGGACTTTAAAGTTTATCAAATGGATGTCAAGTCTGCATTCCTCAATGGTCTACTTCAAGAAGAGGTGTACGTTGAACAACCACCAGGTTTTGTCAATCCTACTCATCCTCAATATATCTATAAACTTGACAAAGCCCTCTATGGATTAAAACAAGCACCGCGTGCATGGTATGATACATTACTAAAATTTTTACTGGAACATGATTTCCAAATTGGAACGGTCGATAAGACCTTGTTTAAATTTGTAAAAGGTGATCATGTGTTACTAGTACAAATTTATGTTGATGACATTATATTTGGGTCAACTAACCCCAAGTTGTGCTCAAAGTTCTCTAAGATGATGCAGGAGAAATTTGAAATGAGCATGATGGGCGAGCTAAATTTCTTTCTTGGATTGCAAGTGAAGCAATTTGAAACTGGAATATTTATCAATCAATCCAAGTATGCCAAGGAATTGGTAAAGAAGTTTGGAATGGAACAGTGCTCAACTGTATCTACCCCCATGAGTGCATCAATCAAGCTTGATAAAGATGAAGGGGGAATCCCGGTCGAGGTAACAATGTATCGAGGCCTTATTGGCTCATTGCTTTATTTGACTGCCAGTCGACCGGATATCATGTATTCAGTTTGTTTATGTGCTAGATTTCAAGCAGCACCTAAGCAATCTCATTTCATTGCCGCCAAACGAATAATTAAATATATTAAAGGAACTACTAATGTGGGTCTTTGGTATCCCAAAGATTCAAATCTTAATCTTATTGGCTATTCAGATGCAGATTATGCAGGTTGTAGAATTGATCGCAAAAGTACAAGTGGCACATGTCAATTCCTTGGAGATAGACTAATTTCGTGGTCAAGTAAGAAGCAGACATCAATTGCTACCTCGACCGCCGAAGCAGAATACCTTGCTGCTGGCAGTTGTTGTGCTCAAATACTCTGGATTCAACAGCAGCTTAATGATTATGGAATCCGGTCGAGTGAAGCTCCAATCTACTGTGACAATACAAGTGCCATAGCCATCACTCACAATCCAGTGATGCACTCTAGGACAAAGCACATTGATGTCAGGCATCACTTTATCCGGATTGCTAGTATGACTTTAATAGCTTAGCTGTTACATTGCCATAAATGTTGGCATATCATCCGCCTTTAGCTAGTCTCTGACAGGCTCCGTACTAACAGCTTTGTGCTTTGAACCAAATGACATTGATTGGGCGCGGTGATTATACTCTTCAAAACTTTTTGAATTTCAAAAATACTTTTCATGACATCACCATATGGCCCATAGGTTCCTATATATACTTCTTTACACTCATATATCAACCTTTCACCGTTGCTAAAGCTTTCATATTGCATTTAAAGTTCTATCATATTACTATCAAGCTTTTGCTTACTCTCTGCTCGAGTTCTTATCTACAGCTATCATGTCGATCCAGAAGACTTGCCTTGCAATCAACTTTAATTCCGTTATTTAGGCAAACAATGCAGGAATCACTGAGGTCTTCACCATGCTTGAAGCCTCTGGACTGAAGAAGTTTTTGGGAAGCAGCGCCATCTGCGATCTGCCTGTCTTGAAGGAGTTCTTTGCAACCGCTCAAATCGAGCATGGGACTGTCAAATGCTTGATCCGGACAGAGTCCTACTCCTTCAATCAAAAGTTCTTCGCCAGCACATTTGATCTGCCCTCCAGGGGTTTGACAAAATGCGCGGATCTTCCCGATGGTAACTGCTCATACTGGTTGAAGGAATTCTCAACCACTGATGCTCCGATCAAACTGCCGGCTCAGAAGACATCTCTTAAAGCTCCATTCAGGCTATTGACCAACAAAGTGGCCAAGAATCTTCTTGCCAAGGCTGGATCGTACGACAAGGTGACGATGGAGAAATTCCAATACATGGCTTGTATCGCCTCCAAAATCAACATCAACTGGTCAGACATATTGTTCACTACTTTATGTGAAATGATCAGGGGAAAAGGGCAATCCGAGGGATTTGCTCTGCAAATTTGCCACACCTTGAGCGTCCTTGGAGTAGACTTCTCCAAGACTGAGCCTCTGCATCCCACCAAATGGCTCAACAAGTCTACAATCTTCAAGTTTCTGAACAAGAAAGAGGTTGCGGTCGACACTCTGCCTTCAACCGCAAGTGTTGTTGCTGTCACTCAACCGCTTTCAACAGTCCCGGTAGCGGCCAAACCAGCCCATACCAAGAAATCTGCCAAGCGTCAACTTATCATAGAGTCTAACTCTGAAGAAGAATCATGTGAGAATGTTCCACTGATTCAAGCCTTCAACAAGTCATCTCCTTCTGTCTCCAAAGCAGCTGTGCCATCCACGCCTGCAGGCGAGAAGAAGAGGCAGCACAAGAAGTTAAAGTCCCTTTCTGGACTTGCTCCTACCATTCCAACACCAATTCTGCCAACGGTCGAGACTACTACCACTACTGCTACTACTGCTCCACGTCCTACCAAGGGTGTGATAATCATGGAAGGTGCCTCATCAACTCCAAAGGTCACTCTCGCTGATCCCAAGGACAAAGGGAAAGGTGTGATGATCTACTCACCTAAGGCTCAACCAGCAGCTACTGTAGAGCTCAACTTGATCATCTCTCACATTCTCCGCACTGTCAAGCGTCACCTACAGCGCTTTGACAGATGGCATCATTCCCGTACTCACCCGACGCTTGCTCAAATATTTCCTAAGTGGAAAGCTCTGAACGTTATTGAGCAGAAGATGCTTCTTTTTGCTGACACTGAAGACATCGTGGAGGCTCTGGGAAGAAGACAGCTCATCGACTTGAAGCTTCGAGGAAGCCTGATATCTCTGTTGATTAATGAGCATGTCAAGAACTTCAAATCCAAGAGTCCTACCGCCACCGATGACTTTGTGATTTTGACTGGACTACAGAATAGTCTACGTCAAATCACTCAACTACTTCAGCACTTCCAAGCTCTTAACAACGTAAAGACGACAGCTTCAGCAGCTTGTATACAGGCTTATGGACTGGAAGCACAGGTGATGATGAAGACTTTTCTTACCCAAGATCAGGGTGAAGAAGACGTCTCTGCTATTACTCTTTCAGATGGGATTCTGACCGGTCTCATCACTGCTGACCTGTTTCAGTCATCCGCTCTAGGATCGATTGTGGGAGCATCTTCATCGATCGACCCCGCCTCAACCGTAGTCCCAGCAGTAATTCAACCGAAAGCAGCTGTGACTGCTCACTCATCTCCAGCGGCGACCGCTCACACCTCTCCCAGTCGTATACAAGATTTTTTAGAAGTGATTGAACAAGAAATTCCTGTCACCTCTGTGACAGAGGCTCCTTGCAGCAGTGAAGCAGTAGTGCCCCCAACAGAGATACCAAGCACTATTGTATCACTTACACCTCCAGAACAGCCAGTGACTGATGCTGACCCAGCACTTCAACCGTCTCCATCTACTGAAAAGTTTGTGGAAGATCTCCTAATGGATGAACCGAGTGCTGATCCTGCTACTCCACCAACCATCTTGGCTGCAGTCGAGACCCCTACATCTCCAACTGTACCACTATTGGAAGGTACATCAGCTAGCTCACCAGCCAGATCACCAGCACCACATCATCTTGAGTCTGGCCCGGCTTCACCAAGGAATGACACACAGAGTCAAATGCTTCAGACTGATGACTCATATATTGAAGCCATGGCAGCAGCTCTGGATCACACATTGATAAATAGGCTTCATGAGCTCATGCAAACAGTTCGATCCTTTTCACAAGACATCACAAACACATCCTCATGGGTTGACAATTCACGCAAGACGATGATTCGGCATTTTGAGACCGTGTCTAGAGACCTTGCTCATCTGTCCAAAGAGATCACTGCCCATCATCGTACTCAAATCAAAACGCTCTCTACCGTCTCCGAACAAGTTGTCAGATCCGAAAACCGCCTTCATAGGCAGTTGAATGATCGGATGGACATTATGCAAGCTACTCTAATTGCTCAACTAGATGCAAAAATTGATACTATGCAAGCCTGCCTTGGCACTCAACTCACTAAGATCATCCTTCGACTCAACCAAGGTGATGCCAAAAAGGGGGAAGAAGAGCAACGAAGAGCAGCAGAGGCAAGAAGACGTGAAGAAGAATCCAGAAGAAAGGAAGAAGCCGACAGAAGAAGAAGAGAAGGCGATAGGTCAGGAGGAGCCAGTTGGTTCAAAAGATGAACAACTTGTCTCTTCTTTACTTATCGCAGCTGTATCTCATTTTGTTTTTCTTCAGTAGGTGTAATAAGAATGCTTATTGTAATTAATGAAATTCATTCTCTCAATGAAGTTCATTTTAATGCTTTCATATTGTTTTCGGAGCACTTAAGTTTTGTCATCACCAAAAAGGGAGAAATTGTTGAATCCGACATTTTGGTGATAACAAACAACAACTCATTGTATAGGAATGTGCTGCCAATCTTTTGTATTTCAGGAATCTACTACAACTCCTACCGCAACAGTCTAAACCCTTCAAGTTATCTACCGGAAGCTTGTCAACCGCCTTTGTCTCTCGACCGGTTGCAGTCACAAGCCTATCGACTGGTTATTCAAACCAGCAGAGGATAAATCTATCTACCGGTAGAATGCCAACTGCTTATCAAGATATCTCAAGACAAATACTTGAGACAAGACGTTCATTGCAAGATCTTTTATCAAAAGAATAACCGGCGTATCAGAAGATCTATTGACTCTTGCATCGAGACAACAGGTTGCACTAAACGCAGAATGGCTACAGATAAAGCATTCGACCGTTTATACCAGTTTTGGACCCTGGAAGTTGTCTGCATTTAAAGAAGTGTACGATCTTCATGCAGATTCATCAATGCATTTATGAAGCATTAAATGTGCATTCAATGCAGCATCAGAACGTTCAAAATAAAGACGTTGATGATTGACCTATATAAAGGGAAGATTTCTCAAGAAGTGACAAGAAGACAAGCAACACGAAAAATCTCAATCAACTCAATCACTTGAATACTATCAGAAGTCCTCATCTGATATACTGAAGCAATACTTGAGCACACTTACAAGATCATTCACTTGCTGCTCAAATAAACCCTCGCCTACAGTTTACATATCTGATCTTCAAGGATCATCCTAGGGTTTCCAAGCCTCTCGACCGCTCTGCAGTTTGAGAAGCTCAACCGGACTGCATTCATTATTGAAGAGACTTGAAGCTACTCTGAAAGCTTCCACCAGTCTGATAAGAACTGAGAATCTTATCTGTGTAAATCTAGGAGTTTCGGATTAGGCATTGGATAAGTCCTAAGTCTGAAGTGGGTGTATTGCAAGACGTTGTAATAACCAAAGTCTTCTAGTGAATTCCTTCCTAAGTGGAAGAAGGGGAGACGTAGAAGGATTAAGCCTTCGAACTTCCATAAATCGTGCCTTAGTCTTTACTGCATATTTATCTTATATATTGCTCATACATCGTGTTATAACTTGTCTTTGCATCACTAAAACCTCTGAATTATTTCCGCACTATTTAAGTTGTTCAAACCGTTTTAGAAGTTGAGAAAACAGATTAAGTGAACTAAACTTCACTTGATCATTTTGAAAAGAAAGAAAATAAGTTTCAGAGTGTATTCACCCCCCCCCTCTACCCTCTGAACCGATCCCAACAGACACATTTTTATTTTTTATTTTCTTATCTAAAATATTAGTTAAGTCGTAAGCTTTCTTAGTAGTACTTGGTAAAATTTTATTTTCTTCTTTGCCTTTTAATGTTTTTAGAATTTTTTCTAAATAGTCTTTTTGAATATTTGGATCATCAATATTTTTTAAAACATCTAGAAGAAGTAATTGATCTTTTGAAAGCATATTAATTTGATTTTCAGATTCTTCACTAGTTGTGATTAAATCATCAATTTGTAAATATTCATCATGGTTAGAATTTTCAAATTCTGTATCTTTATCAGAAGAATCTATTAAAAGATTAGAGATTTTATCTAAAATTTCTTCACTTAATTTTAATTCATTTAGTTTTTTGTTTAATCTACAATAATTTGCTGTATGACCTGTTTTATGGCATCTATAGCATTCAATATCTTTAAAGGATTTTTTTGTTTAGAATTGTCTGGTTTTTCAAAGGTTTTCTGTAAATTCTTTTATATGGTTTTTTATAATATTCTTCTTTTGGTTTATCAAAATTCTTTTTTATTTGAGTTTTTAAAGGTTTTTTGACAATCTCCTATGCATTTTGAATAAGATGGTTTATTGGTATTTATATCGAATTGTTTACAAAAAGTTCCTAACTCTTGTTTTGTTCTTTTCATTTCCCATTTTAAATGTTTTTGTAATTTTAAATCTTGACAGATTTTTTATCCTTCTTGTTGAGTTAAACTTATTAATTGTCCATAAGTAAAAACTTCATAAGATATTGGCCCCGTTTGGTTTCAAAATTCAGGCCAAAAAAGCACTTTTTTAAGTGTTTTTCATTTAATAAAGTGTTTGGTTGACCAGAAAAGTGCTTAAATAAGCACTTTTTTAAGTCAAAATTAGAGCTTTTTCAAAAGCCAAAAATTATAGCTTAAAAAAGTGTTTTTTTAAAAAAATGTCTATCAAATCCAAACGGGGCCATTATATGGTTATTGTTAGTTTCTCTAATTTTATTTTTTACCTTTACTCCTAAGAGAGTGGGTAATCCTGCAAGAAATTTTTCTTTCCAAAAAGGTTGATTAGAGTCTTCTCTTAACATTATTCTTGTTAAGAAAGTATTTTTATACCATTGAAAATCATTTAATTTTTTATATTTTAAATTTGATAATAATTCTGAGTTTTTATCTTTTAAATGTGTAGGATCACCAATAAAATGTAAAGAAATTGTTAAGATTAAAGTTGCTACAGCATCTTGTTGAGGATTACCATTTTCATCAAGAACTGGTATTCCTTCTTCATCTGTTTTTATAGAATTTAAAATTTCTTCTTGTTGTTGGTTTGTGAGATAATAATCCCACCATCCTTTTATTTGACCAGAGAATCCTGCTATGAGGAGTTCTGCAATGGTTTTATCATGAGTCCCAATCTGGGTTTTATAAGCATTTGCAGCCATAGTCATTTGTTGTAAAAGACTAAGGATATTATACTCGGTCATTCCATCTATGTTCCAATCATAGACAGAAGAGACATTAAAGCGATATTGTGCTAAAGGTTTAACTATTCCAAGATATGGAGCAGAGATTATTTGCAATGGTTGTTGTATGGGTAAATCTCAAGTTATTTTATTAATATTTGTAGGATTTTGGAATTGTTCTAAAGCTTAACTAATATCAGATTCATTATTTAAAACATTTACTTTTAGATTAGATATTGGGGTATCAGGGGCTACAAGATCTGTTGGTTCATTGGAGCTACTAGTTGTAGCGGTCATTCTACTCAACTGATCTTGAACGATTTTTATAAATTCGGACTTATTATCTTGAATATTTTTAACACTGGTTTTTGAAATTTGAAATGGTTTAAAAACTGGATTTTTAATATCCATCATTTTAAGATTTTCAATACTAGCTATAGGTTGTTTCTGTAGATATTTTTCTATTCTATCTAATTGTTTTCCTATGGTATTTAAATTTGTATTTGTAAAATTACTTTGTTTTATGATATTTTTAATATTATTTTTATCGCTATCTCCTGGAGTTTTTATTGGAATAGCTTCAATTTGTTGATTTTGAATATTTATTTTTATTCCTTGTAAAGGAGGATGATTTGATTGAATTTTTCGAGAATCAGAAATAGTTTTCCATTCTGTTTCTTTAGTAAGAGGATTTATATTTTTTGAAAAGGAATAATCTAGGAAATTTTTTGAAGCATATATTTCAAACCAATCAAAGAAAAGTATGTGTATTTTATTTGAATTAACAAATTCATAAAACTGTTTTTGTATAATTTTTCTAGACTCTAGGAAATTTCCAAAAAACCATAATCTCCTTTTTAAATTATATTTTGCATAAAAATCATTATGTAGGAAGTTTTTATTTATTTCAAACTCTTTTTCTATAACATTTAATTCATTAAAATTTTCTGTGATAGAAGAAAATGTAGGGCTAGTAGGCTCTAGATCTTGATTATTATTTTGAGTAGAATAAGTTTTTATTCTACTGCTGTTATAGACTGGTCTAGGAATTTCTGAAGTATAATCAACATTTATTATAATTGAATTTGGTATATCTGAAGTGGAATGTCTATGTTTAGTTTTACAAGGAGTGTTTACTACTGAAGGGATTTGAGAAACTCTACCTAAATCTATAGTATCTGAGGTAGAAGAATTTTCAGATTTGTCACTACTATTTTTTCTTTCAAAAGAAATTTTAACTTTTCCATCTAGACATTGAGTTATTTCTTTTAGTTGGGTATTTGGTTCTGGATCTTCTATTGGTTCAGGTTTAGCAACTCCTTCTAAGACCCATTCTTTTGGTAAATTTATATCACTCCATTGGATTGGTTTGGGGATTACAATATTATATCTAGTTAAATCTATTTGTAATAAAAGGGTTTCACCTTTTTTACTATGATTTTTTACTTTTGTAGCAAAAGCATAAATCATAGCTTTGTAATGGATTCTAAAAATTATTGCCACTGGAATTGATCCTTTAAGCATGTTATAATTGTGAGTTTTTATTTGTAAAACTAAAGATTTTAAAATATTTTTGTCGCTTAAAGAAAATGAAAAATTAGGATAACAATCAAAAGAGATTGGTCCAGTACATAGACTAGATTCAACTGAACTTAGTAAAGAGTCTTCAAAATTTGTAAATCTGGCATCTCTTAAAATAGCAAGGATCGAAGTATTCAATCCTTCTTTAGTTAAAAGTTTTATTCCTACTTGAACTAATCCAATATGAATATATTTATAATTTTTATCTTTATATTTTTGTAAGGAATTTTGAGATAATAACTTAATTGTTTCAAAAGGTTTTGTAAGTTGTATATCTCTTTCTTTAGTTTTAATAGAAAAGTCGGTTTTAAAAAGTTGAAATCTTGAATGCTTATAAATTTGATCTTTATTAACTCTAGGGATTTCCCAATTATCTATAGATTTTTCAAAATTTTCTATAATAATTTCTTAAATATTAATTATCCTTTTAGAATCATATGAGCTCGTAGTAGCAGAGTTTAAAGAAGTAAATCTACTGAAACTTGAATCCATATTTATAAAAAAAAATTGTTTTTGAAACCTATTTTCTCCCTACAATCCCAAGCACTTCATAGGTTTTACAGCCTTCGTAGTTAAAATATATGGATTTATAATTTCAAATTTAGAGGTTGTTTGGTTGAGGTTATAAGCTCTTACAATGTTTATTTACAATAATTTGGTCAATCAGCTTATAAGGGTACCCGAAGTCTTGGACCAAAAAACACAACTTCATTGTGGGACCTACCATGACACATAATTCTCATCTCAAAACAAAATTTTTACAACTTTTCTGCACAATCCTAAACCTAAAAAATAACTTTTTTACTGGTCTCACTAATTATTTCTCCTCATATTATATAATTATTATTTATTACCTAAATTTAAATTTAAATTTTATAATATAATAACATTAATTTTATGTTAAATAATTCTAAATACGTAAAATTATTTAATAAATTAAATTTTAATTTTTTATGCACTTGATTTGATTAGTTATGTTTTTAATATTTTTTAGTGAGTATCTATACAATATTATAATGCAAAAGGATCACATAAAAATATTTTTGGTCATTTTAATGATTGTACAAATAACCCTACTATTTTCACTAAAATTAAAAATACATGAAGGGGATCTAAAAATAAATAAATAAATACATAAATGGCAAAATTTGAATATCAAAACCCCACTTTATCAACTATTTCATCATGTTCTTTTTTTAACCACTCATGTTGCAGGAATGAGAAAAAAAAATTAATTAAAAAAATATACTATATAAATTATACTCCCTCCGTCCCAATTATATTGCCCATGTTTTCTTTTTTATTTGTCCCAAATATATAGTCATATACCATATTTAGTAATATTTTTTACACTTCTTTACTAATATGCCCCTATTAACTACATCTTAAAAATTGTGCTTTCATTTTTAATACATTGAATAGGGAAAATAGGAAGTTTATATAAAATTTGATTTCCCAATACATTTTTCTTAATCTGTGTGAAAATCCAAAGAAGACAATATATATGGGACTGAGGTAGTATATATTATTTTTATATTGAATCACACGCAATTATTCTTGATGTCTCCCCAACTATTGAGTGTTGACTATATTAGTATATATATTTTACTATATTACTAAAATTTTAAAAGAATTTTATACAAAAACTGAAAAAACATAAGACATAAAAATTATTTTTCACAATAAAACTCATAAATATTTCATGATTTTAATGTTTAGGTTAAAAAAACCGCCCGCCTATCGCATAGCACTTTTTAAAACATTGATGTAAAGTAATTAGATTAATTATATTTTAGTATTTTTCTTTATTTAAATATAATTCAAAAAAAAATTATTTGATATGGGGCCCAAACCCCACAAGGCCACACTCGCTATTTGAGTGGGTGCGTGAATGCATCCAACTTAAACACATCAAAATAAATTGTTTAATAGCTTATAAACTGTTTTTAAAAAATTAAGGTTATTTTAATTTTTTAAAAAAGATTTTGTTTTAAAATTTTATTTCTCCAAAATAGTCTGTTTATATTTCCATAGATCTCTGTCATGTCCTCCACTTATTAAATATTAACTATTTTTAAAAATAAAAATTCTAAAAAATATTATCATTTTTTCTAAATTAAAATATGAAATAATTTATTTTTTTGTAATATAGGTTTAATATTTATAATATAATTTTAAAACTATTTTTAAATAATATTCATAATATTATATTTTTTTTGATAATTTGATAATAAAAAAATCTTATAACATCAAATACATCATATTTAATTCGTTTAAAATAATTTCATCTAAACACTTTAAAAATTATTTTTAAAATAAATCATATGACAACATACAAACTCATATAGCAACTTATAAACTTTAACAACTTATAAACTGATTTTAATAATTTCAGTCGGAGTCCCAAAAGCAACAATGTAAAGAAGTCAAAAGGTACAACCATCCACAGCACAAATAATCATCCTCAATTTCCACGAACAGAACCTGGGCTTCGATTCCAAACCTCCATGGACGACCTTCCTCCACCTCTCCTCCTCGAGATCCTGAGCCGGCTCTGCGATTCCGCCGATCTGGCTCGATGCCGGGTCGCCTCCAAGACCCTCAATTCTCTCGCGCCGGAGATCCGATCGGTGAATCTCCAATGCTCCTACCTCCGCTACGCCAAGTCCCGATCTCCCCCGGCCAGTGTTTCCATGACTCCTTTCAAATCGGTGTTCAATAGATTGATTTCCGATTTGACGGCTGTGGAAAGCGTCTCGATCGGCGTCGAGAAGCCTCTGCGGCTTGTTTCGTACGACGACGTTGAAGACGAGGATGACGATTTGTTTCTGACTGAAGCTAATTTTGTGGATTCTTGGCTGCCCAAGGTGTGCGGACATCTGAAATCGGTGTCGATATCCGATTTTTGGGTGCAATCCTGCTGGCGGCGATCGGATGTGCTCTCCCGCATTTCTGCTTCTTGTGAGCTGAATTTATCCTTTATCTAAACTTAATTTCGTGTTATTGTTTTTTTTTTTTTTGGGTAATATTATCCTATACTGTTGTTTTGTCGAGGCTTCATAGGCAAGTTGATTCCATGAAATTCACTTTTGATAATAGGCTCAATTTGAAGTATATGTGAATTATATGCTGCCTGTATTGTGACATGGAGTATATCTTGCGATTGGAAGATTGTTCGGGGTTGGTGTTGTTTGAAATCATTGATTTTGAATTCTTGAATAGTAGTTGTGATGGTCTCAAATATACCAAGATAGTGTCGGTGATCAAATCGGTCCACCCAAATATAATCCAGTTATGCATCCATACGAATGCAATTTCATTGAATTTTTGAGTTTAAGATCTGCGTCTCTGTTAAATTTTATGTTATGTGTGATCACATGAGCAAATTATACTACTTTTGAACGTTATAGTTGCAGCATCTTCTTGAGTGATTAATCAAAAGTGGTTGAATTTTTAATGCTTTGGTAGCTGGGTAGTGTAGCTCGAATGCTCGATCATTATATGTAGATTGAAATTTTGTCCTGGGAGTATTATGTTTCTGGAAATGTTTGTTTTCGCAACTGGTTTATATGATTGAAAATCAATGTAATGAGATAGTTCTGTCCATGCAGGTCTTAACCTCGTTGAGTTAGAGATCAAGAATGCATGGCTTTCGGTAGATTTTATGATTCCTATGCCAAATCTCACTACATTGACTCTCGAATTTATAAGATTGGATGATGAGAACTTGGAGAAGGTGAACGAATGTTTCCCTTCCTTGCAAGTTCTCAATTTAATTGGTGTTGGAGGACTTAAAGATCCCAAGATCCATCTCATAAAACTCAAAACACTTTGCTGGACTTTGTCTAATGCTCCGATGTCTATTACAATAATTGCACTGAATCTTGTGAAGCTCAAACTTAAATGCGTGAAGCCACGTGTTCTACTTATCGAGACTCCACTGTTATCAGACTTGCATCTTTCTGTCGAGGGAGCTGGCAGTTTCAAAGTCAAAGAACTAGCTGATTTGAGAAAGCTTCATCTTGAATCTGCCGCGCTGCGCAACCTACTTGTTAGGTTCCCATTTGGAAGGATTGTCAAGAATCTAACAGTTGTCTCGACAAAGTGGGAAGTGCCGGTTGGAGTTACCAAGTCCATTCTCGAGTTATTGCTTTGTGCGTTTCCAAATGTGGGTTCTCTCACATTGACAGCTGGCGTTTGGTCCGAGTTCGAAATGTATCCTACCCTTGCAGGTTCAGAATCCAAGACTCATATGAAAGATGTGAAAGAAATTAAGGCCTATTTAACAGTTAATGATGTCGAGGTTACAGTGTCCACAATTTTGTCTGTATTGGATAATTGCAGTAACATCTCTTACATGGCAATGTTTATTCATCGGGACGTCGTATCTACTGTCACCAGCAGCCTTATCTCGAGGTGCATGGCCTATTCCTCTAAGGTGAGATGGAAATGGGGAATGTGGAAGGAGGGAACTAAAGATGCTTGGATATGTGATAGCGTCTAGTACCTTACCCCTCAAAGCTTCCTCAAGAATAAATTATTCGTCATATCACGTCTACGGGCGATTTTTATACTTGCTGTGTTTGCCATAATGTGTGGCATCAAGATAGTTTGATCCAATCATTCAATTGTGCATGCCATATACCTCGAATTGGAGAAAGTTTTGTACATAATGTAGTGTTTTTTTAACTTCTCGACAAAGGGAATATATACATCGCTGGGAAACTGCGACATGTACTATCAGATGAAAGTGTTGTACTTGAATAATGTAAATTTCTTGTTCCGTTCGGTTCATATCCATTTACTACAGCGTGCAGAGTGTTGCCGACTATGGATAGTTAATTCGATCCGCGATTCAGTATTCACTGCATTGTTTATTGTAGGGTTGAACTTATGCTAGTATAACAAAAACTCACAAGTATAACAAAAACTATAATTTATTGTGATCATAAATTTAAATATTTTAAATCGCACGTCAAACTTGAAAGAGGAATGAGGACAAATCATCCAATATCTTCTGCATGTTCCTGATATGAAGGAAGAAGCAGCAGCAACACGGAGAAAATATGTGATTTGGTTTGCTTGTATGTAAATTTGGTGCAAAAACAAAATTCGGGTCTTTTGATTATATGTATAGGCTCGATCAATTGTCTCACAAATTTAAGGTTCGGTTTGGACAAATAAGTATAAATTGTTTTTTTTGTTTTGTTTTATAAATTGTTTTTTTAATTTTTATAAAATATTTTAGTCGTTTTAAGAATGAATATGCGTTTGAACAAGTATTATATAAAAACATTTTTACAATTTAAAAGAAGTATGATTTGTTTTTTATCGTTGCTTTCAATTCTAAAAATATCATAAAACACATCTCAATTCTTTTTTTGTTACTTGAAGTACATATTTTAAAAATATTTTATAAAAATCTTGTACAAATATACGCTTTAATTTTTTTTTTTTTTACTTATACAACACTAAATTTTTTTTAAAAATATTTGTCTAAATGAATCTTCCAACAAAATTCTCATTGCCTCCTTATGTGTCAACTCCGTGAAGCCGGAACAAAAACTGTTCATTTTGTTGACTAGGTAGGTAATTAAAAAAAGGGGCGTTCCGAGAATCGAACTCGGGACCTCTCGCACCCAAAGCGAGAATCATACCACTAGACCAAACGCCCGATTTTGTTCAGCTATCTTACGTAGCGTAATTTAACGCATATAGTACAGTCTTGTGTATAAATTCTTTCTTCGCCACACTGCCACTGTTAATTTCCCGCCTCTCCTATTTCCCGCTACACGTCCGAGCCCTAATCTCCGAAAATGGGAACGAAGCACCACTCTTCCTCCGATCCAATTTCCGACCAAAAGAAGCGGCGTCGCGTCGGTTTCTCCAAAGTTGGTAGGTCAATTTTTCTGATGCTCTTTATTTTTCTCCTTTTGTGGTTGAATTCTTCGTCGCCTTGTCTTGTGAAGTGTAAGCTTCGGGATTTTCTTTGTACGTTTTCTCATATTTCTTTTCAATTCTTCTGTACAGACGCTGGAGTTGAAGCCAATGAGTGCATCAAGATTTATATGGGTACTTGTTTCCTGATTATTTAAGATTGTCTATTGACTTGGTTTATTTGCTGTACGCTTTATACATTTTCAATGGTCTGAGGTAGCTTAGCATCTATCAGTACATAACGAGAATCCTTGAAGTTTTTTGGTTATTCCTTTTAGTTAGTACAAGGTTGTTTCATTATTTTTGTGTGTAGTGTCGAGCAAAGAGGAAGTGGATTCCCCAAACAGTTTCCAAATTGAGCCAGTTGACTTAAACCAGTTCTTTGAAGAAGATGGTAGAATATATGGTTACCAGGGTCTGAAGGTAATATGTTGGAATTAATTTTGATAATTAAATTTTTTTTTTCTAAATTCAATCTTAAAGTTCATTGTTTTAGTTTTGTTCCTTTACACTAAGCATTAGACTTGTCTTTCCTCTTTCTACAGTACTGTCTATATTTGTGATTTTTTTTTGGCTTTTGTTTATGGTTGTGGCATTTTCGGTGATGGACGTACATATTTACCATGATAAATCTTTCTTACTTTATGAAATTGGAGTTAGATGATCTTTAAATAACAAAGATTGATTGCTAAGCATTTTCTCTGTAAAGAATGAGAGTCTTTCTTGTAGTATCTGTGTAGTGTATAAGAAAAGGAATTAGGCGGTCTTTTTGTGTTTAAATTCATTTTACTTTTGTGTGTGTTTTCACAAAATCCATATTGTTGGCCACGTAAAGATGAATTGCAATATCATTATAGTCCTTCGTTTTGATATGAGTTGGGATTGTAGGGGGACATGCTATTTGGTACACTGAATTTTTAAACCATGTCGAGCCATGCGATTCGGAAGCATTCTGCCAATATATTGCCCACAGACACACTTGGCCCTTTCTTAGCCAAAGCAATTGATGATGATGGGATTGCAGAGTTGGATGAACTTTACTTGACATTCTGTGACGTATTGTTGTTTACATTTTACATAAAAAGGGTTTGTTTGGCTGTCAGGAATCACGTACTTGGTCTCTATGATTTTTTATCTCATTGGGTCTTCTTGGATGTTTAATTTTCTCTCTTTAATTATGCAGATCAGTGTTTGGATTAGCAGTGTATCCTTTCATTCGTATGCAGATATTTGTTTTGACAGCTCATCAGATGTAAGTATTTACTTACAAATTGTAAAACTTAATGAACTGGCAGATGCTCTCTAGTTGAGTAACTGTTTGCAGTGCACTAATCTCTTCTGTCTTGGTTTCTATGCTTTCCCGATGGTCAACAACATGGTAGATTTCCTTTTGAATTTTCCCCTTAAATGTTAGAAACACATGGTTTAATTTTGAATTTCTTACATGATAACATTATAATGGTGTCTGCGTAAGAGTAATTATCTTGCATTATATTAGCTGGTGTTGGACTTGGTTTGTTGAAAAAGAATAGGTAGTTCAAACGAGTGGAGTTGATTAAGCTTTTGGCTTCATTCCACCAAATGTATCTAGATTATTTGCATCTCTTTTCCGTTTTCCCATCTTCCTAGACAATAACTTGGCGTGCTTTCCTTATCTCATTTTATCAAGTTCTGTTAGAAAGTTTTGTTCACAGTGATGACTTGATGTGATGTTTGATGATTCTTCCACTTCGCACTGTCAAAACTTTTATTTGTCCACGTGGCTTTTTTCATAAAATCAAGCTGTTAATAATATGTGATGGTTCCAGATGGTAACTGCCAAATGACAAGTGACAAGGAAATCTATGTTTTATCTGCTAATATATCAAGCATAGTCAGTTGTATGTCCCCTCGGTGGCATTCTATTGATCACTTCTGTTGATGTTTATCAGGGAGGCAAGGGAATAACAGATTTGAAGGCATCTCTTCAGGTATATTGACAGCACATGCTTGAGAATTCCTAATCTTCTCTATGAAACCCATGTGTATAACTCAAATATGTCTTTGTTCATGACAGAATATATTTGCTGAGAACCTCGTTGAAAAGAAAGATGACTTCCTTCAAACATTTTCAACTGAATACAATTATGTAAAGTACGTAGAATCCTTTCCTGTATGGAATTTAACATATGCTGCTGCTTATCAATTGATACATTCTAATTTGTCTTCTTCTTTTCATGCATTTAGAAATATTGTCTCAAGTGCAGAAGCATTGCAAAACAATGCTTCTAATAGCTGTAAAGGTAACGTCAAGTGTCATTTGAAAGAAGAGCATGGTAATGTTGAGGTGAGTATTTTTCTTTATCAATCCTCATCATGTCACTAATATAATGTGTTAACTCTGGCGTATCATTCTGCCTAAAAAAATGCTCTCTCCATGATTCACTTGATGATTCCAACGTCACTGCACCATAATATGGTGTACCTGCGTATATTTCTGATGTAGTTCCGATCCAAAACATTTTTGAATTTACAGCTTGATGAGGATTCATATGAGCCGCGAACTCCATTCATCGATCATGAATGTCAAATTTTGTCGCAATTTGCAAGTGGCTAGCTTTTATGCTTGTGTAATTTATTTGGGGCTAAATGGTTGATTTCATTAATATCACCTTGTTCTTCAGCATCTGGTGGTTTGAGGATTGATAATAGACATGTTGCAGTACTTGCTTTGTATTTGTTACAGATTGTATATATATGTAGGAATTATATGATATGATTCTCCTTGATTGTAGGGATTGATTGTAGGGATTTGATTAGTCTATTTCCTAATATAGGCTGATACTCTGTATATATATATGTGTATGAGATAGATGAATAATATACAAGTGATATGTATTCTTTCTCAATATACGCTGTAATTTAACAGTATTGATTGTGTGGCACTCCTTTGATAGCTGTTGAGAGCGTCTTTACATTATTATTCTCTTTCATTGACTCTATGGCAGCTGGAGAAAAGTGTTGCCACCATGGCCTATGTGATTGATGATTAAGTTTTTAAAAACAAAATTTACAAAATGATGAACATCCGTCACTTCAATGCGTGAGAAATGTCTAGCAAATACTTAAAAATGTCATCAAATCATCCTTTTATTTCCACAAGGACTTCTTTCTTTTACAATATTAGATGCAATATTTTGATTATGAGGCAGCTTTATTCCACGTGAGAGAGAGAGTATTTTTTTGTCTGCAAAGAATTTTATTCCTGCGCTTACGACTTACTTACTGCACTTTATCCATGGTACCAATCTTTTCGAGATGGCACTTTCTCCACTTCTCCTTCAGCTTGTATTGTGAAACAACTATGGTTTGGATTGAGAGTTCTCTCTATTTACCCAGAGAAAAACTCCATCATTTATGTATGGATCTCTCTATTATGTTTCAGGATCTGAGTTTCTCTCTTGATTTTGTTGTTTTTGTTTCACTATATCAGGTTTACTGGGTTGGTGGTGCTGCAGTGGGGCCTCTTTATTGCCGATTAGTGCAGCTCGTTCTTCTTCTTGTTGATGGTGACTGTCTTATCTGTTTTGTTTCGTGAAAAATAATTGCGTTATAGTATATAGAACTAATTGCTGGCCACTGAAACATGTTTCACTTTTGTTATTATACTGCTGACACAGGTAGCAATCCTATTGACGTTACTGATCCAAGTTGGCAAATATATGTACTAGTGGGAAAGGGTCAAGAAGATAGGTGCAACATGTTGCTTGGCTTTGCAGCTGTTTATCGTTTTCACCGATACCCTGCCAGCATAAGGCTACGTCTTGGTCAGGTTTGTGCCTGTGTTTATTTATTTATTTATTTTTTTACATAGCTTTTATCCGTGTTTTGAATAATAGACTGTTGGTTAATTCACCATAATAAACTGGTAAATGGATGAATTTGTTGCTGACAGATATTAATCCTACCTCCCTACCAACAAAAGGGTTATGGTCGTACGCTTCTCAAAGTGATAAACGATGTCGCGATATCAGAAAATGCTTATGACCTAACTATTGAAGAACCAGTGGATTCCCTTCAACACGTGAGAACCTGCATCGATGTGCAGCGCCTGCTTGATTTTGAGCCGATCCATAATTCACTTGATCTGCTAGTTTCACTGTTGAAGCACAAAAACTTGTCAAAGAACAGCCAGCCAATTCGATGTGGACCTTCACAGAGTATCATTGAATCTGCCCGAGAAAGTTTGAAAATTAACAAACGGCAGTTTCTTCAGTGCTGGGAGATTCTCATCTACCTACGCTTAAATCCCATAGAGAAGTACATGGAGAATTACATGACCATCATTTCAAATCGTGTGAAAGCTGATGTGATTGGGAAAGAAACCGAAGGCTTAGGTAAGCGATTAATTGATATCCCAACCGAGTTTGATCAGGAAATGTCGTTTGCTATGTTTAAATCGGAAGGTGGCGATGGGACAAGGCTCGAAAAGGATGAGAATGAGGGAAATTTAGACGAGCAGATAAAGCAACTAGTGGATAATAGAATGAAAGAAATCAAGTTAGTTGCAGAGAAAATGTCTTCGTGAAGTCTAGAGTTCAATGTTGTTTTTTGTGGTAATTTGAATTAAGATATGACAGTTGCTTTAGAACAAAAACCAGAATCTGTTAGAGGCATGTATCTTTGTATTTGTCATCAGCCTTGTTCACATTTAATGATTTATAATGACAATTAGCTAATCTGAAAATGTTATGAAAACCATGATTAATGTTGATGACTTGTAGTTCTAATGAAGCTCAGGTTCAAAACCAATTATAACAATGGCCTCTTCCAAATGAAAAAAAGGACCATGATTAATGGGACATGCATTAATTAGGGTAGCTTGGGAGTCATGTTCCAACTTTAACTCACATGATCACTCCCAACTAAAAGTGATCAGAATTGTCAATTTGGTACTGTATATCGACTTTTTTTTTTTTTTTTTTACGATTTTAGTTATTTTATTATAAATTTCACTGTACATTTTTCATTTCGTATTTTTTAATTTACCATCATTTTTTAATTGAGTGTATTTAATTATATTGCATAACGTTAGTATTACATCTGCGGCATTCAATAGCGGAGAGAATTCTAAATCTATCTGTGTTGTGTTAAAATTTAAAATTCTAGATTTAGTTTAATTTTTTTTAAACAAATCGTCCCGGCATATCAAATTATTCCAAAATTAATATATAAAAAAAATGTAAAAAAATTTGAGTCACTCAAGCAATTGTGGTTCCGCCATTGACGGCATTATAATTATAAAATATAAATAAATTACTAAAAGTACCAAAAAAATAGCAATAGAACTAAAATTTAGAAAACGTAAAATACGAAATGACAAAATTATAAAATATAAATTATTAAAAGTACCGAAAAAATAGCAATGGAACTAAAATTTAGAAAACGTAAAATACAAAATGACAAAAAAAGGAACCAAAATTTCAATTTTTTCGTTTAATTATTCTTTTTTTTTTACAGGAGAAACTTGTAATTTATTCAACCAAATAGAAAATGATATTTTTAGGTAAAAATAAGTTTTTTTTAAAAATAAGTTTTGATATTTACATATTTTCACGTGAAATTTAATGGAACAAGTACTTGATTTTTAGGTTTGTGCATATTTTATAATTTTACTGGGCGAAAAGACATTAACAGCTCTGATAAACAATAAAATTACATCTTATGCCACTAGGGCTTTAAGTTCATCTCTCAAATTATAGTTGAGTTCCGCCCACCTCTTACACAACCCCTTCCAGGTTTGCTTCCCTGCGTCTCTCTCGCACACGCTCACACTGCTTGATTATTACACGAATTTGATCCATTTCTTGAGATCGAAATTTATCTAGATTGATTTCTAATTTGGGGTTTTGTCTTCTTCTTCGCTGATTTGTTGCAAATGCAGGTGTAATAACTAATAATTGTGGGATTAAGCGAAAATGGTTGAGAAAACGAAGGGAAGAAAGGATGAAGTGGTGTCGCGGGAGTATACCATTAACCTCCACAAGAGGCTACATGGCTGGTATGTTTCTTAGGATTTATCGCTTCCTTGATTTTTTTTTCTTTTTCTTTTAGCTGTTTGGTTGTCTCAATTTGAGAGCAATTTTGATTTTTTGTTTAGTTTCACTGATGGTTTTTTTTCGTTTCTTTGTAATTCTGCCTTCGAAGTACTTACTCTTTCAGTGAAAATAATTGCACTGCTGGGTGTATGTGCGAGTTTTCTTATGATCTTAGCTCATCTGGTTTACTTTTCTGAATGTATTTTTTGATGTTTCTCTGGCTTACTGGTGTTCTGTAAATTCTGTAAATTGAGTGGAGTGGAGGCTTAGGATTGATGTGGGCTTTTACCTAAGAGGATGTGCAAAGGATGAGTTTTGTTTCTGGAAGATTAAAACATTAATGAAGGGATCAGCGAACTGGATCACAGATAGACGAAACTTGAAACTTGAAACTTGTACCTATGACACGGAACATGTTTTGATATATGGGTTAGAATGGCTTGCTTTCCGGTGACACCTAATGTGAGAAAAATGTGGAACTGTTTGAATTCATTTCATTTGTGGTCGGGAAATGTGTCTTGGAATAGTCTTTGTGACTTGTGAGTACATATAATATGAAAATGCACTTCATAATGTGATTGTCTTATGCTTTTTCTTTGGGTGGTATCGGGGATCAGCAATAGTCTTCTTTGAAGTATCTCAAGTTGTGTTCTCTATTTGCTCATACATGTGAATCTGATAGTACTTCATGCATCCGTTCTTGATTACCATGGCTTCATGCATCCGTTCTTGATTTGCTCATATCGATCTTGTCTTTCTATGATTTGATATTTACAGCTCCATGCCTATAATTGATAATGGTTTTTTATATAATATTTCTTTGTCATTTGAATACTATTCTCTCTTTGTGGATATTAATTAGCACCTTCAAGAAGAAGGCTCCCAACGCCATCAAAGAGATCAGAAAATTCGCTCAGAAAGCCATGGGTACCACAGATGTGAGAGTGGACGTGAAGCTTAACAAGCAAATTTGGAGCAGGGGTATTCGGAGCGTCCCAAGGAGAGTCAGAGTTAGAATTGCTCGCAAGAGAAATGATGACGAGGATGCCAAGGAAGAGCTGTACTCCCTCGTTACCGTTGCAGAAATCCCCGCTGAAGGATTGAAGGGATTGGGTACCAAGATTATTGACGAGGAAGGGTAGAGTACCAGTGACGGTATCAATATTTTTGTGACAATTTTCATTATTTTAAGACTGCTTAGACAAGTGTTAAATCTTGATTTACCTTCATGGGACATCAATGATTAAACTAAGGTTCTTTTTTGTGCAATTGAGGATATTTATTTTATCGAGTAAATTAGTTGCATTTGGTTGGTCACATGTGAAACAAGTATGATCATATATATGTGCGTATATTGCTTTAAAAAAGGTAATAGCCGTTAACAAATTCGTGGCATCAAATCGTATGCTGTCATGGTGTATTTTAATTATAATTTCCTCGAATCACGATTAGGGTTGTAAACGAGCCGAGCCGGCTCGAAAAAATATTCGATTAGGATTCGAATTTTTCAAATTCTAGCCGAACTCGAACTATTATACGAGCCGAACTCGAGCCTAAAATATTCTGTTCGAACGTTCGCGAGTCAGCTCGTGAACCTTTATATAATATACATATATAATATTTTATATAATGTATATTATATATATTATAAATAATATTATAAATTATATTATATAAATATTTTATAATATATTCGAATCGAACTCGAACTTTTTATCGAATCGAACTCGAGCCGAAAATAAAAAAATTTCGAGCTTCGAGCCGAACTTCGAATATCTCATTTCGAACTCGAACACTAAAATTTTTCTATAGTTCGGCTCGGTTCGTTTACAGCCCTGATCACGATACTCAAGTGCAGACTTCTAGTTAAAACATATAAGCATTTTTTACTCAAATTTTCCCATTGTTTTCTTATCTGCCAATTGATGGGAATAGGATGAATTCTTGAAATTTATTTGTCAAGTTAACAGGTCATATTAGAATTGCCAGTTATTCGGATTCTTTCCCCCCTTCATAAGACGATTAAATCTGGTCCCCTGTTCAAACATCTAACAAGAGTTTCAGCCGTCTCAACGTCTATGATTTCAGTTATTTGTTTTTTGTTCCCTATTTCATCATCTTCAATTAAATAAAGACTAGGTCTCACATTTCTGAGACGGGACAACCGGTCCATATTTGAAGTTAAAACTTCAAAGCATGTATTCAAGGGCAAATACATAACAGCTGGGAAAAGCATACGAAAAAGAAGTATAAAAAACAATTTTCATCAAAAAAACAAAGTATTGAAACAATTGATACACAAGATGCTACTAAGATTGCAAACGAGCCTTAAAATAAATAGGTTTTTGCATACCAATCAAAACATATTCTTGTCATTGTTACTATACTTAACAACTTTGTCGTATTTCTCGAAGACAACTAATAAACATGAAAGCTCGAAGGACTCCTGAGTGACCGTGTGTAATTCAGAGATCTGCTCTCCCAGGGTATCTTGGGAATGGAATGACATCTCTAATGTTTTCCATACCAGTAGCAAAAAGAATCATTCGTTCAAAGCCTAGGCCAAACCCACTGTGCTTCACTGTACCATAGCGCCGCAGGTCAAGATACCACTCATATGGCTCCAAAGGCAGATCCAATTCCAATATCCTGAGGCAAAGAAATCATTGATATCCATATAAATTATTGAGATCTTGTCTAAATAAAGAGGGAGCAATTGAAAAATCGAATACAGCAGTTACGCTCCTCCTACCTATCTCGGAGAACTTCATAATTCTCTTCTCTTTGGCTTCCACCAACAAGTTCTCCCACCTGATGAACACAAGAATCCATTACAGCATATACCTATGACGTGCTTGTAGAAATTGTGGTTCAGATTGCTAAATAAGGAAAAGGTCATTGAACAAGGTCAAGAGCCCACCTTGGGTACTAGCACATCCATGGCAGCAACAGTTTTATTGTCTTCATTGACCTTCATATAGAAAGCTTTAATAGCTTTGGGGTAGTTGTAGACAATAACCGGTGCTTTGAATTTCTCTTCTGTCAAGTATCTGTGGGGGGTCGAATGTAGAGGAATTCAGTAACTCAAACTGCAAGCTGCATGGAGAGAATATATGATGAACTGATAATTACCTTTCGTGTTCAGATGCCAAATCAACACCCCATTCTACTTTATTCTCGAATTTCCTAACTTTAGCAGCTTCCTCAAGAATGGCAACTGCTTCTGTGTAAGTTATTCTATGGAACTTGGATTTTGCAACCATTTCAAGCCGTTGGATGGCAGTTTTGTCAATAAACTTGGTCATGAATTCCATATCATCGTAGCAGTTGTCAAGCAACCATTGACAAAGAAATCTTACATATGCCTCTGCACAGTTCATATCGTCCTACAAGAGAATATCATCAATGTCAACTCCCATGCCAGACATATTAAACCGTAAAATAAAAAAATAAAAAAAGTAAAATCCAATTACAGGAGCACAAAGCTTCACAAATCTTCAAGTTTGAGGTACAGGCTTACCATACAGTGGGACGTGGCTAATAATACACATTAAGATTTGGACAGTTTGTCAACAAGAAGGCCTTCAAGGCTGTTCCAATTTAAATAACAAGGATATGCATTTTAAGATGACTACTTTTTTACTCAAATGCAAGTTCAATAAAGAAGCTTACAGGTGGTATACCTCTATATTTGCAAATGCTATTTCAGGTTCCACCATCCAAAACTCAGCGAGATGTCTAGATGTGTGAGAGTTTTCTGCTCTAAATGTAGGCCCAAAGGTATATACGCTGCTGAGGGCACACGCATATGTTTCAACCTGCAGTTGTCCAGATACAGTCAAGAATGCTTGCCGGGCAAAAAAATCCTCTGAATAATCAATTTTCCCATCCTTCTTTGGAATGCCACCGCTAACCCTACATCTCTCAGCCAGCTTTAACCTTTCATTTAACTTTGAGAGATGCTCTTTTGCCTTAGTGAGCTCCGCAACTGCAGCACTAATTTTCTCCTTGCTTGCTTTAGCAGATTTTAGCTGGGCGATCATTTCTCCTTTCTCCTTGACATCAAGTTCAGCAGCTTCCACATCAGTTTCTGAAGGGGGAGGGTTCTCTTTCAGCTCTTTCTCTAATTTTTCTGCTTCGCCGATTATTGTTGTGACTTGAAACATCTCCCCAGCACCCTCACAATCGCTGGTTGTAATGATAGGAGTATGAACATAAAGGAAACCATGATTCTGAAAGAATGTGTGGGTAGCATATGCCAGAGCGTTGCGAATTCTGGCAACTGCCGAAATCTAGACAACCAAAAAAGTATAAAACTTCGAGTGAGAAAATCTCACGAGAGAGGACGAGCAAATCATATTAAGGGATGTAATGGATGGTATAAATAATTACTTAATTTGTGCAAGTACAAAGAGGGATATAACAAGATGTAACGATCCAGGAGTCCAAATTCTCGTGCCACCTATAGAGCTCAACATCAATGCATCTCAAAAAGAAATCATCAATATAAACTTATAGAAGCAATTCAGATGTGCCTCAAATATATGATTTCTTTACAAACATCATCTCATGATTCGAAGCATTAGCATTGCCTTCACTACTTTGTTATAAATCACTGACACGAAGGTAGAAAATTTATAGGCAACATTGACCCATTCCAGGAAGTTTTAATGACCATTCACTCTGTCAAAGTCCTATATGACAGGTATCTATCATTTTTATCATTTGCCTACTCATGGAAAATGAGGGGAAAAAAGACAAACTCCCAACAAACTTCTATTCAATCCCATATAAATAGGAACTATAAGCATAATTAATAGTTCGAGACGACGAGAAACTCCGAGAAATGGGCATGGGAATGAAAGTAATAATACCATTTACTTTAGCAAGATCAAACGCATTGAAGGAGTAAAATATAGATATACTATCCCTATCTTTCCCGGTATTTTTAAAAAAATCTAGTCTTTAGTTTTCTAATTCAAAAACAATAAATCCCATGAGACAACAACAAGAACAAGGAGAAATATAATCGTAAAGACAGAAATTGATTGGCCGTGTGTACTAAATGAGCCAAAAAGACAAAATTCTTTGTCACTCACACAACTACGGCTAATTAAACAAATGCAGACCCACGTTTTCTGAGTTTAAAAAGCTTAAGATCATACAGTGTTAGTCCTGGGGCGAAGGTGCATAACATCCCTGAGAAATTCGAGCGTCAACTTAGTCTTCGGCAACGGATACTTCCCCGCATCTACGGTACCCACATCAATAACCTTCTTCACCTTAAGCTCGATCTTCTGCTTCACACCTTCGGGCGGAAGATGGAGCTCGCCTTCCACGTGTATGCAGGTTCCCGTGGAAACGACGTCGCTTAGCTTGTAAACATCGGCTTCCACAATCACCTGCAAATTCCCAGGGCAAGACCCATCATTCACCTCCAAGAAGGCGAAGGCGCCCTTCCCCTGCTCCCGACCCGTTTTCACCCATCCCCCGATCCGGACCCTCTGCCCCGCCAGTCCCGCACCCATGTCGGGCCTACCCAAGATTGAGCGGATCAACACACGTTGGGAGAATTCAGCCTCCCGCACGCCGGAATCGTTGATGGCGAGCTTGTCCATCGGCGGCGGCGCAGATGCGTCTGACATTTCCGTTTTCTCTTGGGTTTTGTCTGGCGGAGAAGTACGAGGGAAATTCCTTTGAGTGCAATAAACCCTAATTGGAGCCCTTTTATATGGTGAATCGGGTACGGGTCGTTTGATTCCCCATTTACAAGCAAAAATCTTGGCCCGAACATTTCCATCTTTATTATTACTTCAAATCAAGAGGAAGAATCTTTTCTTTTAAAAATCTGTATTATGGAGAATCTCGTCACCCATTGGTCCATATCATTTTTTAAAATAAAATAAGGTAACATATATATTATTTGTATCTAATTGTTAATTATTTCAAAAAAGATTTGTCCTATTTTTAATATTATATTTTATATGAAATTGTGAAAAATAAATAATTTTGAATATGTAAGGACAAATTATTGAGAATATAATTGTAACATATATTGTGTATATGTTATATCGTCTCATATGAGACCGTTTCAATGATATTTATTCGCAAGACGAGTCAAAATGATTCATATATAGAGTAAAAACTAAAAAATAATACTTTTGATATAAAAATAATATTATTTATATATGGGTCGATTTGAGTAGGATATGGACGACTATAAATGGTTATTTTGAACCAGATGTCACCTCGATGCTTAGCAACTTTCTTTGCAAATGTGTTTACCTTCATGTGATGTCTTTGCATTTTATTTTTGGGTGCTTATGTTGTTGTTTGGTAAAGCCTACTCTTTACTGCACACTTTTGACCCCATTTGCGACTATTTTAAAGAATTGATGCTATAATTAGCAATGCTTTAAACCCAAATAACGGTAATTTATAATTCAGTCCCCAAATCTAAACTTAAATTGGTAATCAGTCTCTGTCAGAAAAAAACTTTGTTTAAACTCTCTGGGCCCACATGTTTTGTTTCGGATGAAATTTGGTACAAAACATGAAAAATATGGTACAAATACATGATATTTGAGCATCAAACGTGTTAGATCTAGTATAAATATATAATTTTTGAGTACTCAAACACATGTTGCAAGTTCACATTAATAAATATGTTTAGATTTTATACTCAAAATTGTATTTTTTGTACTCGATCTTGAACAATTAGTGCTCAAATATCTTGTATTTGTATCATATTTTAAATGTTTTGTACTTAATTTTATCCGAAAAAAATAATGTGGACCCAGAGAGTGCAAACAAATTTTTTCTGACAAGGGACTGATTCTTAATTTGCTTTTGAATTTAAGTACTGAACATCAATTCACCCTTAAAATAAACGGTCGCGATTATTTGGACAAAAAACTTTAAAATATATATATATATATATATATATATATATATATATATAATGATGAATTCAGGTTTAATTTATGAACAAACAATTGCGCATTTTGATTATGAAACTGAATAACATCAATGACTATTTATTCGATTTGTTTTAATGCATATGCTTTTGTTGTGCGTGCTGCGTGCATGCTTAGTATTATAAGCAATCCCTGAGAATGTAGCCCTACTTGGGGTTTTCACACAAATTTTATTTTCAAATATAAAAAAAGGGTAAAAGTTTTAGTAGTTCATGTTTAGACTTATCTACACATGAAAATATTGGTCGTCATGGGGTTTCACATTATTATCTTTTGCGGATTAAAAGTATTTGGTAGTTTTATATATGATATATTGTGTAGTTTGGTGGAGCTTTAAAAAAGTGTTGTAATTTATATTTTCATTAATGGTAAGTCATATATATATCGTTGGAATGTCTCCAATGAATTTAACGACTAAACCTAAACCCTAAATGCACAAAGAAAATGTATTCCCGTGTGGTTTGACTGTGTGTTACTTTTCTAAACCTAATATTTGTTTTTATTGCTTTCACCAAGGGCAAAAGATCATCATCGAATGTCACATTCTTCCCGTTGATCATCATGACCAATTTGATTATTCATTATCGATAATCTACATTGTGACGATGTGTTTTTCCTTAAGTGTTTTTTGCAGTTATTTAATTTTAGAGGTTGGTAATTTAGTTTATTGATGATTTATAACCATAGTTTTTGGGAATAATTGTATATATTAATTACTCATGTGAAATCATGATATTTTTGAAAATATTTTATTACTATTAACCTCTTTTATTTTAAATTTTGAGCACAAATATCCTTGAAAACATGTATGGACAAGGGTTTTGTGCTTAAAATTTGAAAACATGGGGAAGATATGCTCAAGATTAAAAACACAAGGAGCTCATAGATCATTCTTTTTAATAAGGGGTTTTTAACAATATCGATATTTCACAAGGTTAGTGTGTGCAATTATCCCTATTTTTTGCGAAGATAAGATTGACATTGTGGACTTTTGTTCATGGTTTTAGTGCAAGGGATACAATGACTTCTTGTGAGTACCCCTCACACTAATCTCTTTCTCCAAGGACTCTAGTGACTGCTCGTGATTTACATGAAAATATCTTGCCTTCTCATATTTGGAATCAAACACATGTTCGAAATCATCTTATTCTTTCCTGCTCAACAGACTTTGGTTATCAACTCGTGGCCAATCCCACAAAAATTCCACCTAAAAATATTTTTTCATCTAGTCATATTACACAAATTTTTGCCCTGAAACTCAAGAAAAAATTTGTTCCATCTTGGACTTCATTCCATAAATGTAGGAAGTTGTATAGTACATAAATATTTTTCTCAATCAGAAACTTCTATGCCAGAAATGCAATATTCCCTTCATGGAAAAAAATATGTTTGCTCCAAGTACAACCAGTGTTTGCTCCAAGTAAAACCAGTGTATGAAGTCTCTCTCTGTAGTAGTCCGGTTTCATTTTATAAGATTAAGTTGTTAATCATGTTCAGATTTAATAAAACATGATTAAGGGATTTTTATATGATCCAACGGACCAATAAATTGGGTACAGAATGCCCGAAAATGCTTAATGGGCTTATTGGGCCTAAATAGGATCGGAGCTTCCGAACCAGGATCGGAACGTCCGATCAGATCGGAATCAGGGAAGCCAGTTCGAAAGCATTGGGAGCGATCAGAACGTCCGATCAGGAGATCGGAACTTCCGATCTGCATCACCCGAGACGTGGCATTAGAGCTTGTACACATAGCTGCATGTAGGAGATCGAAACCTCCGAAGTGCAGATCGGAGCTTCCGATCGTAGCCGTTGGACACGTTGCATGCATGCATCGATCGGAGCTTCCGATCGTCGTCTATAAATAAGGGTCCGATGCCTCATTTTTATTTGCTAATTCCTCACCTCTCATTGGCCCATGTAGCTCGATTCAAAGAGATTTTGGGTACTCTTTATTTAAGATTTGGAGTAGGTAATAGTTTTTAGATAACGAACAGTGTCCATAGTAGCGGCCAGGCGGTGGAGCTCTGGCGAGGTGTTCAGGAGTCGTAGAGAGGCTGTTCCTAGGCTCTAGGGCATGCGACATCAACGGGCTGACGACGGACGAATGTATGGCTTTGGTTTCCTATAGTAAATAGGAGTAGGTTATAGTTTATTTAAGGCTTTTAGAGCATGATAGGTGATGTTTTCATGCTAGATAATACATGGTATTTATGTATTGTAGTGTTGCATGATAGGCTTGGACCTAGAGGAGAGCTTATAGGATCTGCCTTAATAAGATACGAAAATATTATTCGAGATATCGAGATTGAGTATGCATGTATTATGTGTTTGCATGTACTATGTGATTGCATGATTTTATATGATACAACATGTCATGACTGTATGTTGCATATATGAGAATATTGATCCAATATCTTTGAGATATCCTGTAGTAGTAGGGCGCTCACCCTATGAGTTGTGGATGTTGGATATGTAAGTCTTGCGTCAGGTCACCATTATGGTTGGACACTTGTACCAGTATCAGGTCATCATTATCCACTGGGTATATGAGTCACCTCTTGAGGCGAAGGTGTAGCGTGCTATATACCCTGGGCCCGGTCTATGAGCTAATTTCTTGAGCTGAGTGATTTGGTATCCAGTTCATTTGCATACATGTGCATATAATAGTGCGTACTCTGTTAGAGTAGGTGCCCATAAGGCCAACTGTTGGCAGGACATTATTGACTTTATGTACAAACAATCTTTATTTAATACAATTTATTTTCTGTATATGGCAATCTTTATCTCTATACCCATACAAGCTGCATTGATAAAGACCTTGAATATACTATAGTGCATGAAAAATGAGATATCGTTGGATGATAGTCATGAAACACATCTTTTCCACTGTATATTCTAAACATAGTTCATAGTCGATTAAGCCACCCAAAAAAAGGATAAGGGTCGCTTGAGATTGAGACTATCATCTGTGATGTGGAGTACCATGTTTCATTGGTAATGGACATAGGATGTCTGAAGCATACAGATGGTGACACATAGGATGTGTTCATTGAACTACCCTCGTAGGACTTTCCAAGTGGTTATCAGTTTTCGAGTGGATGAAGTCCTGATTATGGTTGTACACCATTAGTCCTTATGACCCGAGACAACACTAGGCTCTGTGTACTAATACTGCACTTTGATCAGTTTACTGGCTCCAAGAGAGCACTACAGTGGCATGGTTGGGTGTAGCTGTGACATACATGAGAGTAAATGGTTGTAGTCGGAAATTCACCGGACATTTACGAAATGTGGATATCCTATATTATCTGAGAAAATGATAGTGTATTCAGTCTCTGGCCAGAGCATGATATATGTTTTAGGGAAATGGTGTCTCTAGTTGCATAAACGATATCACTATGCATTATCCAAGAAGATATAATATAGTTATCGAATCAAAGAAAACTCTTGATATACCAATGGTTGCTGATTCGATCATGATATATGAGATGAAGGGAATGTATTGTACGTTAACCATAATCGACTGGTTCTTGCAGACACTATCAGTGATACCTAGGGAATCATGGGGCGGTGCTACTTAATGCTTTTACCATGATTCGATGAGTTAAATCAGAAATGAGTTCTGACATTTTATAATCAAGGGGTTGATACATAAAATGAGGCTAAAAGGGTAAGCCCATATAAAGAAATATTTTCTGAATCACAAAGAGTTGTGAACCCACAGCTAGCTGTATAACTGAACCATTGAGGGTTACACAATTACTGGTTTTCCTGTTCCCGTTGAGATAATAAATTCAAAGAGATGAATTTATAATATATATTATTATAATTTAAAAAAAATTGATTGAGTGCCCGCCAAGTTGGCCGAAACTCAATATTAATTGCATTAGATGCAATGTTGGAAATTATTGCATGAGATGCAATAATATAGAAGGAGTAGTCGGATGAAGAAATAATTCAGAAGAGAAGCTCTCCCTCTTTTGCTCTCTGTTTTCTATTCGGTCATTTAGAAGAATTGATACGATCAATTTCTTCACTCAATCTCAATGCAAAATCTCTTCTATTTCTTAAGTGCGTTTTAGAAGAGGAACATAAAATCCAGTCGTGAACCTGATTTGAAGAAAAGAGGAAAAATCCAGTTGATTGTTCGTATTGATATACAACAAGAGCTATTTTCGATTTTTGAAATAGTTGGAGTCCAGTGAATTTGTTCACCGAAGGTATAATTTCATAAACTTCCTACGAAGGTTATTTAAATCATACGAGTGTCCAAGCATATTTTGAATGTCAAAATAATTTTTTTTAAACTTCTGCTGCGTCTTGGGCACGAGAGATCCGGTATCCCAACAGTGGTATCAGAGTCGGGTTCTCTATATCGTATGGTTAACTTCATGTTGAGTATTTTTTATTTCTAACCGCATAAGAAAATTCAAAAAAATCGCAACGCCTTAATATTATTATTTTTCAGAATTTAAACGTATATATATATATATATATGTATGCGATACATATATATAAGGATATATAATAATTATTATTATATATGTGTTTAAATTTAAACATATATATATATATATAGATGTATGCGATACATGTATATATATATATATATATATATATATGGAAATATAATAATTATTATTATATATATGTTTAAATTAATAATAATAATAATATTAATATATATGGTGGACACAACCATTCACGTGAATTGCAATTTGGAATTCGTTATTAATATTGGGTCATACTTCACCTGCCCGTATTAATTGATGCCCGAATGGTTCGGGTAGTCAAATATCGGGCTGCCCGAAAGTGTTTCGGGCAGTCCTATTAGTAGGTTCGAAAAGGTTTCGGATCCGATGCGATTTTAAAATTATGAATATTTTCTTATGAAATAAATAATTGGAATGTGATTTTAATTATTTATAGTAAAAGAGTTTTACAAGAAATCAATTATTATTGAATTAATTAGAAATTAAATAAAGGAATTTATTTAATTTATTAATTCATTTAATAATAGTGGCGGTTAGTAATAAAATTACAAGATACATGACTTGATGAATTATATAATATATGACATTATTATTCCGTTGATGATCGAGAGCCATGACCAATGTGCTAGATGAATGCTAGGATTTATTTATCATTCGGTTTTGTAATAATGAATTATCATTGCATAATGAGCTTGTTCTATAGCTCAATTCCCACCCCTTGTGATGTATCTTTTTATGTGTCATGGAATTTTAATGTACGACATTAGAATTAGTGGGAGCTCAAAGGCTAGAGATGATGATCAAGTTTGAAGACCGGAGATGTGTAAAATAAATGATACAATGTAATAGGATTGCATTGCATACCTGCATTACCTAGGGTACGACCTAGATCATTGTCTCGGTAAAACAAGGATCGACATAGCTCTCGGTGATCGATCATCCTAAATATTTATGATATATATATGCGATATATATATAATAAATCAGTATGTGTGTTATACGATAACAAAATTGCATGAATCCGGCAAACATACTACAAACATGGCACGTTTTTGAAATGCTCAAAAGATGAGATAAATTTCAAAATTAAAATCCCTTATTTTGAATATGATTCAAAATTTATATCAAAACCGTTAAAGGAAAATTTAAATTGTTTAATGATTCCTGCCTTCCATCAACAGTGGTTGCATGATGAACGCTACCCATGGTCAGTTCTGGCTCATATTATTGGGGAGGCCTGGACATCGGGAAGCTGTGACTTTCACTGACATACGTGATGTGAGTTAGGTGGAACTCCCATGACTTAGACATCATATTATTGGGGGATCTTATAGGACCGTCCACAGTAACTCGACATTGATGGGTCGGTTTGACATGAAATTTATATTAGACGTCATATTATTGGGCTCAAATATAATCATGAGGCGAATAACATGAAGGTTACATTGGATGTAATTGGAAACTACATTTGGGAATTGAGATCGACTGATATTATTCAGGGATCAAAATTAGCCAGTTGGACTTCATATTCTCACTGAGGAAATACGATTTCCTGTTTTCATTAAAGAGTGGTGAAAATGTCAAAACAGTGGGAGGGTAATTCATAAAATAAAAGACCATATTTTATGTCTTATTAAATTAATTAAAATAATCAGTAACATTTTATCTGTTTCTAATTTCAGTAAAATATTTCGAATATGGCTCATCGCAATCCACTATCTGTTATCCTCGATACCAACAAACTTACTGGACCAAATTACTCCGATTGGCTAAAACCCTTAAAAATCGTACTCGCGTCGGAAAAGTTAACATATGTACTAACAAAAGCACCTCCAAAAGAGGCAGCTAAGGACATCAGCCCTGATGAGCTGAAGAAGCTTGAGACGTGGTGGGACCATGATCTTAAAGCCAAGTGCTATATGTTTTCTTCAATGTCAAATGAACTACAAAGGCGATTTGAGGATGCTGTGAATGCTGCTAGCATTCACTTACACCTACAAGATTTGTATGGTGCACAAACAAGAGCTGAAAGGTTCATAATCGTAAAGGCACTCATGACTACATGTATGCGAGAAGGGACTTCGGTTCATGAGCATGGTGTCCACATGATTGGGTACATTGAGTGGTTGGTAAGCCTAGACATGGTACTTCCCCATGAGCTTTTAGTTGACGTCTTGCTATTGTCTTTACCAGATTCATTTGATGAGTTTGTGGTAAACTTCAACATAAATAAGATTAAGGCCACCCTTGAAGAGTTGGTCAACATGCTTACTTCATTTGAATCAACCATGAAAAAGGAGAAACCAGTTCTTCTAGTTGGCTCTTCATCTCGTGCGAATAAATGGCCTAAAGGAAAGGGCAAGAAACGTTCTGCCCCAACTCGAAAAAACAAACCCAACAAGAAGCGTCTGTTGAATGCTCCCAAATCCAACAAGAAAGACGATGTATGCTATCACTGCAAACAGCCAGGGCATTGGATGCGAAACTGTAGGGATTACCTAGCTCAGAAACGTTCTGAAAAGGGTATATTCTACATTGAAGTAAACGTTTCAATTAATTCTTCTTCTTGGGTATTAGATACAGGATGTGGTTCTCATCTATGCAATGATTTGCAGGTGATGACAAGAAGCAAGAGACTCCGAGAAAGTGAGACTGTCTTGAAATTGGGCAATGGAGCAAGAGTTGCTGTAAAAGCCATTGGAGATGTTTATTTATTGTTGAATAATAATTTGAAGTTGTATTTGAAAGATGTTTTATTTGTCCCTGATCTTGTAAAGAACATCATTTCCATTCCTTTGCTAGATAGAGATGGATTCACTTGTATTTTTGCAAAAGGGTTTTGTAAAATATACAAGAATGAATGTTTGGTTGCAAATGGGAAATTGGAAAACGATCTATACAACTTAGAAATTAAAGAAATCCCATTGAACAATATTCAAACAACAAAAAAAAAGGTTGATCGTCTCAACCCCGCACACTTATGACATGCTAGACTTGGACATATATCCCAAAGAAGGGTGAGTAGACTAGTGGGAGCCGACATGTTTGACATGACCGATATAAGTTCTTTATAAACTTGTGAATCTTGTCTTAAAGGAAAAATGACCAAGTTATCATTTGATGATAAATTCAAACGTGCACATGACCTATTGGATTTGATCCATACGGATGTGTGTGGTCTACTTAGTATTAGTACTAAGCATGGACATACTTACTTCATTACCTTTACCGATGACTATTCAAGGTACGGATATGTGTTCTTGATGATACACAAATCTGAATCATTTGAAAAGTTCAAAGAATTCAGAAATGAAGTCGAGAAGCAACTTGGTAAAAATATTAAAACTCTTAGATCTGATCGAGGTGGAGAATATTTAAGTATCGAGTTTCAAGACTATTTAAAAGAGAATGAAATTTTCTCTCAGTTAACTCCTCCTGGCACACCACAATTAAATGGTGTTGCAATATGTAGAAATAGGACATTGATGGATATGATCCAATCAATGATGAGTTTCACTGAGTTACCTTCTTCGTTTTGGGGCTATGCACTTGAAACAGCACTGCAGTGAACAAAACACTATATGAGATATGGAAAGGAAAGATTCCTAAATATTCATACCTGAAAGTTTGAGGGTGTCCTGCTTATGTAAAGCAAGAAGTGGAAAATAAATTGGATAATCGATCCATTTTATGCTACTTCATAGGGTATCCAAAGAATTCTATTGGATACTATTTCTATTATCCTAAAGAAACAAAGATATTTGTTTCTAGGAATGCCACATTCCTCGAGAAAAAGTTTCTATTGGATAGAAAGGGCAGTATAGTAGAGTTTGAAGAGTTTCAACCACAACCCACTGAAGATCTCACACCCCAGCAGCCAATACCTGAGATACATGTACCTAGAAGATCCGAAAGGACTTCAAGACCACCTATGAGATATGGTCTGCTTCTTGAAGGTGATCAGGTTGGACCTGAAGTTGGATGTGATCCAAGAACTTTCAAGGAAGCTATTTATGATGTCGATGCATCCCAATGGATTGAAGCTATGCAATCAGAGTTTGACTCGATGCATTTCAACCAAGTATGAACTTTGGTAGATCCTCATGATGGAATCGTTCCTATAGGTTGTAAATGGATTTACAAAAGGAAACTTGGGGTGGATGGGAAGGTATTGACCTTCAAAGCTCGATTGGTGGCAAAATGTTATACTCAAAGGCCAGGAATTGACTATGAGAAAACTTTTTCAGCAGTAGCTATGTTCAAGTCCATTAGGATACTGCTAGCCATAGCAGCATGGTATGACTATGAAATATGACAAATGGATGTAAAGACAGCTTTTCTTAATGGCAACATTAAATAAGAGATTTATATGTCTCAACTAGAGGGGTTTACATCCATGGAAAGTGAGCATAAGGTGTGCAAGCTTCAGAGATCTATTTATGGTCTCAAACATGCATCAAGAAGTTGGAACTTCAGATTTGATGATACTATAAAAGAGTTTGGTTTTGTTAAAAATCCTGAAAAACCATGTGTGTATAAGAAAGTTCGTAGGGGTGCGGTAACATTCCTAGTACTTTATGTTGATGACATTTTACTCATTGAGAATGATGTAGGAATGCTGCAATCAACTAAAGTTTGGTTGTCCAGTAAATTCTTGATAAAAGATATGGGTGAAACATCCTATATATTGGGCATAAAGATCTATAAAGATAGATCAAAAATGATGTAGGGTTTGACCCAAGTCACCTATATATATACCATAATGAGGAGGTTCTCTATGGAAGAGTTCAAGAGAGGACATCTACCAATGTGTCGTGGAATTTCTCTATCTAAGTCAATGTGCCCTAAAAGTGACGAGGAGATAGAGATGATGACACGCATACCGTACGCATCAGCCATTGGTAGTGTCATGTATGGTATGATTTCAACAAGGCCTGATGTTGCATTTGCTCTGAGTGTCACAAGTAGATATCAGGCAAACCCCGGTCCAATGCATTGGAAAGCTGTGAAAGATATTATGAAGTACTTGCGAAGAACTAAGGATATGTTCATAGTATACGGGGGTGGATAATTAAAATTGGAAGGCTATTCCGACTCTAGCTTCCAATTGGATGTGGATGATTCGAAATCAATCTCTGGATTTATATTCACGTTAAATTGTGGCGCTGCCTCTTGGAAGAGTTCCAAGCAAGACACCGTGGCGGATTCCACCACTGAGGCAGAATATATAGCAACATCGGATGCAGCTAAGGAGACCGTTTGGATGAGGAATTTTGTAGTGACCCTACCCGGGTCCACTAGCTAATCAGAGTTAAGAGCATAATTAAAACATGCATTAAATAAATCGCTGCGGAAGACTTAAATAAAAATAGACCGGTAGAATACAACCGGTTAAACCAATTCGATTTATACAACCAAACAGAATAAATAGCCTAAAGGCAAAACCTACAGCTAATCCTGCTGTCTTCACTGGTCACTGGCTACTCCAAGCTCCTGGTGCTCAATCCTGCACCTACACCTGCCCCGTCGAATGAGGTGTCCAGATACACAGAAAAGACTGGACGTGAGCTCTAAGCTCAAAACGAACGCACTAGGTAAAACATACAAATATGATGCATGCAAATGATAGGATATCCATATTTGGGATAACTGTATATAACTGCTCAGTAATGGCGCCTAGGACATGAGTGGTACAATCCGAGGAGCAAACCCTGTGTACACTGCTCATTCCTATAGGACGTGGACTGTGTCCCCAGATGCTAACTACCCATGACCCGTCAGTCACTAGGCACTAGACATCACCCGTCCAGACAGGGCTGAGCGGCCCTACATGGCTCATCTCACAAGATGGACAGACACAATATGATATGCACATGCTGCATAATAATATGACACACAAATGCAATATATAAGCATGCAAAACCCGCTGGCTATCTTAGTCTGTACTTACGTACCTTTCTACAGGCAGTTCCTAGCAGTCCCGCTCTAGGTTCCAAGCCTATATCAGCTCTACAATGCAAATACCCATGCATCAATAATTAATCTCTAAAAGCCTTAACTAAGCTATTGCATACTCCTAAATAATTTAAAGAGACCATAGTTATACCTGCATCCGTCGTCAGCCCGCTGATGACAATTGCCTCAAAACTTAGGCACATCTTCGCCTCGACGTCGGGATCGCTATGCAACTTTCGGATTCCCAATAGGATGCCTAGATCTCCCTAGATCTGAGTTAGAAGGCCTAGGAATCAGAGAGAAGAGAGGGAAAGGTGCATTGAAAATGAAATCTTGGCCCCCTATTTATAGACGGAGTTCGGAACGTCCGAACATGATCGAAACCTCCGATCCCATCTACGGAGCATCCGATCGCCCAGTATTACGTCAACCATGACGTCACCTTGCTGACGTAAGCGATGACGTGTGCCCTGGTCCCGATTGGAACGTCCGATCTTACCGACGGAGCTTCCGATCCACTTCGAAACCTCCGATCCTGAGTTCGGATCCTCCGATCCAGTTCGGAGCCTCCTGACTTGGTTCGGAGCTTCCGAACCCTCCGGATCCTTGGGACCTTTCCGGCTATTTTTGAGTGTCCTGAATCCATTTCTGAAATCCGTTAACCCATTTGGAATTTCCTTAATCATGTTTTACTTAATCTAAACATGATTACACAATTAATATACTCATTAATCGTTAATTCTGGATACGGGTTACTACATTCTCCCCCCCTTAAAAGATTTCGTCCTCGAAATCTAGGGTAACACCTCGAGAATGTAAAAGAAACCCTTGCTCGAGTGTCTGGTCAAAATATCCTCCGACACACTCAGACTCCCGTCGAATTCTCTGCAAGCTTCATTAATGCTGAACCGCATTAACATTTTCCCAACTGAAAATTACTGGGCTACTGGTCGACAATCGAACTCCCTTAGCGCTATCGTATCGTAACTCTGATACATCTTTCACTCGGACCACGATCTTTCTGACCACGAAGGATACAATACCCGCTTGATCAATATCATCGTCCCAAAGTAATTTTAGACTAACGAAGACCAAGTCATAACTTGACTGATTTTATTGCATTCGTCGCATTACTTATCGAATCTAACCATCTAATGGTTCCAAAAGTTCTCGGTGCTCAAAACCTCTAGTCAGGAAAACACTAATCCCAACATTGTGCTGACACATTCTAACATGAATCTCGCTTAAGATAATCCAGTGGACTCAAGTCTATACTTCAATGTAACTGTTCACAATGTTCCCTAGACTGGTTATCCTCCCCACTCTCCCTGAAGCATAACCGGCTTCCCAAGGAATACTGGGAACTTAAACCATCATGTCTAGTACATTCTGCTGTCCACGTTTCTTAGCATAACCTCAACACTGTGCCTTGATGAAAACTATCATCGATCACTAATAATGACACTAAGTCATCTCCTAGCCATTGGCCTGCGAAATCACGCATACATTGCAATAGAAGTCATTACACCTCTGATGATCTACATCGTCTCAACCATAGGTTATTCACCCATGAATCTTAATCGTTGGACATCCTCCTGATAGTCATACATACTCGCAACCACTGTACACACATCAAGACTAAGGCAAGCTCTCACCAATATGCTCGACTGGGACATTCCACAGTACACGACATATGGAAACGCTTCCTATTCTATCTCAAAACTCGACAGTTATTGCACCTGGTATAACTCAACTCAGAGTCTCTGATAATACCATCAGCTCATACCAACCTTCCAAGGTTGAACATACTGATCCTGGAATTAAATTCCAATGGATTCTCAATGGTCAAATTGCTCCCTTTCGGAACGAATTAGTCTCAGCACTGAACGATCTAATTCGTCGATTCCCTAGTCAATCTTGAGAAATACTTGTGCTCAAAGTAACTTGCCACACAATGCATCTCTGATTGTCGTTTATTGCTATAACGTAATATCTTTGACAAACAGTCTGCATAGATGTGATTTACTGACTCGAAAGAACAATTTCGATCCTTCCTGATCTTGCGAAATCTTCGATCCCAAAGGCAAACCTCGTTGGCTACTAAGTCGATCCTTGACTATCTTAGTCACATATCGCACATCACTCGCTGGAAGATTAGTGACACAACCTGCTGGATCTCGAGAATTAGACCCCAGCTAATGTCATACCACACGATTAGACAACTGATGTTTCCTTCTTAACAAGAATGAACTATACTGGAAACTACCAACTCCTTTGCTTGTCTCCACTGTCAAGTTAGCACGTAACTTGATCATACAAGTCAATCATAATCTTTCGGTAGATTAGTCCCTGGCAACCTAGAGACCCTAAATCATCCGAATTGTCAAATTCTCTGAGATGGTATCCAGTTCTCATCCCATAAGCATTACTCGACAAAATACTATCCCAGTATTTCTTAATTGCTACATCCTGATTAACCCTGATTGGCTCAACCAATCGAATTCGTCGATCTACTTAAGCTCGCACTTACCAAATCAAACCACCACTGATCATCCAACCTACATGGCTCGGTCAATAATTATGACTCAGCTGCCACAAAGAACTATTTCCAAACAGTGTCAGATCACAGTACATAAGTAGTTTACTTGGCACAAGTCCTGCGCATTTTCAGCACTACTAATCGCTGCTTCGTATTCTGAACTTAATCATCCTAACTCTGGCAGAGTTATCCAATAACCACTAGTAGTCACTAGCACAGATCCCGTGCCACCTTAGCACTACCAATCGTTGTCTGGTTCACCCAAGGCAAACATCAAGATAAACTAAGCCCATTCCATCCCATGGAAAATCCTATGCTCATTCTCTGAAAATATCAGACAGTACTTAGCGCAACCACTGGACTCACTATCCTTACCTCGTTCATTCAGAATGAACACCACGGCTCGTCAAGTCCAAGAAGAATAACTAAAGAATCCCAAAGATTTCCACAATCTTCTGACACAATCTTGATTATATCCCTTGCTTAAGATTGTTCAACAAATTAAGACTAAGGTAGCTTATTTCAATAACCCACCTGGACAACCACCAAGATTTCACGGGTATAGGCCACGCTTCCCTCACATCTCAGATAGCTCTTGTACAATCATCAACATCTGATATAATCCAATACTGATGAAGCCAATCATCAAGGAGTAGTCCTTGTATTCGAGTCAAAGTTTCGTAACAACATCCCATCCAATATCTTGGATAATTCCTATCACAAGGAAATTCTAACCACAACTCTGATGACAACCCCTAGTCATCACTGGTAGAAATCCGTCCACCTACTAGATCCACACGTCTAGCAGTAACCCAAAGGTCAAAACCTATCTGCTCAGAGTATACACTTGTCAAGAAAAATCCCTCCATGACTGGTTCCCATAGCAGAAAACTCAATGTATATCTTTGGCTCCCCAGACGATATCGAACCATCGATATCAAACCTGATATTTAATCCAAGGTCATACCCTGTCGTGACTGTCACCAAATCCCTAGGCTGAGTAGCCTTCCCACCGCCATCTCCTGAAGCACAAAGGCTCCCAGATAACACTGGCATAGGGTCGCGCCCCATCACGTCTAGTCATGGTCATAGTCTACAACTCTTGGCATATACTGGACCTGGTATCCCGATGAAAACCCATCATCACAAGCCTCAACCTAACAAAGGTCAGACAGCCTACTGTTATCAAGGAAACAACCTAGAACAAAGCCCAAATGTTCTAAACCGAACAATACCCTTAATGCCTCCAGATGAGTCCACTCATCGTTGGCACTAACTCAGTCCACCGACTAACTAGGTCAATCCTAGGAAAACGCCATGACTAACCGCAAGTCACACTGTCATAGTTCGCCCACTCAAATCCCATGAGCTGCAATAGTTGAACGCTAATCAACTAAACCCAATCCAAACTTCTGCACAATCATGCAATCATCCACGAATTGCTGGATAAATAAAACATGTATCATTGCTTTCATTTATGTACAATTCTCTTTATTACAATCCCATGTAATATATACAGTATTCAAAATACAATGAAATGAACAATCGAACTTGAAATGATACTGTAACGCCCCGTTTTTATCTTAAATGAGTTTATTTGAGTTAATCGGAGATTACAGAGTTCACGAGCCGACTCGATTTTGATCAGGGTCTATTTTGCAAATTTTGGATTTTTCAGGGACTAAAACGCAAATATTGAGTTTAATATATTATCTACACTTGGAAGAGATTTGACTTAGTCTCTATTGCTTCTCCTTCTTCCCTTCCATCGTGTTCTTCCATTGGAGCTTGGGGAAACGCTTCTTCAAGCTTTCAAAATCCAGTCCGAGCTCGATCCGTCCGTTAGAAATTAATTCTGAAGGCAGATTATCGATCACTGCAGTGAGAGCTCTGTTATATTGTAAGTATTTCTCCGATCGGATATGTTTTGTTTTTTGGAGGTTGTTAGAATCGATTTAGATTCTAGTATGTTGTTCTAGACAGAGTTCTGATCGTTTATTATCTGTCGGTTTTGAATTAGAGCGACGTTCGGATTTGTTATGATTTTTGGAAGCCATTTTCGAAAATGTGGTTTTGAGATTTGTTGGAATTTCCTTGATATGGGTGTATTGGCTTTGTTATGAGTTGTTATCAATATTGAACTGTTGTCTGCGTTGTCGGTTTGTCCAGTTATAGCCGTTATGCCGCCGGTTTGAGTTTTAGAGATTTGAAACGTTTTTGGGTTGTTGGACTTTTGCTTGAGTTGAACGTTGTTGTTGATCACTTTTTGTCTCTGGACAGATTCGTTTGGAGTTTGTCAAGCCAGAGTTAACATCATTTTGATCGTCAAGAGTTGGACGAAGATCGGCAAAGAGTTTTACCTTGAACCGTTGTTATTGTTTAGGTTGTATAGTCGTTGATACAATCTTTTGTTGTAGCTTGTCCGGAGTTGGATCTACGACATTGAAAGGTAAAAGCAGTCATCGTAGCGGGATAGCATACTCGGGACTGTTGGTTCTCGAGTTTCCCTTTTTAAATCACATATTGCATTGATACTTGTTCTAGCATGTGGAACTTGTATTTGTTGATTGATTGAGTTTTTGTTATGTGGCTTATGTTTATGTTTCTGTTATGCATTCATCTTGAGCCTACTTTGATTTCAGCGGGCAGAACCGCCCTTTTTGTTAGACGTTTGGGAACTATGATTGAGTGGCCTAGGTTGTAGTATTTCGCCTAGTGCTAGCATACTCATTATGGTTGCTCAAAGTCTAGAGGAGTGGGATACGTGGCACCACCTCGATTGGGAGAGTCGGTGAGTCGTTACGTGATCTCATCCTCGGGATCCCAAAAGCAGAGCAATACTCCCTTGTTTATCAGAATTGATATCCTTGTTTTAAAGACATGCATATCATTAACTTTGACCTGAATATGTGGTTTGATAGCATGTTGTATATTCATTACTTGATATGTTGCTTTTACTGGGATTATCATTCTCACCGGTTATCCGGCTGTTGCTTTGTTTTGTATGTGTACTTGGCAACAGGAAGGGCAGGATCAAGTCAACATAGACCTGGTTAGCGTCCAGAGCAAGAGATAGAAGTGAGACTCGTTTAGAAGTCAAATCAGCATGTCAATCTAGTTATGTTTTGCGAACATGTTTAGTTATTCGAACTTCTCGTAATTGTTTTGTAAGCAAGAATCGATGTAGGTACTACCGTATTGAATGTTTCTCTTCCCTAAACCTTTCTTGTATTGTTTTGGCATGTCAAATACTCTTAATGCAAGTGTTTAGGTTTTGATTGGGTAAATTTCAGTGCTTTCACTTCTCTGGGCGAGGGGACGGAGCGGGCGCACGGCCTCTTTGCGAGGTGTGGGCGCGGGCGCGGGCGCTCTTACTTAGAGCGCGGGCGCGCTAGTTTTTGCGCAGTATAAGCGCGGGCAGGCTTTCTTAGGCGCGGGCGCGCTGGGTTTTGCGGGGCGTAGGCGCGGGCGCGCGAGCCTCCTTTTAAAAAAAAATAAAAATACTTTGGGTTCTTGTTTACATATCGCTTGTCGTCTGATATTAGTTGATTAGAAACAAGGTCTCACATTAAGTGGTATCAGAGACGTTAAGATTCTTGGTCGAACTAGAGTGAGCGGGTAGATCGAGTCTGCGTGTATTGACTCCTCGCATGTGTTTGAATTATTTTAACTGTGTACTTAATTCCATGCGAGCATGCTTTATTATTGAGAATTATTGAATTACATGGTTATGTGATTTAATTTATAAAGCATGATCTACTTGAGATATAACTGTTTCTGTTACCGACTGGTATCCGGTATTCCAAGCGGTTATAAGGGCCCTGATTGTAACGATTGAGATATCTCGTGTCCTAACCTTTGATTATCAGATGGGTCCTCGTCGAGTGATAAACAGAAACACACCGCCAGTTATCCCTGCGACTGAGCAGGCTAGAATTGAAGTTGATCAGTTGGATGCTTCAGCAACGCCTATGGAAACCTTGCTGAAGAGGTTTCAGTCGTTCAATCCGCCGTTATTGATGGGTTCAGAAAATCCAGTTGACTGCGAGAGTTGGTTGGATGATATTGATCAGCTGTTCGATTCCATTGATTACACAGATGACCGCAGAATCAGGTTAGTCATTCATCAGCTACGTGGGGTTGCTAAGAGCTGGTGGATCATGACAAAGAAAACAATGGAGAGTAGAGGTACGGAAGTTACTTGGACTCTTTTTAAATCTGAGTTTTATAAGCGATTTTTCCCTATCTCGTATCGCAAGGATAAGGGAGCAGAGTTTGCCAATCTGAGGCAAGGGAATCTGAACATTGAAGAGTACGTGGCTAAGTTCGATAGTCTGTTGCATTTTGCACCGCTAATTGCCGGAGATGAAGAAGCTAAGGCAGATCAGTTCATCAATGGTTTGAACCCCGACGTCTTCATGTTGGTAAACTCCAACAGGCCTAACAACTTTGCGGATGCTATGAATTACGCAAAGGGAGAAGAAGCAGGCTTGTGGAGGCAAAGAGGTAACCAGGTAGCACCTCAGCAACAAAGACAGTATCAGAACCCACCATCTCAGTATCAGAATCAGCCACCGCAACATCAAAACCAGCAGCAAAGGTATGAAGGTGGAAACAGTGGGGGAAACAGAAAAGATCAGTACAAAGCAAGAGGTAAACAGTTCAAGAGGCAGGGGAACAGTTCTTCGAGTTCCAATGGTTCAAAGCAATTCGGTTCCGGACAGAGTTCTGGATCTTCAGCCTTGTACTACAGCAAGTGTGGGGGAGACACTCACCGGATCAGTGTGTGGGAGTCTTCGGTAATTGTAACACATGTCAGCAACCGGGACACTTCTCTAAAGTGTGCCCTCAACGTAATAGAGATAGAGCTCAGAGTGGGAGTTCGTCTAGACCTGCAGCTCAGCCGGAGAGGCAGTTGTCTGCAGTGCACTCTTTCCAACCTCAGCAACAGCAGAACATACAGGGAGGTAGCACTAGTTCGAACCAGCCTCCGAGACAGCAAGCACGAGTCTTTGCTCTGACAGAGGATCAGGCTCAAGCAATACCTGATGATGTTATAGCAGGTAACTGTTCGATTTTCGGTTATTCTGCTATGTCTTGATAGATACAGGTGCTTCCCATTCCTTTATCTCTGAGAAATTTGTGTTATTGCATGCTTTGTCAACTGAATTGTTACCTACAGTAGTAGCTGTTACTTCACCTTTGGGTGGAGGAATTGTTTCTGTCAGACTAGTCAGGAACTGTGAACTTTGTTTTGAGGGAAATTTGTTAGAATTCGACTGTATTGTGCTTGGGTTGTCAGATTTTGATTGTATTGTCGGTATAGATGCTTTGACCAAGTACAGGGCAACAGTTGATTGTTTTCTGAAGGTTGTCAGGTTCAGACCTAAAATGGCATACGAGTGGAAATTCTTTGGTAAGGGTTCTCGATCTAGAATTCCTTTGATTTCAGTGTTATCTATGACTCGTTTGTTAAGAGAGGTGCAGAAGGATTTTTGGTTTATGCGGTTGATGTACTGAAATCTAGCCCAGCTTTGGTTGACTTACCAGTGGTTAGAGATTTTGCTGATGTGTTTCCGGAAGATGTTCCTGGATTGCCACCCATTCGAGAGGTTGAATTCAGCATTGACTTAGTGCCAGGTACTCAACTTATTTCAAAAGCTCCTTATCGTATGACACTTATTGAATTGAGAGAGTTGAAGGAGCAGCTTGAAGATTTGATTGCCAAGGGATACATCAGACCTAGTGTATCGCCTTGGGGTGCTCCTGTGCTTTTTGTTCGGAAGAAGGATGGTTCTATGCGGCTCTGTATCGACTACCGCCAATTGAATCAGGCTACAGTTAAGAACAGGTATCCTTTACCCCGAATAGATGACCTTTTTGATCAACTGCAGGGTTTTTCTGTCTACTCTAAGATTGATCTGAGGTCAGGTTATCACCAGTTGAGAGTGCGAGAGGAAGACGTTCCTAAGACCGCATTTAGAACGAGGTATGGTCATTTTGAGTTTATAGTCATGCCGTTCGGTTTGACTAACGCTCCAGCGGTTTTTATGGGTTTGATGAACCGTATCTTTCAGCGTTATTTAGATGAGTTCGTCATTATCTTTATCGATGATATTCTTATCTACTCGAAGAACCGTACTGACCATGAAGAGCACTTGAGGACCGTACTCCAGATTTTACGAGCTGAGCAGTTGTTTGCCAAGTTGTCTAAGTGTGAATTCTGGTTAGATCGAGTTGTCTTTCTCGGCCATATTATTTCTGAAGATGAGATTTCTGTCGATCCCAGCAAGATTGAAGCGGTTATGAATTGGCCTAGACCTACTTCAGTGCCGGAGATCCGAAGCTTCATGGGTTTAGCTGGTTATTACCGTCGTTTCATCGAGGGTTTCTCGTCTATTGCCAAGCCTATTACCCAGCTGAGGGTACTGGAGGTTTCATAGTCTATTGTGATGCTTCTAACCGAGGCTTGGGTTGTGTTCTTATGCAGCATAAGCATGTGGTAGCGTATGCATCGAGACAGCTGAAACCGCACGAGACTCGTTATCCGGTTCATGATCTTGAACTAGCTGCGATCGTCTTTGCTCTGAAGATCTGGCGTCACTATCTCTATGGTGAGTCTTTCGAGATCTTTTCTGACCATAAGAGCCTTAAGTACTTGTTTTCACAGGCAGAGCTGAATTTGAGACAGAGAAGATGGTTAGACCTGTTGAAGGATTTCGACTGTGAAATCAAGTATTATCCGGGGAAGTCGAATGCAGTTGCAGATGCCTTGAGCCGAAAGCTTTGTTCCTTATCTCTTTCTACTATTGGTGTTTCTCAGTTGATCGATGATTGTTGCACTTCTGGTTTAGAGTTTGAAACAGATATGGAGACTATCAGAGTGTTTTCTATTCAAGCCGAACCGGAGTTGTTTGTTGCAATCAGAGAAGCACAGAAGTCTGAGCCGAGCATTCAGGTTTCAGTAGAGAAAGTCAGATCTGGGCATCAGTCTGAATTCCAGGTTAGAGATGTTGTACTGTATGTGAATAACCGTATTGTTGTGCCTGATATTTCGGAGTTGAGGCAGCGTATTCTTCGAGAGGCTCATTGCAGTCGGTTTAGTATTCATCCTGGAGGTCGTAAGATGTACAACAATCTGAAGATTCAGTTTTGGTGGAAGAGAATGAAGAGCAACGTAGCGAAGTTTGTATCTCGGTGTTTGATGTCAGTAGGTGAAAACAGAACGGAAGCGACCAGGAGGTTTGTTGCACAGTCTATCTGTTCCTGAATGGAAGTGGGATCACATTTCCATGGATTTCGTCACGAAGCTACCACGATCCGTACGAGGATGCGATGCCATTTGGGTAGTGATCGACCGATTGACGAAGTCTGCGTGTTTTATTCCGTACAGGATGACGTATCGTCATGATCAGATGGCTGAGTTGTATGTTAGCAATGTTGTGAGACTGCATGGTGTGCCGAAGTCGATCATTTCAGACAGAGATTCTAGATTCACTTCTCACTTCTGGCACAGTCTTCAGGGGGCACTTGGTACTCGATTGCATCTAAGTACAGCTTATCATCCTCAGACCGATGGACAGTCAGAGCGGACTATCCAGACGTTAGAGGATATGCTGCGAGCGGTAGTGCTAGACTTTGGCACTAGTTGGTAGGATTCTTTGCCTCTTGTCGAGTTTTATTACAACAACAGCTTCCAAGCGAGTATCGGTATGGCGCCTTTTGAGGCTTTGTATGGTAGAAAATTCCGATCTCCATTGTTTTGGGATGAATTGTCCGAGTCACCAGATTTGGGACCGGAGATGCTTAGAGATATGGCAGAGCAGGTTAAGATCATTCAGACCAGAATGAAGTCAGCTCAAGATAGACAGGCGAAGTATGCGAATGTCAGGCGTAGACCTCTGAGTTTTGATCAGGGAGACCGAGTCTTTCTGAAGATTTCACCTTTCAGAGGCACTGTCAGATTCGGTAAGAAGGGAAGTTATCTCCGAGATTCATCGGGCCGTACGAGATTCTCGAGAAGATAGGCGATCTTGCCTACAGACTTGCACTTCCTCCGTCTTTATCTGGTATTCACGACGTTTTTCACGTCTCTATGTTGCAAAATTATCAACCAGATATTTCTCATATCCTTCAGCCTGACGAAGCCGATTTAGACGAGACTCTGAGCTACTTTGAGCGACCGATTCAGATCCTTGATCGGAAGGAGAAACAACTCAGAACCAAGTCGATCCCGTTAGTGAAAGTGCAGTGGAGCCTTCACGGTGTCGAGGAAGCGACTTGGGAGACAGAATCTGACATGAGACAGAGATTTCCGGAGTTATTCGGATGACGTGAGTTCTTTTTACTGTCTTTAGTCCTTTATTCTATCTTATGAGTTGTGGTTCTTGTTGATTTCGAGGACGAAATCTCTTCTTAGTAGGGGAGAATTGTAACGCCCCATTTTTTATCTTAAATGAGTTTATTTGAGTTAATCGGAGATTACAGAGTTCACGAGCCGACTCGATTTTGATCAGGGTCTATTTTGCAAATTTTGGATTTTTCAGGGACTAAAACGCAAATATTGAGTTTAATATATTATCTACACTTGGAAGAGATTTGACTTAGTCTCTATTGCTTCTCCTTCTTCCCTTCCATCCTGTTCTTCCATTGGAGCTTGGGGAAACGCTTCTTCAAGCTTTCAAAATCCAGTCCGAGCTCGATCCGTCCGTTAGAAATTAATTCTGAAGGCAGATTATCGATCACTGCAGTGAGAGCTTTGTTATATTGTAAGTATTTCTCCGATCGGATATGTTTTGTTTTTTGGAGGTTGTTAGAATCGATTTAGATTCTAGTATGTTGTTCTAGACAGAGTTCTGATCGTTTATTATCTGTCGGTTTTGAATTAGAGCGACGTTCGGATTTGTTATGATTTTTGGAAGCCATTTTCGAAAATGTGGTTTTGAGATTTGTTGGAATTTCCTTGATATGGGTGTATTGGCTTTGTTATGAGTTGTTATCAATATTGAACTGTTTTCTGCGTTGTCGGTTTGTTCAGTTATAGCCGTTATGCCGCCGGTTTGAGTTTTAGAGATTTGAACCGTTTTTGGGTTGTTGGACTTTTGCTTGAGTTGAACGTTGTTGTTGATCACTTTTTGTCTCTGGACAGATTCGTTTGGAGTTTGTCAAGCCAGAGTTAACAGCATTTTGATCGTCAAGAGTTGGACGAAGATCGGTAAAGAGTTTTACCTTGAACCGTTGTTGTTGTTTAGGTTGTATAGTCGTTGATACAATCTTTTGTTGTAGCTTGTCCGGAGTTGGATCTATGACATTGAAAGGTAAAAGCAGTCATCGTAGCGGGATAGCATACTCGGGACTGTTGGTTCTCGAGTTTCCCTTTTTAAATCACATATTGCATTGATACTTGTTCTAGCATGTGGAACTTGTATTTGTTGATTGATTGAGTTTTTGTTATGTGGCTTATGTTTATGTTTCTGTTATGCATTCATCTTGAGCCTACTTTGATTTCAGCGAGCAGAACCGCCCTTTTTTTTAGACGTTTGGGAACTATGATTGAGTGGCCTAGGTTGTAGTATTTCTCCTAGTGCTAGCATACTCATTATGGTTGCTCAAAGTCTAGAGGAGTGGGATACGTGGCACCATCTCGATTGGGAGAGTCGGTGAGTCGTTACGTGATCTTATCCTCGGGATCCCAAAAGCAGAGCAATACTCCCTTGTTTATCAGAATTGATATCCTGGTTTTAAAGACATGCATATCATTAAATTCGACCTGAATATGTGGTTTGATAGCATGTTGTATATTCATTACTTGATATGTTGCTTTTACTGGGATTATCATTCTCACCGGTTATCCGGCTGTTGCTTTGTTTTGTATGTGTACTTGGCAACAGGAAGGGCAGGATCAAGTCAGCATAGACCTGGTTAGCGTCCAGAGCAAGAGATAGAAGTGAGACTCATTTAGAAGTCGAATCAGCATGTCAACCTAGTTATGTTTTGCGAACATGTTTAGTTATTCGAACTTCTCGTAATTGTTTTGTAAGCAAGAATCGATATAGGTACTACCGTATTGAATGTTTCTCTTCCCTAAACCTTTCTTGTATTGTTTTGGCATGCCAAATACTCTTAATGCAAGTGTTTAGGTTTTGATTGGGTAAATTTCAGTGCTTTCACTTCTCTGGGCGAGGGGACGGCGCGGGCGCGCGGCCTCTTTGCGAGGTGTGGGCGCGGGCGCTCTTACTTAGAGCGCGGGCGCGCTAGTTTTTGCGCAGTATAAGCACGGGCGCGCTTTCTTAGGCGCGGGCGCGCTGGGTTTTGCGGGGCGTAGGCACGCTGATGTCAGCGCGGGCGCGCGAGCCTCCTTTTAAAAAAAAATAAAAAAATACTTTGGGTTCTTGTTTACATATCGCTTGTCGTCTGATATTAGTTGATTAGAAACGAGGTCTCAGAGATACAAACAAAGTATGATGATTCTTTACAACTGAAATATTGTTTACAACTACATCAATACAGTATTTAAATCATCGTACTAATCTTGTTCCTTGAGCATGAAGCTTCTAATCGACACACGCATCGATACAAGCATACTCCCGACCAAGTCTCTCTACATGTCCTCCTACGAAGAACTCTGGAGAAATGGCTCGTGATAGCTAACCAGCTATGCTCTGCATCAGTGCATGTCAGTTGACCCCTTCTGCTCACGATCTACCATCAGCGTTCTTCTTGTATTCATATCATGCTTTTGAACATGAAGTTTCCCGTGTGCCTACCGAAAGCATCGATACAAGCATACCGGCAAAACCATGTTCTGCATGAGGTTAAAGACCTCACGCTCGAAACCTGTCATGCTTTAGGCACTCGAGGCATTCCCTGGTGAAGGTCTATCTGACAATCTCTCCAACTACTAGTGGAGAATCTTCAGAGTAGTGTCATCATGGTATGGATGATACAGATGCAAGCATCAAGTGCATCCCATCCAATGCTCTGCCACTGCCTCTGGCATCCGGTACTCAATCCAAAGCTAGGATCCACATGAGTAGAAGTTTTGAAAACTCAGACACGATCCATCACTCCTGTCCGCACTTGCTGGTATCCCATAAGCCAAATCTTTAGAAATCCTGCCGATGATGATAGTCTCTAGGCAAACTAATTGCCGCATCATCACTTTTTCCAAGGTCTCATCCATCCTATAAGGATAACCCAAAGTCTCATTACTATATCCCAAGTCTCTTGCATGCATATGATCTGATACCAATAAATGTAGTGACCCTACCCGGGTTCACTAGCTAATCAGAGTTAAGAGCATAATTAAAACATGCATTAAATAAATCGCTGCGGAAGACTTAAATAAAAACAGACCGACAGAATACAACCGGTTAAACCAATTCGATTTATACAACCAAATCGAATAAATAGCCTAAAGGCAAAACCTACAGCTAATCCTGCTGTCTTCACTGGTCACTGGCTACTCCAAGCTCCTGGTGCTCAATCCTGTACCTACACCTGCCCCGTCGAATGGGGTGTCCAGATACACAGAAAATACTGGACGTGAGCTCTAAGCTCAAAACGAAAGCACTGGGTAAAACATACAAATATGATGCGTGCAAATGATAGGGTATCCATATCTGGGATAACTGTATATAACTGCTCAGTAATGGCGCCTAGGACATGAGTGGTACAACCCGGGGAGCAAACCCTGTGTACACTGCTCATTCCTATAGGACGTGGACTGTGTTCCCAGATGCTAACTACCCATGACCCTTCAGTCACTAGGCACTAGACATCACCCGTCCAGACAGGGCTGAGCGGCCCTACATGGCTCATCTCACAAGATGGACAGGCACAATATGATATGCACATGCTGCATAATAATATGACACACAAATGCAACATATAAGCATGCAAAACCCGCTGGCTATCTCAGTCTGTACTTACGTACCTTTCTACAGGCAGTTCTTAGCAGTCCCGCTCTAGGTTCCAAGCCTATATCAGCTCTACAATGCAAATACCCATACATCAATAATTAAGCTCTAAAAGCCTTAACTAAGCTATTGCATACTCCTAAATAATTTAAGGAGACCATAGTTATACCTGCGCCCGTCGTCAGCCCGCTGATGACAATTGCCTCAAAACTTAGGCACATCTTTGCCTCGACCTCGGGATCACTATGCCACTTTCGGATTCCCAATAGGATGTCTAGATCTCCCTAGATCTGAGTTAGAAGGCCTAGGAATCAGAGAGAAGAGAGGGAAAGGTGCATTGAAAATGAAATCTCGGCCCCCTATTTATAGACGAAGTTCGGAGCCTCCGAACCCGGTTCGGAATGTCCGAACACGATCGGAACCTCCGATCCCGTCTTCGAAGCGTCCGATCGCCCAATATTACGTCAGCCATGATGTCACCTTGCTGACGTAAGCGATGACGTGTGGCCTGGTCCCGATCGGAACGTTCGATCTTATCGACGGAGCTTCCGATCCACTTCGGAGCCTCCGATCCTGAGTTCGGATCCTCCGATCCAGTTCGGAGCCTCCTGACTTGGTTCGGAGCTTCCGAACCCTCCGGATCCTCGGGACCTTCCCGGCTACTTTCGAGTGTCCTGAATCCATTTTTGGACTTCGTTAACCCATTTTGAATTTCCTTAATCATATTTTACTTAATCTAAACATGATTACACGATTAATATACTCGTTAATCGCTAATTCTGGATACGGGTTATTACAAATTTCATCCAAAAGTTGGGTGTTATTCCTTGTGCTGTTGATCCAGTCCCGGTATACTATGACAACACTGCTGTCGTAGCGCAAGCAAAGGAACCCAAATCTCATCACAGATCCAAACATATACTGAGGAAGTTCCACATCATACGGGAGATTATGGGAAGAGGAGACATCATTGTTGAGAGGGTAGCCTCGGCAGATAACGTTGTTGATCCGCTTACTAAGCCCCTGCCAGGACCATTGTTCGAAAAGCATCACGAATCAATAAGTTTAAAACTAATGAGTAGTTGACATTAGGGCAAGTGAGAAATTTTTAGAGTAGGTGCCCATAAGGCCAACTGTTGGCAGAACATTATTGACTGTATGTACAAACAATCTTTATTTAATACAATTTATCTTCTATATATGACAATCTTTATCTCTATACACATGCAAGCTGCATTGATAAAGACCTTAATTATACTATAGTGCATGAAAGATGAGATATCATTGGATGATAGTCATGAAACACATCTTTTCTACTGTATATTCTAAACATAGTTCATAGTCGATTAAGCCGCCCAAAAGAAGAATAAGGGTCTCTTGAGATTGAGACTATCATCTGTGATGTGGAGTACCATGTTTCATTGGAAATGGACATAGGATGTCCGAAGCATACATGTGGTGACACATATGATGTGTTCATTGAACTACCCTCGTAGGACTTTCCAAGTGGTTATCAGTTTTCGAGTTGATGAAGTCCTGATTATGGTTGTACACCATTAGTCCTTATGACTCGAGACAACACTAGGCTTTGTGTACTAATACTGCACTTTCATCAGTTTACTGGCTTCAGGAGAGCACCACAGTGGCATGGTTGGGTGTAGCTGTGACATACATGGGAGTCAGTGGTTGTAGTCGGAAATTCACCGCATATTTATGAAATGTGGATATCCTATATTATCTGAGGAAATGATAGTGTATTCAGTCTCTGGCCAGAGCATGATATATGTTTTAGGGAAATGGTTTCTCTAGTTGCATAAACGATATCACTATGCATTATCCAAGAAGATATAATATAGTTATCGAATCAAAGGCAACTCTCGATATACCAATTGTTGCTGATTCGATCAGGATATATGAGATGAAGGGACTGTACTGTACGTTAACCATAATCTACTGGTTCTTGCAGGCACTATCAGTGATACCTAGGAAATCATGGGGTGGTACTACTTAATGCTTTTACCATGATTCGATGAGTTAAATCAGAAATGAGTTCTGACATTTTATGATCAAGGGGTTGATACATAAAATGGGGCTAAAAGGGTAAGCCCATATAAAGAAATATTTCCTGAATCACAAAGAGTTGTGAACCCACAGCTAGCTGTATCCCTGAACTATTGAGGGTTACACAAGTACTAATTTTTCTGTTCCCGTTGAGATAATAAATTCAAAGAGTTGAATTTATGATAAATGGATTTGACTGGATCGATAGATAAGCTTATAAATAGTTTATAATATCTTATTGATAGTTATGTTTTTGTTGCGTATTTTAATATCGTTTAGTTGTTATTTTGCATTCGTTTTTATGTTTTAATTTCATATTTTGTTCGTATTGCATATTTTGTGTCTGCATAATTTGTTTCCCGGTTTGTTGGTTAGTTTGTGCGTTTTGGCGTATGCGTGGACGAACTATGGAGCAAAGGGAATGACGAAATTATTTTGAAGGGAAGTGCTCGATCGATCTGCACCATTCAACCGATCGAGCGGTGCCAAGAATTATGAAGAACAGTAGAAGCTGGAATTCTTTACCGATCGATCGACAACATTTGACCGATCGAGCGGGCTGCTTAAATTTGCAAAACAGTAGGATTAGATTTTTGCTCGCGATCGATCGGTAACATCTTACCGATCGAGCGTGAGGTGCTGTTCGGGAAGGATTTTTCAGATTTGGAAACTCTTTTATTTTGGACTATATGCTTTATTAGTTGATTATTTCCGTTTTCAGTAAGTAATTATCAGACTTTTGCATCTCTCTTTGGGGGGGCTAGGTTTTGTATCTTCAACTTTCTCGAGATTTCTTCCTTTCTTTTGAATTTTCTTTTGGTTTTTCATGAATCTTTGTAGCTAAACTTTAGAACTTGGTTGAGGAAGACAAGCCCTTGATTTTGTTTATTCATGATATTCGATTTTCATGGTTTAATTCTTGTTGAGTATCAGAAGTTGTTCGGTTTTATTTCATGCTTGTATGTGAAATTTTCGGATTGACCATCTTATGATTTTGCTATGCAAACTATAGCTAAATTAGAATTCAAATCCGTAATTGTTTGAATCAACTAATTTGCGAAGCAACTGCGTTTAATATTTTCTGCTGTTGAATTTGTTAAATCGTAGGAACAACTCTTGACTAGATTAAATACAATCGCTGATATTTGTGTTGTCTAGGTTCATCAGTTTTACTCGTTTGAATGCTACCTTAAATTTAAATCTAGATTGCTGAAATTCGGGTTGATTTATTGGTATGGGTTAATCTAGAACGATGATGTCTAATTAACTAAGATTAAGGTAAAACAGGAATTTGATTTTCAATGATGAATATTTGATAGGATTAATTATTTTTAGGAATCGATTATTGAATGAATAAATATCAATGGTGTAGTCGACCGATACCAAGGCTTGTTTCTTATTGATTTCTTCAGTTGTAATTGAATCTTGCATGATAGTTGTTAAGAATTTCATTAAGTTGTGTTTTTAATTTTTCATTAGTTAATTTCAACTCAAAAATCCTCTTTATTTTATTTTAGAGCACATTAAATTTTTCTTTCCTCGTGGAAACAATCCCTACTCACATTACTACATATTTTGGTTATCTGATTGAGTTGGGTAATTTGGGCGTGACGCGACTTAGCGCTACCACTTATAGAAATTTTGAGAGCAAAATTAATTAAAAGGGTTTAATTAATTTTTTCGAGTTGGACTTGGATTTAAGGACTCATACAATATATATAAATGCATATATATATAGATATATATATATATATATATATATGGATATATATATATATATATTTATGATTGTGGGACCTTATATTTATAATATATATATATATATATATTATATTATTATAATTTTAAAAAACATTGATTGAGTGTCTGCCAAGTTGGCCGACACTCAATATTAATTGCATTAGATGCAATGTTGGAAATTATTGCATGAGATGCAATAATATAGAAGGAGCAGTCGGATGAAGAAATAATTCAGACGACCATAACACGAGAAGCTCTCCCTATTTTGATCTCTGTTTTCTATTCGGTCTTTATAGAATTGATACGATCAATTTCTTCACTCAATCTCAACGCAAAATCTCTTCTATTTCTTAAGTGCATTTTAGAAGAAAAACAGAAAATCCAGTTGTGGACCTGATTTGAAGAAAGAAGGAAAAATCAAGTTGATTGTTCGTAGGGATATACAACAAGAGCTATTTTCGATTTTTTGAAATAGTTGGAGACCAGTGAATTTGTTCACCAAAGGTATAATTTCATAAACTCCCTACGAAGGTTATTTAAACCATATGAGTGTCCAAGCATATTTTGAATGTCAAAATAATTTTTTTTAAACTTCTGCTGCGTTTTGGGCACGAGAGATCCCGGTATCCCAACATACTCATACTATCGTACTGAGCATGTTAGGCTCACTTTCGGTTATTTTTTGTTTTCTGGATATCCCATTCAATGGGCAGGTTCAGGTAGTTCTCCTGTTATCAAGGAGGTTAGGTGGTGACTAAGGTTGGTTGGCAGGGTTGACCACTAGGTTTTTCTTTTCTGGTATTGACTTATTTAAGTTCTGCAATTTGCTCTGATTAAGATTATTTATTGATTAATTGCATGCATGTTTAAGCTTCTGATTAGTAGGTGATCACGGTGCGGGTAACTACACTCTCTGATGGTGGTCTAAACTAGAATGCCCAATATTTCAAGGGAAAGATTGATCCAGCATCAGTCTTCAGACACCAATGATATAAAAGAAGAGAAGACAATTAAAAAGAGGATGGTTGTGAGTAATAGGGTGATGCCATGTGGAAATTCAGTTGGTAATAGAGTTTATTTACAGAATACAATGCTCGAAAGTCCTGAGGAGTTGACACGAGATGAGACTTGTCGTATGCTAATGGATAAGGCGAGAAAAATGTCACTCATTATCTCAAAAATTAGTTTTTGGCTTTCTTTAACTTTGAATATCATGGTGTTTGTAGACTGTTTGCACTTGATTCTTCTAATTGTTGAATTTTAACTTGAAAATTTTAGTTAAACCTATAAAATAATGAATAATAAATATATTACTATTTTATTTACTATATAAAATGAATATAATATTAATTTTTATTAATCCGGTTAAACCATCCGGTTGAACCGTTTTTTAACGACTGACCTGTTCGATTACCGGTCCGTTTATAAAAACATTGCTTTCAACTACTTGATTTCGGCTTCTTCGAGGAACCCACTCTTTTCGAGAATTTATCCAAGTGAAATATTGACGAAATTCCTTATATAAGTACTTTCCAGTCAATTCAGGAACACAATTCATTTGAAAAAATTCTGTGAGCATGGTCTTTGTGTTTGCATCATTTGCAAGTACATCACTTATGTGTTGGTTTGAGTGAAATTGAATGGAATGCTGGTTTGATAAATGAAATTGCAACCTAATTACAGCAGGATACATCCTACTTAATTCAAATGAGAAAATTCGCCAGAAAGCTTCAGGTGCGGAGATCCATCTTCCATCAACATATTGTTGTATTTCATCAAAATTATGTCCATTACGTACCTCTAATGCAACTCGACCAGGTCCTTTATGAATGTATTTGTATATGTACTTAACACATTTAATACCGCCGCAAACTTCAACATTTATGTGACAATCATATTTCAACAAAAACCACGGATTATAAGGGACGACCCAACCATTGTCAAACATGATTTGATCATTTTCATATATTTGTACTTGTGTACCTTCACGTCTTCGATACAAAGGGTATGAATCCATTCCTCGATAAGTATGTGAGACAAATGATTTTGAAAATTTTTTCTTACATTTACCATCTCTCATACATGGGGAATTAGTATTGAGTGCTCCACATGATCCATGTATCATATGATGGATAACAATTTCATATAGATTGGGTTCCTCTGTCTGTGAAGGTATTTCAGCACGCACTACTGAGTCGAAATCATCATGTGTTTGCAGCTTGTCGGTATGCGCTTGAGGCAATCCCCTTTTTTGGTACTCAATGACGTATGAATAAGACTGAACTTTTCCCAACACTCCTCTATCCACAATGTCTTTCTTAAATTCCTCAAATTTGGATTTGAAAATCCTTGTAATTAAATCAGGACGGTCTTGAGGAGATTGCCCATGATATAATTGATTTTTTTTATCTCTCTCCAATTTGGAATGCATGTCATTGTAATCATTAGATCTGGTTTTCCATAAGTTTGTACCAAAGTCATTGCATCTTGATATTGTTGGTACATATCACGTGAACTTCCAGTAAAAGATGATGGAAGTACAATTCTATGACCAACATTTCCTATATATTATAGGTGTTAGTCATATTAAATTAAAAAATATACACGAAATAATAATATTATGTTTATGAAGGTACCATACCTGCATTGTTTTCTCTCCCATCTAAACAATCTTGTAGTCCTTGGTAAAGTTTAAACCGAATGTTACGTTGATTAGAACGTATCCACCTCAGTCTTTGTGTTTCAATCTTGATATAGTTGTCGACTACATATTGTTGCAGTAGACGTGCTCCACGAAGAAGTAATGTTGGAGAATTTTCCCGTATCTATTGTTAAAATTTATTAACATGAATTGAATAGTGAAATAAATTATCTATACTTGGCTAGGAAATGTAGAAAACGCTGGATGTGTTGCTAACCTGTAGCATATATGCATAGTAGTTTAAGCATGTTAATTGGGTACCATTCATATTTCGGATGTTAATATCCCAGCCATATGTTCCGTAGGGCAAAAGAAGTGGGTATTGTAAAGGGTCATAGTATCCAACTATATCTTGAATATTCATAAGTTGTCCGTTGATTCCTTGTATGAAAATATCTCTGCTGCCAAAGGTGTATGCGGATTCGTTGTCGACAATAACAGCCGCGACTTGAGAAGCAGTTGGTAGACTGTATTGATGTTGATTAGAGGCTTGCTGTTTAATGATGATCTTGCATTTAGATATGTCTTGATGTTGACCTATTTGTCGAAAGACACTAACGAATGGATTATGTTGATCAATAATGTTTTGTATCTTGATCAACAAATCTTGCCTGAGCTCGCGATTTTCTTTTAGTCTATTTATCTACATCATGGTCTGTGTCAACAATCCGCATCTGCAGATATCTTGGCCTACAATTTTCATGAGGTAGAAGACTTCCGATCGAGTGATATATTGCCCCATGAGCACGAAATGTGTAAATCCCATTTGTACCAGTTGCCAAGGTTTGGTCTATGTTGAGTCGTTGACCCTCATTGACGTGAATGAAAAAACATGATTATATGCTCTTATCCATTGCAAAAAGTGTCTGCTTTGTTCATTGTCTCCAACAAACAGTTGTTGGAATTCATTTGGTGAAGGAATAGATTCTAGCTTTGTAGTTGTGATGTTTCGCCATGGAATAGCAAAACTTGACAATGTAAATAATTTGTTGGGTCCGACAGTTGCCATCGATAATGTTGTAGATATTCATTGAAATCTCTTGCTAGATTACAATACCGACGTGGACGTCGATATTGTTGAACACTAATATCACTGTTGTTTTCTGTATATATATTTTCTGTGGTCATAATAAAAATAAATATTGGATTACTGAAATTGAAATACTTTTGGTTTTATTTTTTAATTTTTTATTAAGGAATCTATTTACGCTTATATGTCCATTTCCCTTATATTAAATTTTGATCAAAGTTTTTAAAAAATATAATTTAGAAATTTATGACAATCGATGAGATCGTGAAGTGAAATGAGTTTTGTCCCTTCAATTTTTTCTGCTAGCATCTTATCTTATCTATGAAGAATGTAAATATCATTAAATACAAAAAATGAAGATCCAATCAATGTATCCAATTAATAGATAAATTGAAATCATTTTTAGTTTTTTTACTCATCACCTATATGTATAAAATGTGTTGCTAACTCGTTCTTTAGTTATCTTTTTTACTAATTCATTTTATAATTTCAGGTTGGTTTAATTATTTTGCGGCTTTAATGTTAAATTTTTATATATTAGTTACATGAAATAAGAATGAATTTCAAATGACGTCAAATTTGAAGTTTATGGTGTTACTTCTTTAGATATCAAAAATAAATTTAAACTAGTAACTGCAACACACACTATAATATATATTAGCGACTGTGACATGTGATTTTCACGTGCTCGATAATTTGATATAAATAGAGAAAAATTTTAAAAATTCTGTAAATAATTTAATAAAAATTAATAAATAATGAAATTTGAAAAAAAAAAAGAGATAAAGATAAAAAGAGATAAGGATGTTAGAAAAAAGTGAGGATAATTTAGTCATTTAAGATATAAAATAGAAAATACATATGTTAAATTTAGGGATAAAATGAGAGGAATTTTCGGTGTGATTTGACACACCAAAATCGGTTAGTCTAAGAGGTTGAACTATTATAATATAGTATAGATATATTTTAAATCTTGATTTGAAATTCTTATATCCAAACACAATACGAATAATTAAATAGTGATTCAATCATAATTTTTTAAAATACTTTAAAAAAATTGAAATATCAAACAACTAAAATTTATTTACAATGATAAATAAAAAAATATTTTAAACTGAAAAACTATCTAAATTTGGTGCTTACCACAGTCCACAAATTTCTATAAAAATCTTCCAAAAAGTTTATAAAAATCCTTGGAATTATTTTTACAACACTGTGAAAAATAAAAATGTGTTAAAGTCAATAAAAATCTATCAACTCTACCAAGCCTAAAATCCAAAATTGTCTCTAAAGTTTGGGAGAAGTAAATAAATAGATTTTTAATAAATTAGACAGATAGATTAGAATTTCCCGGACTGGCCCTTTTTTGAAATGTTTTGGCTCATTGGGCTATGATGCCATTGTTTCAAAAAGTTCATTTTACAGGCCCATGATTAAACACCCCCGTGTCCAACCCATTTAAAATCCTCAGATCCTTTTAAACCCTAACCCTAGGCATCTTTGTTTAAGCACTATTTTCGGCGGCGGAAAGAACTCCAGAGGCATCTCGCGGCGTTTTAGGGAATATCATCATGGGTATGTTCTCAAAGATTTCTGTTTTACATCTCTTTCCCATTTAAATTATTGATTTATCTAGCTAATTTTCGATTGATTGTTGTTTAATTGTGAAAAATTGCAGGTAAGGTACACGGATCACTGGCGCGTGCGGGAAAGGTGAGAGGACAGACGCCGAAGGTGGCGAAGCAGGACAAGAAGAAGAAGCCCCGTGGCCGTGCTCACAAGCGCATGCAGTACAACCGCCGCTTTGTCACTGCCGGTAACCTAATTTTCCCTCTTTTTTTTTCGGATTTGGATTTTTCTATGCGCGCTTTGTTACTTACTACTTAGTTTAGATTGATCATTATCTTTTTGTCTTTTTAGCTTCCTAGAAATTATTTTGTTTAGGGTAAGTTTGTTTGACCTGGTGGAAAGGGTGAAACTGAGAAAGTTCATTTTCACTACTGTAAGTGATGAATGATTATAAGTTTTAGTTTTCTAACCACTAATCCAATAATTAATTTTAATCCTCTTGGTATCAAATTTTAATTTTTTCTGGAAATTTTTTCCATGTTTGGATTTGTTTGGATATAATGAAAAAATGATTACCCAAAAATGATTTAGTGGTATACAAAAAAATCGACAGTTGGGAAACATTCATGTTAAAGTTTGAAGCTAGAATCGCAACTAAGAGGATATGTGGAGGTTTCGCATTTTTTTGGCAGAATATGTCTGGTCGTTATTGTTCGGTGATCAATCTTTGTTATTTGTGGGAAATGTTCTTGATTAGGGAAAAAATGAAATATGTTTTTTCACAAAAATTGATTGATTGCTGGAGATGATTATGATGGAATTCATGTCTTAGGATGACTAGATAATTGATGGAAATGCATTTTTTCCTGTTATAGATTGTTTTTTTTATGGATGGAGAACGATGCTCAATCTATGATATATTGTGACATTGAGTTTGTTTTTATTTCTTTGACTGTTTGCAGTTGTTGGTTTTGGAAAGAAGAGAGGACCAAACTCATCAGAGAAGTAAAAATGTGGCCAATAGATGTGTAGTTGCCATGGTTGAACCAGATTTTGGAACCGATTAATTGTCCTTTCTCATGCCATAGTTTTGTTAAGCCCTGGGATCTCAACTGCTGTGCCATTTCTATTTTGTTCCTTGCTTTGTTGAAACTGAACATTTTTACTGCTCAATTAAGCACACTATTGTCCCGTGGTGATTCTTCTTCTTTAACAGAGCATTTGTTTTTATTTTATTTATGTTTTGCTAAATTAAAGTGTTATGAATGTAGAGAATTTCTTCATATAGATGTGAACCTCTTGTCGCTGAAATTTGCAAGTGTTCGAACATCTCCAGTCCATTTGTGCCGTAGTGTTTCATTCATTTGCACATGTTGTGATGCCCATTTTGAACACTAAAGGAAGCCAATGACAACAGTGTTTCATTCATTTGCACATGTTGTGATGCCCATTTTGAACACTAAAGGAAGCCAATGATAACAGTTTTGTTAATGGTAGTCTACTACAAGCGCGAGACAACTGGAACATGACAAGTGCTTGTTCATATGATCCGATAGTTTATACAGCTAATACTTGTTAATCCATCAAGTAGATAGATTGGCAATGAGGTGACCAAAAAGTAGCAACCATTGGGGTCGTGCGCGAATCTGGAATGGCTGTGTTGTCTCAGCCTTTTGAGATAAGGTGAGAACATAACCTAGCCCTTTTGATGATACAAATCTTGAATAAACTCTTCCCCTCATGCAAATGTTGTTCACAAACCGAGAATCCAGATTAGTAGTATAGATTAGTTTGATTTCAAACTCAAAGCTGCTGTGTTTGGCTTGAAGATATGGCCTCTTCCCTCGATGTATCGACAAAAAGTTGTTTGATTCATGTGCGAGCCATTACTTACGTCACTTTTATTTATCTCGCGATATACAATTAATGTTCTATTTTTGTGAAACTTTATTTAATTAATTTGGTTTTGATAAAGAACTTGGTGAAGTAGATAATGCATAATTCAATACGTTTGGTGGTTGACAGTTTGGATAAAGTCAATTGGTAAACTCCAAATAATTTACTCCTACTCCATAGTCGGTACCAACTACAAATAACTCGAAATAAGAACTTATTTTATTATCTAAGCAGCATACAATATCATAACTTTGTGGATGTGTTTCTCATGTTATGTTTTTCAGTAATGCTAGATGTATACTTTAATGTACATTTTGGTTTACATTTTTTTTTATTAATTACAAGACTTTCTTTGACCAACGAAATATTTATTTTTTATCATGATAGTTCTGTATTTAATGAGGAGAATTGTAAGTTGGTGTAAGCTAAAATATACACTATAAGGTATGCATCTAACATTTTTTTTATGTTTTTTTATGGTTCGTATTAACTCATAAAAACATATGTTCTTAATTAGACTTTAAAACTTAACTGAGAGGGTGTTTGGCTAAACTTATTAAAAAAACTTATCAGCTCCTAGTGCTTAAAAGTTGTTTTACGAGCTTATAAGCTGTTAGAACTTATTTTAAAAATAAGTTGTTAAAGTGTTTGGGTAAACTTATTTTAAACAACTTAAAGATGTTGATATGTTTGATATTATAAGATCTTTTTATTGTCAAAATTACCAAAAAAATATAATTCTATGAAAATAAAATTTTGAGTTATACACATACGAAAATAGTTTTAGAATAAACATATACTAAAAAATAAAATTATTTTAATATTTTACTTTAGAAAAAATTTATGTGATTTGTACTTTTTTTTAAAAAAATAATATTTAATATTTAATGGATGAAGTATATAATTTTGCCAAAAGCTGTTTGAAGAGTTTTTAAACTCTGCCAAACATCTTATGAGTTACCACAAGAGAACGAGTTACCCAATGAAGGGGTGAGAAATAATTATTTGGCAGCGAATATTCTTTCCAAATGAGGAAAATCACATTAATATAGTTTATTTCTCAAAAAATAATATATGAAAAAACCATTATAAAAATGGTAAACCATGAATAACGAATCAAATAATTAAAGATATTATTTAATACATTTAATTCGATTACTCAATTTATTAATATTTATGTTTTGAAAAAATATATAATAATTATACTCAATAATTTTGGTGAATGAAAAAGATCTTACATATAAATTAATAATAATTTAAATTCTTCAATAAAAATCACAATCTTAATTTTACAAATATAAACTAAAAATGACATCATTTATCATAACCAAATGATAACATTGTAACTAATAACTTGATCATAATATCAATCATAAAATTAATCAATTAAAATAAACAACATATTGCTATTTGCTCACCCCATAATATACATATTATATTAGCAGAGTCAATTTCGACCCAATAGTAGTTTTTAGTGAATAATATTGTATATTTGCATGTAAGGCAGCCATGGCCCATGGGGGACTTCAAAATATATATAATTAAAATTGATTAAATTTAAAATGGCATATTTTGAAAAGTTGGCTTCTATTTTGTCAACATTTTTTAATTTTCTTGCTCCATGGAGCATGGACTATGAATATTGTTACAACTTTTGGCCATAATCCAACGGCTAAGATTCGTTGCTATCCTCGAGTCAAGCCCGACCCGACCCGACTCGAGCCATCATGGATCTCTCTGTCATCAGATTGATGGATGCTTTGCCGTGTAGACTGCGATTCCACACCAGAAAGCTCCCAACTTTCCCATTTTCTCGAATTATAAAATCAACATTTCCCGAGTCATCAACGCGTTTAAGCAAACCCATAAACCAAATAGTCGAAATACGCTTCCTTTCTTCCTCCTCGAAGCCCTCACCTAAGATCAATCGATTGTCTGAACTGCTGATTCTGGGGTACTCTTTCGAAATTTGGTTTTGTTGATGAAAGATTTGATTTTTTTTCCTGTATTTGTTTTGGGGAAATTATGTAACGAATGCATGAGTCTTGAACTGGATTTTTTAGTTGTTATTTTTCCTGACGGTTGGTTATTTCCTTGCGGGTTTGATAGAATTATTTCAAGAAAGGGAATTGTGATCGGTGCGGACTTGTTTGATCAGATTAAATCGAAGATGTTCTCCCGGATTTTGGGCAAGCCGAAGCAAGAGACTAATAATGCTCTGGCCACTCTTGATAAATTGAATGAGGTATATTTATTTGCTTGGTGCGAAGTCTGGTGTAGTAGAGGGGGTTGTTTTGTGGATTTGCGTGTCTCTGATGAGTGATGATAATTACTGACATCAAAGATTAATTTTTTATTTGATGAACTTGAGGTTTTCTTGGGGAAAATAAGAGGATGACTTTTTCAGACGATCTGGATCTTCATTGAACTTTTAGTCTTCTTGATATTGTGCTAGTGTTTTCTTCAAGAGGAAAGGTGGCCACCGGATGATTTAATCCATATTTTTGCTTACCTAATAAGTTTTAAACTCGTTCATTCACTATTTTGGATTGGTATACGTCCTGTTCGATTGTTGTAAACTCGCTTTAGAAATCACAATTATGTATTTTGGTTGATGGATTATACTTGTGTATGAAAAGAACTTTTTCTTCATGCCCACAATCTTTTTAGAACTATAGAATTATGTTCTTATATTGGTTGAAATTACCTCTTTGGCTTGGGAATGATGCCCACACTTTATGAAATTCAATTATGTAACTAAGTTAAGGTAATGGCAAAATATTTTTATTGCCTGATCTGTCTCTTTAGCTCAATGGTCCTGGGGGTTTGAAGCGTAAACACCAGCACTGTGGAGTGGTTCATGTTTGTGTATCTCACTACTTTATGTGCTTAAATAGAATAAGTGAGAGTATAATATTATTTTGATTGAGAATTAAATATGATTCGAAGATAAATATGACACCTTTGTATTCTAATTAGATTTTTTTATGGGTTTGATGATTGTTGGTTGTTATCTACTTGTTTATATATTGGAAAATTAATCCTTTCCTTTGTCTAGACTCTTGAGATGCTTGAGAAGAAGGAAAGTGTGCTTCAAAAGAAGGCTTCGGCAGAAGTTGAGAAGGCCAGAAACTATACAAAAGCTAAGAACAAGAGAGGTACAATCATGTTTATTGTCTGGCATCCCTCTCCTCGTTTAACCCCTTAAAATTCGTCTCTTACTTTTTTTCATGGTGGAAAATGGTTCCGTTTCTAGTTTGTAGTTAGAATTCAGTTAATGATCCAAAGTTCTTTATCAAAGACGTCGTGATAGCAATGTACAGACTGGCATGCTTATTGGGTTTATCTTTATTCCTGTAATCATATTCAAGTAGATCCCTTGGTTTCTTTATCTGATTTCTAGTTTTTCATGTAGCAACAAATTAGTGCTTTATCTTGCATATAGTCATATCTTTTTATAGTTTCTCACTTAATTTCCCATATCTCTACTTGTGTAAATCTCATTGGTTCACTGTTGATAAATAACGGAAAAGGAAAGTATTTTTAGTTCATTTTTTATGACTGTAACTTGTTCTTCTGTTTGCCTTTTGAACAGAGTCGGCCTTATGGTTGTTATTGATTTGATTCTCCTGATTAAGTTGGAGTAAAATTTTTCATTCGGATTCAACTGACATTTGTTCGCAATATTAATACAGCGGCTATACAGTGTTTGAAGAGGAAGAAACTCTATGAAGAACAGATGGGGCAACTTGCAAATTTCCAGCTACGAATCCACGACCAGGTGTACATGATGTTTGTTGAATGTTTTAAACAGCGTTCCATCATTATCTGATGAATTTTGTCTTACATTACTTGCTTTGGGCCTGTTTAAATGCTTTGTAGATGATAATGTTAGAAGGTGCAAAAGCTACTACGGATACTGTAGATGCCTTGAGAAGTGGAGCAGCTGCAATGAAAGCAATGCATAAAGCAACGTATGTAAATAGACCAAATTAAATGTCCGGAATATTTTGAAGTCATCACAAACACTTGATTTATTTAGTTTTCAATCCCCACTGTTTCTTGCTATCAATTGTTAAGTAAAAGGTTTGTTTCCACACAGGAATATTGACGATGTGGACAAGACGATGGATGAGATAAACGAGCAGACGGAGAACATGAAGCTAATACAGGAAGCCCTGGCTACGCCTGTTGGTGCAGCAGCTGATTTTGATGAGGTTTCTGGCCAATTTCTCGCTACCAAAGTTTATTTTCCTGTGTTGCGATTTTCTCGTGTATCAATTAAACATATTTGGCAAATGCAGGATGAACTGGAGGCAGAACTAGAAGAATTAGAAAGTGCTGAGTTGGAGGAAATGCTTCTTCAGCCCGCAACCACTGCCCCTGCTGCTCCAGTGCACATCCCGTCGGGCAGAGTACCTTCTCGCCCAGTCCCTCAGAGACGGACAGAGGAGGAAGACGAACTTGCTGCTTTGCAAGCAGAAATGGCACTCTAAGTGAGCCGGTTTTCTTGATTGGATCGATAATTTAGTGTATTTTCGGGGCAAGCGATCTACCACTGACTGTATAGTGTAAAAGCATTGGGATTTCGGACGTGGTTGGAACAATGGTTCCTTGTTTTTAATTATCTAATGTAAAATATATGTGCTGGATTTTCAATGTATTCCGGTTAAAGTCTTCAGTGCCTACCAATAATGCGATTATTTTGGTATAAATATATTAGCAAATTGTGGCACCCGCAATGTGGGTGATCCGTGAAAAATATAGTGAAATGTTTGTTGAAACGTTAGAAACACTTTTTAAAATTGAAATGATAGAAGATAATAGATATGATAAAATTGAAATGATAGAAGATAATAGATGTTGGAGATCAAACTTTAAGTTTTGGTGATAATAAGTTAAAACAAAATCAAGAAATAAAATAAATGAGAATTTAAGGACAAACGGAAGACAGATCAAAATGGGCTCGTACAGACCAAACATTAACAAGTTGTCCAGATCGAGTTTTCGATGAAATTGAAGTTCCGGATAAATCAAGTATTTGATCTATGCTTTCTCCACAACAACTTACTTCAACAGATCAACTATAATGATCTTCCACTAGAACAATCCAGATCGATCAAAACTTTGCGTCTTCTGCCAGATCAAGTATGAAAGCCATAAACCAGATCAAAGTATCGCATGGAATTATCCGTTGACGAAGTTGTTGAGTTAGAACACAAAAGCATTTAATGAAGATTTGAATGTTGGCTGGCTTCCCTCAAAGTCAAGATTTGTGAGCCAATTTATGAGATATGTTGGCGGCTCAATATCAAAAATTGTTGGCGGCTCATTGGCTAGTTTTTGAAGATTATAAATACACGATGATTCAAAGTTTCAAAGCAGAGTGAACAATACAAAGTTATCAAATTCAAAAGATTGCTTTCTAATTCATCCGAAAAGCCAAAAAGCATTTACTCCATATTCTAACTCAGAAACTCATCCTACCAGATCAAAGCTTCAAAGTACTGAGTTAGAGAGTATTTCAAGATCGATCGAGCTCAAAGAAATACATACAATATCAAGAACGATCCAAATCAAGCTAGTCGTAGCCTTCTAGATCAAATCCCGAAGCACATTTTGTGGCTTCATTTTGTAACTCAAAGCAGAGTATTTGTTCTAATTCGAGAGAGTGTGTTGCTAGGAGTTCCTTTCAAAGAGTTGATTGGATTGAATTTGTACAAAACGTTGTATAAATCAAAGTCTTCTAGTGGAATCCTTCTGAAAACAGAAGAAGGGTTTACTTACTGCAATTACATTATTTTATCTGCTTTAGCTTTCATAGTTCAAATCTACGAGAAAGATTTTTTCGCCTGATATTATCAGATTTTCGAGCAAAACAAATTTTTTAAGCAAGCGAAACTTCTGTCTGATTCTCACAAATCAGATCGAAGTATCTTAAAAATTTTAAATAGTGTATTCACCCTCCTCTACACGTATTTTCAATCCTAACAAGTGGTATCAGAGCGGTTCTTGCTTATCACCTGAACCGTCTCTTAGCTATGACATCTTTTAGTAGAATTCCCATGTTCTCAAAAAAAAGATTATGATGATTGGAAAATTCCTATGCAGACACACTTATCAGCACAAGATGATGATATGTGGTTCGTGGTCACAGATGGACCAATGAAGATTATGAAAGCCAATACTACCATTGTCATCTCTGCTGGTGCTCCACAAATGATAGAAAAGTATCGAGTTGAATAAACTTCTGAAGATAAGAAGAAAGCCAATCTGGACAATGTAGCCAGAGATATACTATACAAGACTCTTGTAACACCCGGTATTTTTAAATACGTAAATCCGCATGCATAATTAGGATATTTAATTATTTAAATTTTAGATTTATGGGTTAAATAATTATGTGAATTATTTGTGCATGATTTAAATTATTTTTAAGCATTTAACCCATAATTAGTGATTTTTTTATGATTTTAGTATTTTAATTATTTTATCGCGTAGACGGGACCGTGGATGGACGAGATGACAACTTTCTAGCCAATAATTTTCATGAGCCTTTTTAGAGCCCTAAAATATTATTTTGAGTTTTATTATCTCAAAATTTTTAGTATTTAATTTTATATAATTTTAGGAGTCCATTTTATTCAAAATTAGCCAAAATATTGACTTTTTAGTATTTTTAAAATTCCTTTAATTTATAATTTCGGGATTTTGTTTATGATTAACTTAAATTATCAGATTTTAAATTTTATTTAGAGTTTTAAAATTTTATGTTTTATATTTAAACCTTTTAATTATCCTAAAACCTATTTTAATTAAAATAAACTCTAACCTAATCTACCCCAAACCCTTAACCGATCCTTCACCCTAGTAGCCGCCTCCATCCCACTTCTCCATCATCTTCTTCATCGTTCTAGCAAGAAAACTCCATAGGAGATTGATTTTTCAAGCTTCCAAGGTGGTTGATCATCGTCCCGTCGTCCCGCAATCGTCATATACGTCTTTTTCTTTCCATTCAACGGTGCAAGGCATGATTTTCTTCCAATATTTTTGTACCTATCAGATATTATATTGTGTGGATTGTGTATGCATCAAATCCTTCGATTTTTTTTTAGAAAATGTTTTGAGTGTTCGGACTTTTCCCAAGATTACTCGTTTTTCATGATTCATGTTCAAGTTTTTAGGCCATGGGTGCGTTCTATCTGCTGGCTAGGGTCCCTAGGGTGTCCTAGGTGTGACTGGACTCGAGTGGCTCGAATGGCTCGAGCCAAACGAGCCCAGGGAAGCAACTACAGCAGATCGGCCGAGGAGGGTTGCAGGTTAGGGTTCTGGGGAAGGGCCTTCGGGTTCAGTGTTTGGGGCTGCATGGGGCCGGGGCTAGGGTCAGGTTCGGACCGCCCAGACGTGGGCTACGTCTGGGCGGCGGCGCTCCGGCCAGGGGCGGCCGGAGCTGGCCGACAGCAGGCCATGAAGGCCTGCTGCTCACGACCGCAGCCGAGAAGAGGTAAGGGGGATCGGGTTAGGGTTTAGGTGTGGTCCGGGTCGGGTCGGGTCAGTAGGTTAGTGGGTCGGGTTAAGTTGGTCCGGGTCCGGGTTTGGTGGGCCGGGCTCGAGTCTTTTTAATTTTAAAATATTTTAGAAATTAATTGGTTTTTGGGCCAATTAATTAGAAATAAAATTATTTGGACTCCCAAATAATTTTATTTGGGCTTTTAAAATTTTAATTAAGTTAGTCCATTAATTTTATGGGCTTTTGATCCCATAAAAGTTATTGGGCCAGTCTTTGGGCTTTTAGGCCCATTGGGCCAGTTTAAGTTGTTATTGGGCTTAGAATGTTTTAAATGAGTTTTAATTATTTAATTGGGCTTAGAATAATTTTTATTGGGCTTAAGTATGTTATTGGGCCAGTCTCAGTGTTAATGAGCCAGATTTAAGTAAATGGGCTTGAGTGTTAGGGCCAACAGTCCAGGACCATCCATGAGAAAAATTGCATGTGTCCTGATTATATATTTAATTATTTTTATGCATTGAAGTTATTTTAATATTTATATGTTAGTAAGAAATTTAAATTAAATATATATGAAGGACACATATTTTTATTTAAGTACATGCATTCATGAAATAATTTTATGCATAATTAAATGTTTAAGGTTGATGAACAATAATAAAATATTTTATGTTGGAAGTTGAAGTAGTGTGACAATTTAAGGGGGATTCGTCCCCATATGTGAACTATTGAAGGGCAGTTTACTGCCAATTTAAGAGGTAATTCGTCACCGCCACGTACGTTGGTTTCCACGCTGATCAGTATTTAATGTATGATTTAAGGTTATACTACGGATACAACCATGCGATGTTAGAAAATTAGTTGCTCAACAATGTTTATGTATTATGTTATTTAAGTTAAGATAAGTTATGTTATGTTATGAAATTTTCAAGCATGCTCATTCATGTATATGTATGTATTAGTATTTAAGTGTTTTAAATTATTTTAAACTCTTGTTATGTTAGCATGTTGGGCCTCTAGGCTCACTACACTGGTATGGTGCAGGTGAGTACGTTGAGGATGAGGTTGTACCCACCGGAGGCGAGGATGTATGAGCGGACATGCAGTGACCCCGTGACCGTGATAGATGTCTGAGTCACATGCATGTTTTATTTATGTCAGCATGTTACATTTTATATTATTTTTCAGTGGTTGTGAGTATTGAATATTGTCAGTGCATGCAAATTTTAATCATTTTATTTATGCAGTATTTTTAATTAAATGTTTGACTCAGATATTTATTTTATTTTAAAGAATGCATTTTTATTTAAGTATTTAATTGTTTATTTATTTATTTATTATTAAATCTTTTTATTCTGTGCATATATGTATGGGCATATATGTACATATTTTATTTAGTAAGTATAAAAAAAAAAAAAATTTTCCGCATATTTATTTATTAATTATAGAGTTAGGGTCGTTTCAGTTGGTATCAGAGCACGGTTCTTGGAGGGGTCATTACTGCTATGCGAGCTCAGAAATCCACGCTACCGGTTTGTAAGTTTTAAGTATTTATAGCATGATTTAATTTTTTTAGAATTTAAGTTAGCATTAATTTGAAACAACTTAGTTATGCATGGCGATTTACGTAAAGAAATATGTGGTGGTGCAGAATGCCTCCGAGACCAGTTAACAGACGTGGGGGACCTCCACCTCCACCTCCGCAGAACCCTATTGCAGCATTGGAGCAGGCCAATGCAAATATGATGGCAGGGATTACTGCTCTGTTAGAGCAGCAGGCTACTCGTCCCAGGTTGTCCCACGAGGAGGACGTTGCTGAGAGGTTCCAGAAGAAGGGACCCAAGGAGTTTGTTGGTACCACCGATCCTTTGGTGGCGGAGGGATGGATTCGCTCTCTGGATTCCATCTTTGCTTATATGGGGATCACAGACACCGACAGGGTGAACTGTGCGACGTACATGCTGAGGGGTGATGCAGCGCTCTGGTGGGAGGGTGCAGCCAGGGGAGTTTACCTTCCTACACTGACCTGGGCAGAGTTTAGGCGTATCTTCTACGCCAAGTACTTCACTGAGGATGTGCGCAGTCGCATGATCCGAGAGTTTATGAGTCTCCGTCAGGGGGACAAGACAGTGGTTGAGTATGTGAGACAGTTCGAGAGGGGCTGTCACTTTGTGCCTCTGATTTCAGATAGTCCACCAGAGAAGTTGAGGCAGTTTGTGGAGGGTTTGAAGGCGGATATCAAGCATGATGTTCGCATGGCAGACGTCCTTACTTATGAGTCTGCAGTCAGTAGAGCCTTGCGTTCCGAGGAGGGTCGGAGAGAGATCCAGAGGGAGCAGCAGGGAAAGAGGCAGTTTCAGGCTGGGTATCAGCGACCATCTTCGCAGCCTCCTGCGAAGAAGCAGTTTACAGGGCCGGCTAAGGGCCCGAATCCACAGCAGAGGCCTCAGCAGCAGAGGCCGCAGCAGCAGAGGGGCGGGGCCCCTAATGCCATAGCTTATCCCACTTGCCCGAAGTGCCAGAAGATGCATTCGGGACCTTGTCTATTGGGAGCAGGAGTTTGCTACCACTGTAGGGAGCCAGGGCATCAGATAGCTAACTGCCCGAGGAAGAAGAACACCGCTGGTAGGGTGTTTGTGATGCAGGCCGAGGAGGTAGATCCAGACACCTCCTTGATCACCGGTATATCTTACCCCTAACTTTTAATAATTTTCCTTTGGTTAAAAATTTCGTCTTTAATTTGGAATTTATTGTTATTTGGGTTATTTAACTGCATGTTAGAATAGGAAGCATGTTTTACTTGTGATTAGAATTAAGAATTAGTAGTGACTCGTTGGGGAAAATTTAGTAGTGGTATGAAACTGTTGGGAATTTTCTGCGTGCAGGGAGAATTCTAGTTGGAGGCAACTCCACGTTTGCGTTGCTAGATTCAGGGGCTACGCATTCGTTTATCTCCCTGGAGTTTATCAGGCGGGTAGGCATCACACCTGAGAGTAGTGACAGCGGGTATGATGTTACTATGCCGTCAGGGTAGATTATTTCTACCTCGAAGGTTATTCGAGGACTGGAGTTAGAGCTGCAGGGACACTCCATTCGAGCAGATGTGGTGGTTTTTCCTTTGAGTGGATTCGATTTGATTTTGGGCATGGAATGGTTGACAGTCAATGGAGCTTCGATTGATTTTCGTCGGAGATCAGTGTCAGTGAGACCTACAGTAGGCGACCCGTTCACTTTCCATTCATCTCAGAGCAGTGATATGCCTCAGGTGATATCTCATATTCAGGCGAGGAAGTTGTTGAGACGGGGTTGCCAGGGGTTTCTAGCGAGTATCGTCACGACTTCAGAGCCATCTAGCAGATCATTGTCAGAGATAGAGGTGGTTCGTGACTTTCCGGATGTCTTTCCGGAGGATGTTGTAGGAATTCCACCAGTGAGAGATGTAGAGTTCAGCATCGACTTAGTGCCAGACACCGTGCCTATCTCTAAGGCAACTTACAGACTTGCTCCTACCGAGATGAAAGAGTTGAAGGAGCAGATTCAGGAGTTGTTAGAGAAAGGCTTTGTTCGTCCTAGCTTTTCTCCGTGGGGAGCTCCGGTGTTATTTGTGAAGAAGAAGGATGGCAGTATGAGACTGTGCATCGATTACCGAGAGCTCAACAGGGTCACAGTGAAGAACAAGTATCCATTGCCTAGGATAAAGGATTTATTTGACCAGTTGCAGGGAGCTTCGGTGTTCTCCAAGATCGACCTGCGATCTGGTTATCATCAGTTGCGTGTTAGAGATACAGATGTGTCCAAGACTGCTTTCAGGACACGATATGGGCATTACGAGTTCTTAGTGATGCCTTTTGGGATGACCAATGCTCCAGCGGTTTTCATGGATCTCATGAACCGAGTCTTTCAGCCGTATTTAGATCAGTTCATCATAGTCTTTATTGATGATATTTTGATCTATTCTAGGAGCATCGAGGAGCATAGACAGCATCTTCAGACAGCCTTGCAGACTTTGAGGGAGCATCGGTTGTATGCCAAGTTCAGCAAGTGCGAGTTTTGGCTTGAGCAGGTGGCATTTTTTGGCCACATTATTTCGAGAGATGGGATTGCAGTTGATCAGTCTAAGGTTGAGGCAGTGCAGAATTGGGGTATTCCGAAGAATGCTTCAGAGATTCGCAGTTTCTTGGGTTTGGCAGGTTATTATAGGAAGTTCATCAAGGGTTTTTCCTCTATTGCAGTACCCTTGACTTTCTTGACCAAGAAGAATGCGAAGTTTATCTGGAGTTCAGACTGTCAGAGGAGCTTCGATCAGCTGAAGGAAGCACTCACTACTGCACCAGTGTTAGCGATGACAGTACCACACGAGGAGTTAGTGGTGTACACCGACGCATCTAAACTAGGTTTAGGCGCAGTGCTTATGCAGTGTGGTAAGGTTATTGCGTATGCGTCGAGGCAGCTGAAGATTCATGAGCAGAACTACCCGACGCATGACTTGGAGTTGGCAGCAGTGGTCTTCGCTTTGAAAATCTGGAGGCACTATCTGTATGGCGAGAAGTACAAGATTTTCACAGACCACAAGAGTCTCAAGTACTTCTTCACACAGAAGGAGTTGAACATGAGACAGCGCAGATGGTTGGAGTTGGTGAAGGACTATGACTGTGACATTAGCTACCATCCGGGTAAAGCTAATGTAGTGGCCGATGCTTTGAGTCGGAAGTCGTCAGTGGTATCATGTTTGACCGTACAGTTACCACTACAGAGCGAGATTCAGAGACTTGGCTTGGAGTGTCATCCGAGTGGCCATGCACCGAGCTTGTCAGTGTTGACGGTGCAGCCAGTTCTGCGAGATTGGATTAGAGAGGGACAGTCTACTGATGAGGAGTTACAGCGATGGAGACAGAGAGATGAGGCTAGAGGTAATCTCTTGTATACAGTGGAGGATGGTATCGTTCAGTACCGTGGTAGGATGTGAATACCGAACGTCGATCAGTTGAGAGCTGAGATTTTAGCAGAAACTCACACATCTCCGTACTCCATTCACCCCGGAAGTACGAAGATGTACAAAGATTTGCAGCTATTGTATTGGTGGCCCGGGATGAAGAGTGACATCGGGAGAGTGGTGTCAGAGTGCTTGAATTGTCAGCAAGTCAAGGCAGAGCATCATCGTCCAGCAGGACTTCTTAGACTTCTTCCTATTCCGGAATGAAAATGGGAGAATATTACGATGGACTTTGTGGTTGGCTTACCGAGGAGTGCCAGAGGTTGTACAGCGATTTGAGTGATTGTGGATAAACTCACCAAGTTAGCTCATTTCTTGCCGGTGAGGACTACTTATACTTTGACACAGTATGCAGAGCTTTACATCAGAGAGATTGTTAGACTGCATGGCATACCAGTGTCTATTGTGTCAGACAGAGATCCGAGATTCACATCAGCGTTTTGGAAGAGTCTGCACACAGCTTTGGGGACGAGGCTTTTGTTCAGTACATCATTTCATCCCCAGACAGATGGTCAGTCTGAGAGAGTGATCCAGGTTCTCGAGGATCTTCTGAGAGCTTGTGTCATTGATTTTCGGGGCTCTTGGGAGACTAGACTGCCATTAGTGGAGTTTACCTATAACAACAGTTTTCAGTCGTCTATAGGTATGGCTCCTTATGCAGCATTGTATGGGAGGAGATGTAGATCTCCTGTGCATTGGGATGAGGTTGGTGAGCGGATTTTGTTGGGTCCTGAGATTGTGCAGCAGACAGCTGACATAGTGACTCAGATTCGAGATCGGATGAGGACAGCTCAGAGTCGGCAGAAGAGTTATGCAGATGCCAGACGACGAGATTTGGAGTTCGCTGTAGGTGATCACGTATTCCTGAAGGTGTCACCTATGAAGGGAGTAGTGCGTTTTGGCCGGAGAGGCAAGCTTAATCCGAGGTATATAGGGCCCTTCGAGATCTTGGAGAGAGTTGGCACGTTGGCCTACCGTTTAGCTCTACCACCGGGGCTAGCGGCAGTGCACAACGTTTTTCATGTATCCATGCTTCGGAGATATGTCTCCAACCCGTCGCATGTGTTGGATTTCGAGCCCTTACAGTTGCCACCAGATCTAGTGTATGAGGAGAGGCCAGTGCGGATCTTGGCTAGGGAGGAGCGGAGGCTTAGGACGCGGGTCATACCGATGGTCAGAGTCCAGTGGCTGAATCACTCAGAGGAGGAAGCTACTTGGGAGACCGAGGCAGACATGAGGACTCGCTACCCGGAGTTGTTCGGGTAAGTACTTTAATTTCGAGGACGAAATTCAATTTAAGGGGGGGGGGAGAATTGTAACACCCGGTATTTTTAAATACGTAAATCCGCATGCATAATTAGGATATTTAATTATTTAAATTTTAGATTTATGGGTTAAATAATTATGTGAATTATTTGTGCATGATTTAAATTATTTTAAGCATTTAACCCATAATTAGTGATTTTTTTATGATTTTTAGTATTTTAATTATTTTATCGCGTAGACGGGACCGTGGACGGACGAGATGACAACTTTCTAGCCAATAATTTTCATGAGCCTTTTTAGAGCCCTAAAATATTATTTTGAGTTTTATTATCTCAAAATTTTTAGTATTTAATTTTATATAATTTTAGGAGTCCATTTTATTCAAAATTAGCCAAAATATTGAATTTTTAGTATTTTTAAAATTCCTTTAATTTATAATTTCGGGATTTTGTTTATGATTATCATAAATTATCAGATTTTAACTTTTATTTAGAGTTTTAAAATTTTATGTTTTATATTTAAACCTTTTAATTATCCTAAAACCTATTTTAATTAAAATAAACTCTAACCTAATCTACCCCAAACCCTTAACCGATCCTTCACCCTAGTAGCCGCCTCCATCCCACTTCTCCATCATCTTCTTCATCGTTCTAGCAAGAAAACTCCATAGGAGATTGATTTTTCAAGCTTCCAAGGTGGTTGATCATCGTCCCGTCGTCCCGGAATCGTCATATACGTCTTTTTCTTTCCATTCAACGGTGCAAGGCATGATTTTCTTCCAATATTTTTGTACCTATCAGATATTATATTGTGTGGATTGTGTATGCATCAAATCCTTCGATTTTTTTCAGAAAATGTTTTGAGTGTTCGGACTTTTCCCAAGATTACTCGTTTTTCATGATTCATGTTCAAGTTTTTAGGCCATGGGTGCGTTCTATCTGCTGGCTAGGGTCCCTAGGGTGTACTAGGTGTGACTGGACTCGAGTGGCTCGAATGGCTCGAGCCAAACGAGCCCAGGGAAGCAACTACAGCAGATCGGCCGAGGAGGGTTGCAGGTTAGGGTTCTGGGGAAGGGCCTTCGGGTTCAGTGTTTGGGGCTGCATGGGGCCGGGGCTAGGGTCAGGTTCGGACCGCCCAGACGTGGGCTACGTTTGGGCGGCGGCGCTCCGGCCAGGGGCGGCCGGAGCTGGCCGGCAGCAGGCCATGAAGGCCTGCTGCTCACGGCCGCAGCCGAGAAGAGGTAAGGGGGATCGGGTTAGGGTTTTAGGTGTGGTCCGGGTCGGTCAGTGATCCGGGTCGGGTCAGTAGGTTAGTGGGTCGGGTTAAGTTGGTCCGGGTCCGGGTTTGGTGGGCCGGGCTCGAGTCTTTTTAATTTTAAAATATTTTAGGAATTAATTGGTTTTTGGGCCAATTAATTAGAAATAAAATTATTTGGACTCCCAAATAATTTTATTTGGGCTTTTAAAATTTTAATTAAGTTAGTCCATTAATTTTATGGGCTTTTGAGCCCATAAAAGTTATTGGGCCAGTCTTTGGGATTTTGGGCTCATTGGGCCAGTTTAAGTTGTTATTGGGCTTAGAATGTTTTAAATGGATTTTAATTATTTAATTGGGCTTAGAATAATTTTTATTGGGCTTAAGTATGTTATTGGGCCAGTCTCAGTGTTAATGGGCCAGATTTAAGTAAATGGGCTTGAGTGTTAGGGCCAACAGTCCAGGACCATCCATGAGAAAAATTGCATGTGTCCTGATTATATATTTAATTATTTTTATGCATTGAAGTTATTTTAATATTTATATGTTAGTAAGAAATTTAAATTAAATATATATGAAGGACACACATTTTTATTTAAGTACATGCATTCATGAAATAATTTTATGCATAATTAAATGTTTAAGGTTGAGCAATAATAAAATATTTTATGTTGGAAGTTGAAGTAGTGTGACAATTTAAGGGGGATTCGTCCCCATATGTGAACTATTGAAGGGCAGTTTACTGCCAATTTAAGAGGTGATTCGTCACCGCCACGTACGTTGGTTTCCACGCTGATCAGTATTTAATGTATGATTTAAGGTTACACTACGGATACAACCATGCGATGTTAGAAAATTAGTTGCTCAACAATGTTTATGTATTATGTTATTTAAGTTAAGATAAGTTATGTTATGTTATGAAATTTTCAAGCATGCTCATTCATGTATATGTATGTATTAGTATTTAAGTGTTTTAAATTATTTTAAACTCTTGTTATGTTAGCATGTTGGGCCTCTAGGCTCACTACACTGGTATGGTGCAGGTGAGTACGTTGAGGATGAGGTTGTACCCACCGGAGGCGAGGATGTATGAGCGGACATGCAGTGACCCCGTGACCGTGATAGATGTCTGAGTCACATGCATGTTTTATTTATGTCAGCATGTTACATTTTATATTATTTTTCAGTGGTTGTGAGTATTGAATATTGTCAGTGCATGCAAATTTTAATCATTTTATTTATGCAGTATTTTTAATTAAATGTTTGACTCAGATATTTATTTTATTTTAAAGAATGCATTTTTATTTAAGTATTTAATTGTTTATTTATTTATTTATTATTAAATCTTTTTATTCTGTGCATATATGTACATATTTTATTTAGTAAGTATAAAAAAAAAAAAAATTTTCCGCATATTTATTTATTAATTATAGAGTTAGGGTCGTTTCAACTCTGGACAAGAACATGTTTAGCAAAATCAAAAGTTGCACTGCTGCCAAAGAAATATGGAAGAAGCTCACCTAACTATGTGAAGAAAATGACCAAACACAGGAAAACAAACTCATGGTGGCCATCCAAAAGTTTGACAATATAAAAATAAAACCAGGAGAAACAATGAATGAGTTTGATGAAAGATTCAACAGCATTATGATCGAGTTGAATGCACTTGAAAAGAGCTATAGCAACCGAGAAGTAGCATTGAAAGTCATGAGAGCCTACCACGTGAAATGGATGTGAAGACAGTAGCCGCCATGAGAGAATCCAAAGATCTCAATAAGATCGAATTACATGATCTATTTTTGGATCTCAAAGCCTATGAATTCAAGCTGGGAGTTCGAACTGAGAAAGAGACATCAATGACATTAGTCATTTTTACGTGTATTATTGCATATTTGTTGCATTTTTTGGCATGATTTTTGTTTTTTAAGGTCATTCATATTTAGGTTTTGAATATTTGTTGCATTCGGATGACTCCTCATGATTTTTTGGTTGGTTGTAGGCAAAAGATGGAGAAAAGTAAGAGTTTGAGCACGAAAAAGTGACACAAGTAGGAATCACAAAGCATTAATGATCCAAATTTTATTTTTGACTCTAGATTGATCCAAATCCAATCTCCACCATTCAGATTGTAGTTTAGGATTTTTTAAGCTCATGTCAAAATTTCAGCTTGATCTGACGGTTAGAACATAAGTTATGAATTTTTCAAAAATATTGCGCGCAGCGCGCTATGACAGAACAGTGCCGCGCCCGAGCCGTCACTTTTTAACGCTTGGGCGCACCTGTAATGAAATTTCACCCCAAAACAGTGCGCCTTCGCGCCCGGGCCGTAATTTCTTACCGCCCGAACCCTCTCGCGATTTGGATTTTTTTTATTTTTCGGGTCTTTTACATGGAAAGGACTCTTGGGCACTATAAATAGATAAAAATCTGACGTTTTAAGGGTTGCATACATTAGATTGAAGAGGAAGGCGGACACCATCAAGGAGAAAAACGTGAAGAGGGAGGAAACTTGAGGAATTCAAGAACTGCAAACACCAGTTTTCTTTTTTTCTTTTATTTTATATTTAGGGGATCCTACCCCCAAAACTATGTTTTTATTTCTTCTTGAAGATTGAATTTGGTTTTTAAGCGTTCTTGATTATATTATTGTTTTTATTGCAATTTTGAAGATTGATCAACTTTTTAGTGATTTTATGTGTTATATTGATACCAAGGAGATTTTATGACATGATAGGGTAATATAATCCATGGATCTATAACTTGCATAGAGATATGATGTTGATTACATGTTGATAGTCATAGTTCACCAGGTCGAAAGCTAGAGGATTTCACAAATCGTTAATACAATTGCAATTGTTAAATAACAAAAGGAGACTTGGTTATTACAATTCGTTAATTAGATTAATATAGCTCGAAAGAGTATATTGATAGATTAGAAAATTCCGTCAAAAGCACGCCTGAGAATTGAAATTCAATTATTAGAGAAGAAAATGGGTAGGTGAATCGGGATCCTAACAATCATTTATTCATTAGTGATGCAATGTCACTATTTGTTAAAAAGTTTGGAACATTCATGAGGAAGAACCACAAGAATTTTCAAAGAACAAACAGATCAAGCTTCAAACTAAAAAACCAACCGAAGAAAATCGAGCGTGTTACAACTGTGGAAAGGAAGGACACTTCATAGCTGATTGTACCAAACCTAAGAAGGATGAGAAAAGAACATCACACAAGAAGATTTTCAGAGAAGAAAGAAATAACAAAAGGCACTGCTAGCAGATGAAAGCAACAAGTGGGCTGAATCAGACTCTACCTCATCTGATTCAGAGACATCTTCGAGTGAAAGTGAAGATGATGCAGTCAAGTGTCTTATGGCTAATGACTCTGACATTCCAGATGATGGAGAGGTACTTGATTTTACTTTTGATGAATTTAGTAGAGAAGATCTTACTAATGCATTAAATGAGATGGTTAATGAATATCGTATATTATCTCACAAGTTTGATGAAATCAGAACAAATGGAAAGAGTCCAACAGATAAGTCAGATCAAAGTAACTCAGATGAGTGCACTGGATCAGACAGTCTAAAGGCTCAGATAAGTTTGTTAATGATCGAGAACAATGAAATGAGAAGTAACTTCAAGAAACTTTATTTGAAAATCAGAGATTAACAGATCTAGTAAATTCTTGGAATAAAACATCGATATCCTTAGATAAACTTATTGGAAATCAAAAGCAAGCTGAAGATAAATCTGGCTTAGGCTATATCATAAATGAAGGAAGTTCATCTATCTCAATCACTCAATCTTGTCTGAAAAAGAACAACCTCAAATATATGAAGTTTGTAAGATCCAGCACGATATATGAACCAGAGATCTCTATGACATATTTAATACCTCAACAGAGTAAACTCTTACACAGAGGGCTGATATATGTTGAGCCAGATAAATCGAAGTCAAGATGGACTAAACCTAGATCAAACGGGTTTGGATATAATCCTAAAAGACAAAGGACTTCGTCAACTCAACATAAACCACATTTCAATAACTCTTCTAGAAAGTATTGGAAGTCAAACAGGAACAATCGATCTGATCACTACACTTGACATACACAGCACAATACATCAGACAGATTTGTCACTCCCAAAGGACAATACCATGGAAAGTCTGTAAGGATAATCCAAGTATGGATTCCAAAGGGACTAATCCAGCGTGGACCCAAGTAGGAATGAGGACCAGAGTTATTTTATCTTGTTTTTGCAGGTGAATAAAAGTGAACTAATCAAACAAGCAGTCTAGTACTTGAATAGTGGGTGTTCAAGGCATATGACCGGATACAGAAGGATGTTATCTGAATACATACCAGGACCAGGACCTAAGATCACTTTCGGAGACAAATCTAAAGGTAAAACCATGGGTAAGGGTATACTTATCCATGGAAATATTAGCATTAAAGATTTTTTACTTGTAGAAAATCTGAAATATAATATGATTAGTATTAGTCAATTATGTGATTATGATTATTATGTAGAGTTTCAAAAGCACACTTGCACCATAAAAAATCAGTCTGGAATCATTATGACAGGAGAAAGAAGTGGAAATACCTACAAAGTAAATTGGTCGGATCAACCACTCACTTCAATCTATCTGGTAGCCACAAAGATGAACCAAAATTGGTTATGACACAAAAGACTCAATCACTTGAACTTCAAAGCTTTAGCCAATCTGAGTAAACATGAATTTGTTACAGTTCTGCCTAGAGTTTTCAAAAGGCAAATTTTGCACTGCTTTCCAGCTAGGTAAGCAAGTCGGATCAAATTTTAAAAACAAAGGTTGTAAATCTTCTTCCAAAAGCTTAGAAATACTGCATATGGATCTTTTTGGCCATATACCAGTAATGAGCTTAGGGAGAATGAAGTACACTTTGGTTATTGTTGATGATTTCTCAAGATTTACTTGGGATGATATTTTTAAAATTCAAAGATCAAACTGCCACCCAATTGATTAAACTTCTTTTAAGACTTCAAAATGATAAATCTCAAATGATTTCTAAAATTAGAAGTGACAAAGGAACCGAGTTTACAAATCAAACTCTGTTTACTTATCTGGAAAGTCATGGAATCAAGCATGAATTTTCTGCAGCTAGAACGTCACAACAAAATGGTGTTGCAAAAAAGAGGAATAGAACTCAAAAAGAAGCTGCTAGAACAATGATTACTGATTCAGGTATTTCACAAAAATTTTGGGCAGAAGCTGTAAACACAACATGTTATACTCAGAACAGATTAATGATTAATAACAAAATCGAAAAAACACCTTATGGGATCTGGCATGGTAAAGTTCCAGTGATATCATACTTCAAGGTATTTGGTTGTAAATGCTTCATTCACAACAATGGAAAGGCTCATTTGACTGCTCTAGATGTCAGATCAGATGTTGGTTTGTTTCTCGGATACTCATCTATTAGTAAAGCTTATAGAGTATTTAATATTAAAACTCTAACAGTTGAAGAATCAGTTCATGTTTTTTTTTGATGAAAAATCTGTTACTGATGAATCTCCATGTTTGAATGATCTTAGTTACAGAATAGAAGATTCAAAGCTTGACACAGATGATGAAGAAGAAATCCAGATCAAAAGGAATATAAAAAATCTATGCGAACCAGAACAAATTGAAGAACAGAGACCAGAAGAACCACCAATTGATAATGAGGTTCCAATAAATATAGATCCCATTGAAAATCAAGATGAACAAGATCATCAAGGAAATATATATCAACTTGGCCCAAATTATAGATGATCCAAAACTCATCCTCCAAACTTGGTAATAGGTAATCCATCTGCACCTTTGAGAACCAGAGGTCAGATGGTCAGTGAATTAATGCATGCTGCTTTTATTTCTCAGATAGAACCTAAGAAAGTAGAAGAAGATCTACTTGATAATAACTGGATAGAAGCTATGCAAGATGAATTGAACCAATTTGAAAGATATTTTGTCTGGCATTTAGCTCCTAGACCTTCAGATAAATCTGTAATAGGAACTAGATGGTTATTAAAGAATAAACTCAATGAAAGTGGTACTGTAGTAAGAAATAAGGCTCGTTTAGTACCAGAAGGTTATAGACAAGAAGAAGGCATAGACTTTGATGAAACCTTTGATCCTGTAGCTAGACTTGAAGCTATTAGAAATTTTCTTGCTTATGCTGCCTTCAAGGATTTTAAAGTATTCCAGATGGATGTTAAAAGCGCATTTCTCAATGGTATTCTTCAAGAAGAAGTGTTTGTTGAACAACCCCTGGATTTCAAAGTCAAATTTATCCAGATCATGTGTTCAAGCTAGATAAAGCTCTTTATGGGTTAAAACAAGCTCCACGAGCTTGGTATGATACTCTTTCACTTTTTCTTAATGATTATGTTTTTTTTATTGGCTCTCTAGATAAAACTTTATTTAAAATTTTCAAATGCGATCATACTTTATTAGTGCAAATTTATGTTGATGATATCATATTTGGGTCAACTAACCCCCAAATTATGCAAAAAATTTTCTAAGATGATGAAGATAAGTTCGAGATGAGTATGATGGAAGAATTGACATTCTTCTTGGGATTACAAGTCACACAGATGGATAAAGGAATATTCATAAATCATTTCAAATACACAAAAGAACTTCTGAAGAGATTTGGAATGGAGAATTGTTCTGCTGCTAGTACCACAATGAGTTCTTCAATCAAATTGGATAAGGATGAAGTTGGAACTTCAGTAGATCATACTCTATTTAGAGATCTAATAGGATCCCTACTTTATTTGACAGCAAGCAGACCAGATATTATGTTTTCAGTCGGTCTGTGTGCAAGATTTCAATCTGGTACTAAATAATCTCACTTCATTGCTGCCAAGAGGATTCTAAAGTACTTAAAGGGAACTCAGAATGTTGGATTGTGGTATCCAAAGGACTTCAGTTTCAATCTTATTGGATACTCAGATGCAGATTATGTAGGTTGCCGAATTGATCATAAAAGCACAATTGGGACTTGCCAATTTCTTGGAGACAGGTTCATTTCTTGGTTCAGTAAGAAACAAACATCTATTGGTACATCCACAGCTGAATCAGAATACTTAGCCGTAGGAATTTGTTGTGCACAACTGCTCTGGATTCAACAACAACTTAGAGATTATGGTGTTGATTCATCTGAGGCACCTATCTACTATGACAACATAAGTGCAATAGCTATCACATACAATCCTTTCTTACACTCCAGAACGAAATACATTGACATTCATAACCATTTCATCCGAGATCATGTTCAAAAGAAAAATGTCCTTCTGGAACATATCTCAACTGATTTGCAAGTTGCTGATATTTTCAACAAGCCATTATCCGACGCTAAGTTTTTTTATTTCCAAAATGTTCTTGGATTGATTAATATTGATTAATTATGCACATGTTTAGGGGGAATATTTGTTTAATATTACGATGTTTATATGATTGTTCACAACACACGATCAGATAAAAGAATAAACTCATTTTATTCATTGATCTGCAAAATAAGCTACACGTGCACTTGCTATTCTATTACGCATTTCATGAATCCAATTAACCATCCACACACTCAGGGAGCCCTGACCATTGCAGACTTTATCTTCAAAGCATATGTTCTACGTTTCATTTTGCTCTGTAAGAAGCATAAGGAGCAGTACTCCAGAAGACTTCAGCACATCTCGATTCCTATGTGTTCCCAGCTTCTTCTTGCACTTACGCATTCCCACTACATAAAGTCGAAACATTTTAGGAAAACACGGAGGACGGTTGTAAGAAAGATGACGACGCAGAGCATCCAAGAAGTGCCACATTCTCATTCCTCTGACACTCATTCTGTTTCTATATTGATCCTTACGGATCTCATACTGTTGTTCTTCTGATAGATCACCTCCATTGATATTTAAATCTGCCATTATATTTGATTACTTGTTTTCAAATTTTACTGAGCTAACCTTCTCTTTTGGACTGATTTTTATAGGAAAATGAATGAGAAGATGAAAAGTCATCCGAGCCAATAGCCTCTCAAACGTCCAATCAATGTCCTATTTAATAAATTTAATTAAAGTCACTCTGAATATTCTTAGATTGCATCAATCCTTCTTGAGATTTTCAAACTTATCTGCCTTGCCTTGAACTTTAATTAAATTACTTGTTTTATGCAAGAAGAAGCAAAGTCACACAATTCATTCGCAGACTTTATGTCCAATCACCGTTCATTTCTCAAGACTTATTAATGCTTTTTGCATACATGCATTTAATGGGAAGTTCATTCGTTTCAATTAATCTTAGAGTATTAAAATCTATTTATTTCTTTTATCTGATAATAAAATTAATTAATTATATGTTTAATTCATAAAATTAAAAGGAATATATTTTCTCTGAAAATTAGTTTGCGTGATATTCATACGATTATTTGATTTTTCTTTTCATCTGATTCTTTTCTTATCTTAATTGATATATTTGAATTTATTTGATCTTAAACTTGTTATGTTTTGTTGTATTATCTTATTTGCATACTTAAATTTTACATGAACTGCGTATACAGGAAACCATACATTCATATGCATACCAATTTTTCAATACACACACCGAGACAGAAGGTAAAGCAAAATGATCTTTCATTCCATAACATAAAATTAAAATACATAGTACTACTGCATTCAAAATAAATATTACACCATATTCTTCATTTCAGGGACGACTCCCCTCTTCCTTACATCTGCTTCAATTCTCCACTTTATCAACCACTCACGCAATGGTGGATCAAAAGGCTTGTCCTTGTACTCACCTGAGTTGATCAGACGAGTAAGGACTCGCTCCTCCTTTCGGAGAAGTAGATAATACAACCCTTTTGTCGGATAAGATGTCCTCAACCTTTTCGGACCCAGCAAATCCAGATACTTGTCCTTGCGGTCTTCAAGTTCCCATGCATCCTTCTGCTTGCGTGGTGGAAACAGTGTGTGGTGATACATCCGTATCTCCTCGACTTTAAACCACAGTCGCATAACCCACTTGAGAATGAACTTCTGGAGTTCTTCCTTAAGCTCCTCGAAGGACTGATCTGCACTCATATTGTTTTTATCTGAAACTTTGTTTAAAAAGGAGAACTTAATCGAACAATACATCCTAGTGTCTTATTTATAGGGGATGTTTGTCGTTTCGTTTTTCCAGACATTATTAAAATATTATTATTTTTACCGCGTGTATGGGTCATTCATTATTCTCCGCATTTATTTTGAATTTGAATAGTTGCTTATGTCACTTAGCCACGTATTTGGGCGTAATTTTTAAAACTCCTCTGAAACTTCTTCTTTGACACTTAAACATTTGAGCCCTAAGTATTCTTCGTGAAAGAACAAATTACTCGCATTTTCCCTTTCTTCAATCTGCAGGAACAATATGTCGCCGATCACCCAAAACGTTCTTTCTCATTGATTGCCACACAGTATTCGATCTTCTAGATCAAGGAATTGTGGAAATATTTCGAACAATCGAAGCTTCTGGACTAAGGAAATTTCTCGAAGGAAGAAAGACCATCTACAAGCAAGCCTTCCCAAAGTTCTTTCAAACAACAAATTTTGAAGAAGGAGTTATATCCACTACTTTGGGTGGAGAGTCCGTGAAAATTACATCTGCTCTGTTCGCCTCCTCTTTTGATCTGCCCAGACAGGGGATCACTGATTTTTTCAAAATCACTGCTGAGATGAAGAAACAAATGAAGAGTATGTACTCTCTGACAGATAATCCAATCAAAGTACCTTGCAAGAAGAAGGAACTCAAGATGGAATTCAGACTAATGCACGAAATTGTGGCCAGATCTCGTCTGGCCAAAGCAGGGTTCCTTTGATGCAATTACATCTGAGAAGTTTGAATTATGGTAGCCATTTCTGCTGGTATCGCTGTGAATTGTTCTACTGTTCTGTTCGATATTTTATCTGCTATGATCATTGCACCGACTATTCAGTCTTAGGGTTTTGCTATTCAGATCGGAGAGATCTTGAATGACTTGAATATCTATCTGGGACCCTCTTCTAATCTCCATCAGCACAAGACACTGAATGAGAGGGGCATTGAGGTGTACAAAGCCTTGCAATTGATATTATTCAAGCATGGTACAACCAATCCAGATGAGATTGAAGACTTGACCGTACCAGATGAGTCCAAGCCTCTGGCAATTGAAGCTGCTAAGACCACTGAATCTCCAAATCCATCTGCTCCAAAAAAAAAAAAAAATCAGTAGAAAGGAAAATAATAATTGATGCTTCTGAATCAGAAGCATCATAATCAGATCAAGTGACTCTGGCTGAGATTATTGAGCCTCCTCCACAGAATAAGAAGAGATCAATTAGACCACCTCCTCGAATCCCACAAGCTATTCAAGAAACTCCGATCCCAGCTATTCCTTTGTCAAGAGTGGAAAATATTGTCCCTTCGGTGACCCAGATGAACATCACTACTCTTCAGTATGGATTCTTCAAAGAGCCTGGTGATACATCTGACTCATCTTCCAATGCTCAAAGGATAATTGATCTGACTGCTCAGCACAACAACAAAATTGCAGAAGAAAAGATGAAAGCCTTTGACAGATAGGTCTTTTACCGAACAAAAAATCACTTCTAAAAAATCAGGACCTTGACCAAGCTGGAGAATATTGCTACTCTTGAAGATAGAATACTTGAGTGGGCTGAAACTCAAGTTATTTAGTGCACTGGAGAGAAGAAAGTTTGTCGAGCTCAGATTGAAGGAAAGTCTTCTACGAGCTTGTCTAAAACTGAAGAGAGCAAGGTTCAATCTGACAATCTTGGATGTCTTTGATCAGACTGCAACAATAAGTCAACTGTAAAATGATGCTCATCTAATGACCTCTACTACTCAGATGATGAGACAAGATTTTCTCGTTGAGGCTTCATCCAACAAGACAGATCAACCTACTTCATCTGATATTCCTTCTGATGCAGACGATCTCAATCTTTCTGATGATCCAACTTCACCGTCTGTCTCTCCGGCTCGATCTTATTCTCCTCCAAAGGAAGCTTCTATTATTGACTTAGCTTCTGAAGAACCTTTGGATGTAGGATCTCTTCTTAAGGAACCTCTGATTAAGCCTCAGATTGAAGATCCATCTAGTGATCAAACTATGGATGAACCAAAGATGGAAAATCATACTTCTGAAGACTCTATATTTGAGGACATCCTTACAGAGCCTCCAGAACAAATGCTGGTGTCCAACTTTGAGGAGATCAACTTTGATCCGAACACAACAATCATTCTATTTTTTCCAGCTGCATAACAAACTAAGGATACATCTGCAGAATCTTTGGTTACGGAAGCAGACAGATTGTTTGAATTGGAACTTTCTCATATTTTCAAGGTACTCAAGCTTAGTCCAATTCACAATGAGTTCAGTCCTATCATCCTCCAAAAATATCATGGATATCAGCCACAAGTGAAGCTCCACTTAAACTACAATCAATTCAAGCTTCACCTATTATTATTGAAGATACTGATTCAGAGCCTCCTACTGTTGTCACTCCTCCACAACTTCAAATTTGTGACTCCGCTTTTTTTGAAGATGCTGCTCCTTCCTCTTCTTAACAGATCAATGTCTAGCCAAATCAGTTTCTGTCTGAATCTCTCACTCAATTGTTCAATCTGGTATCTGAGTTGCAGACTGAAACAACTCAAACTTCTACCGCTTGAAAGATTTCAAAGCAAGTATGATGAAGATGGTCAGTGATATATCCGAGTTTGTGATGCATGTGCAAAGAAAACAAACAAAAGAATACTCTAACATCCTTCGCGGACTTGATAGTCTACAAGCCTCCACCGAAGTTCACAACAAGTAGTTCAATGATATTTTTGGTACCCAGCTCATGGTTATTCTCGATCTATTATCTGAGAGTGGTGATGTCAAAAATGGGGAAAAATCTACCTCATCAAAGGCCAAAGGCAAAGGGAAGAAGTAGAAGTATCATATCAGAAGAAGAGTAACAGAAGAAGAGTAGATCAGATCAAAGCAACGATTTTCTTGGAAATTAATTTTTGAGATTTATTTTGTCTAAAAATTATTATTCGATCTATGCAAGAATACTTTTGGAAAGTCTTTTGATCTACCATCTTAAATTGATCCGGATATTGACTTGGTTTTGACATCACCAAAAAGGAGAAAATTGTTGGAGATCAAACTCTAAGTTTTGGTGATAACAAGTCAAAACAAAACCAAGAAATAAAATAAATGAGAATTTAAGGACAAACGGAAGACATATCAAAATGGGCTCGTACAGACCAAACATTAACAAGTTGTCCAGATCGAGTTTTCGATGAAATTGAAGTTCCGAATAAATCAAGTATTTGATCTATGCTTTCCCCACAACAACTTACTTCAACAGATAAAATATAATGATCTTCCACTAGAACAATCCATATCGATCAAAACTTTATGTCTTCTGCCAGATCAAGTATGAAAGCCATCAACCAGATCAAAGTATCACATTGAAGCATCCATTGACGAAGTTGTTGAGCTAGAAGACAAAATCATTTAATGAAGATTTGAACTTTGGCTGGCTTCCCTCAAAGTCAAGATTTGTGAGCCAATTTATGAGATATGTTGGCGGCTCAATCTCAGAAATTGTTGGCGGATAACTGCCTAGTTTTTGAAGATTATAAATACACGATGATTCAAAGTTTCAAAGCAGAGTGAACAATACAGAGTTATCAAATTCAAAAGATTGCTTTCTAATTCATCCGAAAAGACAAAAAGCCTTCACTTCATATTCTAACTCAGAAACTCATCCTACCAAATCAAAGTTTCGAAGTACTGAGTTTGAGAGTATTTCAAGATCGATCGAGCTCAAAGAAATACATACAATATCAAGAACGATCCAAATCAAGTTAGTCGTAGCCTTCTAGATCAAATCCCGAAGCAAATTCCGTGGCTTCATTTTGTAACTCAAAGCAGAGTATTTGTTCTGCTTCGAGAGAGTGAGTTGCTAGGAGTTCCTCTCAAAGAGTTGATTGAATTGGATTTGTAAAAAACGTTGTATAAATCAAAGTCTTGTAGTGGAATCTTTTTGAAAACAGAAGAAGGGGTGACATAGGAGATTAATCTCCGAACATCCATAAAAATTCTATCCCTTTTACTTACTGCAATTACATTATTTTATCTGCCGTATATTTCATAGTTCAAATCTGCGAGGAATATTTTTTCGCCTTATCTTATCAGATATTTCGAGCAGAACAAAGTTTTAAGCAAGCAAAACTTCTGTCTGATTCTCAAAAATCAGATCGAAGTATATTTAAAATTTTAAATAGTGTATTCACCCCCCTCTACACGTATTTTCGATTCTAACAATAGATATGATGAAAGAAAATTTGTAAGTAAATGTGATATAGTAAAGCTATTTTTAGTTTGATTAAATGCATGATATTTCAAGCAATGTTTTCATAATCGAATCGGTTTATCTTTTAAAAAACGGTTCAACCGATCTGACCGTTTTAATCGAAAAATCGGATCGAAAAATCATTTATATAATATAATATAATGAATAATATATTTTAAAATTTAAAACCTAAAAGATGTATAGACAAAAAATATATATTTACCTTTGAAAACTAAATAACTATATAAATATATTCAAAATATTAATTATAATTATACATTTTTAAAAAAATAAATGAATCAATTTTAAAAATATAGTATCACTAAGATATTATTTTTTAACCAAGTATAAATTCCAAACAATCATCTATATATATATATATATATATAAAATAAAATATTAAATTTAAGGTTTAAAAAAATAAAAAATTAACGTTTTCAAAAAAAAAATTAAAAACATTCGAAAAACCGGTTGAATCGGTTTTTCGATTCTTAACCAGTCTAACTGGTTTTAACCGTTAAAACATTTTTAAACATGTTTTGGATCAAACTTGTGACCAATTTCCGGTCGAATTGTTAAATCAACTAGTCCGATTTGGTTTTGAAACAACTGATTTTTTTAAACTATGACAACACTGATTTTAAGGAAACAAAAAATTATACCATGACTCCAGTTTGCTATTATGAGATGCCCATGTATTATTAATAGTAATAGATGTATAATTAATAGTAATAGATACAACTGCATACTTTTTTTTTAATTTGCTTCATAATTATTTATTTACACTATATTTGTTATTTTTAATTTTTAATATATGAATTTTATTTTGTTAACAATGAAATTCCTCGTCCTTCATACAATTATTTCTAATAAAGCTAGTTAAAAAATGGAAATTTCGCCTCAAATTATTCATTAACTTTCAACAAATTTTTTGCTAAACGTGATATGATTTTCAAATCTATCTTAATTGAATATTTTTTCAAAACTAATATAATTTATCTATACTATACTATATATTAAAGTACAACCCCTTACAAATTAATACGAAAAAAATTCACACACACACGCACATATATATATATATACACGCATCATGAGAAAAAAAAAACAATTTATATGTTTACAATGATGTCTTGGTTTTTGCTCATTTGCAAGTATTCAGATTTTAAACATAATTTTTCTACCTTATTAAAAAAAAGCATAATTTTTCTACCCCGTTCATTATCTATTTCATTGGATACTCTCCACGTCCAACCTCTTTCCCCAATAATTGTATCTCTCTCTTCTTTCTTTGGGTTAATACTAGGGGTGCAAACGAACCGAATCAAGCCGAATAATGATAAAATTTTAAGGTTCGAATTCGGTTCGATAAGAGTATATTCGAGTTCGAGCTCGATTTGAATTTCGATAATTTCAAATATTTTGGCTCGAACTCGGCTCGAAATGAAGTTCGAGTTCGGCTCGAAATATTCGAACCTATTCGTGAACTATTCGGATATTATGGTTCGAAAAGCTCGAAATGTTCGAAAAAAGTTCGAAATGTATATATATTTATTATATAATTATATTATATTAATTAAATATTAAGGTTCGCGAACTATTCGCGAACTATCTAATAGTATAATTTCGGCTCGAGCTCGGCTCAAAAAAAATTCGAACATGTTCGAATTCGGCTCGAGTTCGATAAGCTCGAATACGAATCAAATATTTATCGAGCGGACTCGTAAAGCTCACAAACAGATTCAGTTCGTTTGCACCCCTAGTTAATACCCATTTTGGTCTTTTTTTTGTCGTTTTTATCGAAAAATATCTATTCTTTCCGGTACGTCAAAATAATTCCTAATATTTCGTAATTATTTTTAATTTGGTCTTTGCTGTCATCTTTTGTTAAAATATAACAGAGATACGACCTTTCTCTTCCTTGAAGTTTCGGAAAAGGGTTAATATACATTTTTTATCTCTCTTGTTTGTCATTATTTTCAAAATAGTATATCTTATTTTCAGACCATCAAAATGATCCTCAATGTTTTGTAATTAGCTCAATTAGGTCCTTTTCGTAATCTACTTGAAAAAGTACAGTTTTAGTCCTTATACTTTCACATCAAAACATTTTTGGTCCTTAAACATTTCAAAGTAACACTTTTAGTCCTTAAACTTTACGAATTGCAAAACAATTAGTCCTTATAGTTTTTTTATGATTAAATATATTTTTGGGGACTAATTTATTATATTTTTAAATTATAAGAACCTAAATAAAATAAACATGAAAAATAAAGATCATAAATAATCACATATCAACAACATAAACATTTTTTTAGTAACATATTTATTCTTTATAATGTTATTATATGTAAATAAAATTTATTACGGTTTTTTTATTTAAACAAAAAATATCTACTTTAGAATATGGAGTTTTTACATAAAAATCATCGAATATATTTTTAAAATTAAAATATCCTATAAATATTTTGATAAGCACATTTCTTAATGTGTTTTCTAATAATTTTTAAAATAAAATTTATTCAATATCTTTAATACTAAATAACTGATTTGATATCAAATTTGATTAATTATTTACTTTTATTTAATAATAAGATACGAACTAGATAAATTTTCTTAAAATATCAAATATAAATATTTAATATATATAATTATGTTTGTAAATATTAAACATTAATAATAAATTACAAAAAATAAAAAAATACATATGGTATAAAAATTAATCTTGAAACTCTAATTTTAATTTAATTTTAGTTTTTAAAATATTTTTTTTTTCAATTTGAATATAAAGATAAAACATAAAATATTTCTTAAAAAATAGAATTTCATTTACTATTTTTATTTTTTATCTTTTCACAATATTTTATTATTAATTTTATTCATTTTTAGTCCCTAAAATTTAAGAATATCATAAATTAGTCCTCACAAATATATTTAACTATGAAATAAATGACAAGAACTAATTTTGTTACAATTTTTAAAGTTTATGGACTAAAAGTGCTGTGTTGCAATGTTTAGGGACCAAACGTGTTTTGATACGAAAGCATGAGGACTAAAAATGTATTTTTCCATAATCTACCCATTAAAATCTAATGGAGATTCAACCATCTCCCTTTTAAATCTTCTAAAATAGTATCTGAAAACGATTTTCTCAAAATTGAGAAACCTAGGATGGGTGCACCAACTCACAAGAACAACAAAGTCGAAAGACACTAATTGGAAGCATATCAACAATTCATCTAATGTAAGTCAATGTTATTGACATTAATTTGTTAATTTTATAATTGAAACACTGCACCACCATGTAGTATAGTAGCTCTATTCTTCTATTAGTGTATTAATGTTAAATTATACAATTTTTATTTTCGAATAATATTTTTGAACTCTTTTGCATGTAAGCAAGTTATTCTTAAACTCCAAAGTTATTTAATTCAAAAATTAATATATATTATGTTATAGTAAAGAATTTTTCGAAGAGAAATGTTAAAAATTGTGATTTTAACAATGAAAATCCATTACAAATTTATTTGCATATAACATATTAGCAAATAAGAACCTAAAATTTTTGTTTGCATTTAGTTAACGTTTTATCTTTGTTGATGATACCCCACAAGTAATCTCATCACATGCTAAAGCACAGTTTGAGTCCATAGCCAAGAATCAGGGCTCGGGTCCAACTCTAAGTGGTAGAGTCAGCCCATGAAAGTAGGTGGTGTAAGAAAAGATGTTGGTTGGTCTTCTACATCTCTCTCTATAAATATCGCGCTTCCTCATTCCATTTGCAATATTACTTTCATTTTGAGGGGTGCCTAGCTCATATATATCTTTATTTGAGCGTAGAAGGGACTACGCTGGGACATCTCTAATTGTAATGATCCGCTCATAATGATCACCTAATAATAATACTTTAGGGATGCAATTAAACTTAAACAACAATAATCAGAGAATCTGCGGAAACTTAAACCAAATACTAACAATCCGACATAATACAACCGATAAATCACTGAAATCTAATTTATACAACACAATCGAATAAATACCGAAATAAGTTCTTAATCTAGAAACTTCTTATATTTTAGGTACGTTGGCTCAGTTTTGGAGAAATTCTTGGGCAAAAAAATCTGGTAGCCAACGATATCTACAAGAAGACAAAAAGCCTATAGAAAATCATGTTGATCCCGTAAAAACAAGAACATGGTGCGATATTGTTACAAGGAAGAAGAACTCAAAGATACTGTTCAGTCCAAAGCTGAGAAAAGTATACTTTTGGTCTTGTAATTTGCATATTTTTTATTTTTGGTCTTGTTAAAAGTAAATTTGCAATTTTAGTCCTGTAACTTGCATTTTTTTTTAAATTTTGGTCCTATTAACATTGATTTCACATTTTTAGTCCTGTAACTTTCATGAATTTTTCACTTTAAGTCCCGTTACCACTGAATTTACAATTTTAGTCCGGTAACTTACATTATTTTTCATTTTTAGTCCCGTTTGCATTGAATTTTTATTTTTTTTTGTCTTGTAACTTCCATATATTTTTATTTTTAGTCATATTATTAATGAATTTATATTTTTAATTCAATATATTTCATAATTTTTATATTTTATTCCTAATATATTATTATTTACATATTTTAAAACTTTTAAAATTTAAATGAATCAACAAAAATTCAACTAAAAATTATTCGAAATTTTTTTACACTAAATATCATCTTATAAAATACATCATATAAATAAAACTATTAATCTAATGTGAATCATTTTTTTCGGTTTATTTTTTATATATATAATCTGAAATCGAACCATATATTTTTATTTTTATTTTTAATCATATTAAAGAGAAATTCAATGGTCTTGTTAACAATGAATTTTCATTTTTAGTAATAGTAAAGGCGAATTTTTATTTTTTATTCAGTAATTTGTAATTTTTTCATTTTTTATTTATATTTCTTCCGAAAATTGTTTGCGACAAGCATAGATGGCGTGAGTACTTAAACTTTGGTTAAAACAAAAAAGACCATAAATCCAAACTCAAAAACAAAATATCAAAACGAAAATCGAATTTTGGTCGGATATAAAATTTAAAATAAAAAAGTATATGGTTCGATTTCATATTATATATCAAAACTAAACTGAAAAAAATGATTCACATTATATTAATAGTTTTATTTATATTATGTATTTTATAAGATGATATTTATAAGTGTAAAGTTTTTTTGAATAATTTTAGTGAATTTTTTTTATTTAATTCATTTAAATTTTAAAAGCTTTAAAATATGTAAATCATAATATATTATGAATAAAAATATAAAAAATATGAAATTTATTGAATTAAAAATATAAATTCATCAATAATATGACTAAAAATAAAAATATATGGAAGTTAGAAGACAAAAAAATGAAAATTCAATGCAAACGGGACTAAAAATGAAAAAGAATGCAAGTTACCGGACTAAAATTGTAAATTCAATGTTAACAGGACTTAAATTGAAAAAATCATGAAATTTACAGGACTAAAAATGCGAAATCAATGTTAATAGGACCAAAAATAAAAAAAAATGCAAATTACAGGACTAAAATTACAAATTTACTTTTAACAGGACCAAAAATAAAAAATGTGCAAATTATAGGACCAAAAATGTACTTTTTCCGTCCAAAGCTCAAATGCCAAAGAAATAAAATCAAGTCCTTGGAACAAGATTCAGAATTCTTGAAACTTTGCTTGAAAATTCAAAAGAAAATAAAATTTTAGCAAAGATCTAAGAAAAAGAAAATTTCAATGAAAAATCCTATAAATTAATCCATGTTTCAAACACTTTCTAGGTATTGTCAAAACTAGTCCTTTCAAACGCTTTTACAAAAACAATCTTCAAATTCCAAACTTGCTTTAACTGAAAATTTTTCCAAACTAGTCCTAGAGTTTCGAAAAAACCTCAATGGCAAGACATTATAATTACTGAAAGATGTTTTATGATTTTTTTTTTTATTTTGGTACAAAAATTTGTGACTCAAAACAATTATATTTCCAACATGATGGTCCTCATGCATGTGTGAATGTTTTGGCATGACCTATGAAATTCTAAAACACTGTGTCTAAAATTTGTTCAATCTATTCAGAACCCATGCATTATAAGCCTAGCTACCACTAAATAAAACCATATTTTTTAATTTGTAAAAAATTGTACCTGCTTCGATGGGTACTTGTGTGGACATTCGAATATTCAGATAAAAATACTCAAATACTCAAAAGAAGATTCATAATAAAATGGCCAATGAGATCTTGGCCTAATGGCCAAGACTGAGGCACTGAGGCCAAGAGGTCTCATGTTTGATTCTCATTGATTGCAGGTTAATTTTTTAATTTATTTAAGTTGATGTAGTTACTTTTTGTTGAAAAATTGTTTGAAAAATTGGATGGTGGTGAATGAGACTTTAATGCTCATCCCACATTGAAACATTATTGAAATAAGTTCATTTTATATAGCTCAAGTTGAACTAGGGGTTTGGGAACCTAAGGGGATACCCAAGTTTGTAAAGGGGTGATATCCTAGATCATGCTAGGTTAAAATAATGACCACACGCGCGTCCGTCGTCGTACGTCCGAGCGATCGGCTCGGCATGGCATGACACAGACCGGGCGCGGGCTAGGGTTGGCTTTGACTCATATATAGCTTTTTGGACAAAATAAATAAATGCTTCCGGAAACAACTTATACGTGAAGAGTTATGTATCTTTGATCATGCGTGTATGCAACCCCTCAGCCCGAACCTGTGCATCTTTTCAGATGAAATTATGTGACCCCTCGGCCCTAACCAGTGCATCCTCTCGGCTGAACATGCGCATCCCTTCGGTCCGAACCAGAGCGTCCTTCCGGCAGAGTGTGCAGCCAAGTGATGCGACTGTTCGAGGCAGCTTTCCAACGCCTATAAATAGACCCTATCTGCATTCATTTCATCTCGCTCATTCAATATTCTTTTCTCTTCTTCTTGCATACTTCTGACAGAGTTTCTTAAACATTTTGTTCGAAGTTCTTCGAGTTTGTAGTGCTACTACTTGAAGTTGTCAGCGTTCTATCTTGGAAGATATTTTACGCTAATCCCGTAAGCACCTAGGCGGGGCCAATCTGTCTTAAAGATAGAGGGTTAATGTAGTGACCCTGCATGGAATCACCTACTAACTGACAACTAATAGCATGCATTAAACTTAATACAGCAATATACTTAACAGAGTAAAAACGTGCGGAAACTTAACCATAAATTACATATCAGCTTAGTAATATAATTCAGGCTTAAATCTGTAATGATACAACCATATCGAAATTCTTAAAAATAAACATCATACAACTAACAAATCATGTTGTATAAAAACTTTCAAAGCTCCTGCTCCCTAGTCCTGCCTTGAACTACCAGTTCCGTCCATCCTGCGACCTGCCCCATGGAATAGGGTGTCCAAGATAACAACTAGGACGTGAGCGCTACGCCCAGTCCATAGACATGAGTAAACATATGTATATAATGCATGCAACATGATGACTGGTAAAAGATCATCTGAAAAGTCATGCTCAGAACCGGCGCCATATGAGTGCTGCCACCGCACGGATCAACCTCTGGGTGCAACCACACTCGTCTAGTACACCAGAGTAGACAGACATAAATGCCCCCGCCGTCGCGGTACTCTCAGTGACAGACTATCGAGTATAGAGCTGAGCGGCTCTATAGTCAGGTATAACAAGGTATAGGCTCAACGTGTATATGCACATGACATATGAATATAGAAAGCGGTAAATCATATATCATGCCATATAATAATACCAAATAAATGCAACATATAAACATGTATACTCGCTGGCAATCTCAGTCAATGTGTACGTACCTCTAGGCTAGTTCAAGTATAATAGGATCCTAGGTTCCAAGCCTATATTCAAAAGTTCACCGTATCACTACATAAATTCTATAAGCCTTAACTAAGCTAATAAGTACTCCCAAAACTTAAATAGATTCCCGAACCATACCTTCGTCCGTAGTTAGCCCTTTGAAGTCGCTAGTCCCGGATGACTATAACCATACCTTGGTTATTCCAGAACCTCTATTATAACCGATAGGGCCCTCAAGTGTATATCTCACACTATATAACTGAAGAAGGAAACTCGGGAATTCGTAATTGAAAATGAACTCTGAACGGCCTTATTTATAGCCAAATTTCTCGGCCAGGATCGGAACTTCCGATTTCAGGATCGGAGCTTCTGATCCAGCTCATTGCGTGCATGTCTGCCACGCCAGGATCGGAACTTCCGATCTACGATCGGAGCTTCCGATCTGCTCTATGATCGACACTTGTCAAAACTCGCGACTGAGTCATCGATCATTTCTGGCAGCTGGGGATCGGAACTTCCGTTCCAGGAGCGGAGCTTCCGTTCCGATCTTACTATCCAGGATCGGAACTTACTATCCGGCCCAAAATTAAAAAGCTCAAATTTTACTTCTGAAGTCCAATAACACTCCGAAATTGGTTAAATACCAAACCTTAATCATGTTTAACATATTATTACCTTAAAATGGTATCTGGGTTACTACAGTTAAACTCTCGGCTCGTTGTTAGTTGTTTGCTATTGAGTGCACACTAGTTTCATGATAATAAATTTTGTAACAAGTTTAAGACAAATTTTCGTTTCAATGGCTGAAACAATTCCGACCACTGTTCCCTATGCTCTTGCTGTTACTTCCGCTCCTGTTGTTTCTGCTGCTCCACAACATGCCGAGAAACCGAAAAAGTTTTCCGGTACTGATTTCAAGACATGTTATTAAGTGTTTAATATTTACGCGTTAATTTTCAGTGATTTTGGTACAACAATATATTTTTCAGCTAGACGTTGGCACACGTCACCTAGAAAATGTTGATGTGTGCCAATGTTTAGCTGACACGTGTACAATTGAACCAAAATCACTGAAAATTAAAAGTTATTATACCAAAACCAAAATTTTAAAAATTAATGGATCAAAACCAAAAGATGGACAAGTTAATGGACCAAAAAAAATATTTTTCCTAAATATTTTTAAAGATCACTTTTATTGCACGTTTGACACATTTACAATTTAGCACTTTTCTCATTGTAATAACACTTTTTAAATAGACCTTTAGCATTTTTAATTTAATACATGGTTAATACTTTTGATCGTTAGCAACTTTTAAGTTTCCGAAAAATTAGTGCCATTATGAAATCACGGATGTTACATAAAATTATATATTTCATATCCATTGATTCGAAAAGATTTTATTTCGCTCATTTCACTTTTATTAAATAAAGCCAAATAATTTGCAATTCTTTTACACGATGAAACAAGATTTATAACAAAAATGACTAAGAAAAATATCTATTTGCTTATTGTTTCAATCTTCTTCGCCATCGCTGCGTTGAAATGTCATGCCCAAGTATCAGTAAGTTGTTTGATAACGATTTGTTGCATTTAAATTAAATCAGACCCTTATTTCGTAAAATTCATTGAAATTATATTAAACCCTGTTATTTTTGCATTATATTCTTAATACAAATTTTGATTTCAGCAAACTCAATGGTGTCAAGCCTCCCCCATTGCCCCCTTCGATAATTTGCTAGCATTTCAACAACTCGCCTGTGCGTCGGTTGTAAATTGTGCCCCGATCCAGCCAGGTGGGTTAGTGGCGGAGCCGTAAATATGGTCGGGTGATTCAAGTTTGTTTTAAAATTTATATGATAGTTTTGGTTTAATTTCATATTAATTTGGATAGCTCCATTTAAAGAACTAAAAAATTTCAGATATTAAATTTCTAACCCGATTAAAAAAGTAATCCTGGTTCCATTATTATAGGTGGTCCATGCTATATGCCCAACAATGTGCTTAATCATGTCTCGTTCGTTCTCAATGACTACTACCGCCAAACAGGTCGTTGTTTGAAAGGGCTTGGCGTCGCAAATTTTTCAGATCCGTGTAATTTTTTTTCTTTCTCCGTTTTTTCTTTATATTTATTGTTATTATTATATAAAGTATGAGAGCATATTAAATACTTATAATATTGCGTATATAAGCAAATTTTATAAATTATTTTAATAATAAGTAATAACTCCATTTTTTAGTAATATTGAATATTTACAATTTTTTTCAGGAAAACCTCAATTTAGTTTTTTGTGTTCATGTTTTGCAGCTTATGGAGATTGTCATTATGCATGACAGTGAGGTGGAATCTGATCATTGCCGGAATGAAGTGATATACAAAATGGGCCGCAAGAATAATCAATAGTTCATACTTATTGTGTTTTCTAATTTTAGATGAAATTATATTTAATTTCAATTAATGGATTATGATTAGGGGGTATTTAGGGATATAAATGAGCAAAATCGTTGGCGAGCTATTGGTACAATGATTCCATAAAAATTCGTTCGAACTTGTTTAATGAGACTTGTTAAGATAAACGAACGAAAATCAAATTTTACAATATTCAGTTTATTAGCACGTGAAAAACATATTCATAAGGAAGCTCATGAGTCAGCTATTAAATAAAAATAATAATATTTTGATATTTGATTTATTTATTTTTTTTAATCTCAAACAAAAGGAATATTATTAATAATGATTGAGGTTATTACATAGTTGATCCAAATGAGAAAAGATAAAATTTGGAGGGTTGCTCTAAATCGTGGAACTAGCATAAGAGCGAGATTGTTAAACCATGAACACACTCGTTCTCTTGTCTTCGAGCAAAGAACAATTGAAAAATTGTGTTCACTTTTGATTATATCTTTGCATTTATGTACGATAAAACTATATTATGAGATACCAATATACGCTAAATTTATCGTGTCCACTAACCCTTTCACATCAAGTTCAAAACATACCTTATTTTCCCCAAACTTCCCACCCTTAAGAGAGCTTCAAGAAGTCCCATTGCTTCGCCTTCTTTTACATCAACCACACCATTAATAACACGAGTCTAACATCTCATAAACCGGTCTTCCTCATCCCTCAAAATGCATCCAATCCCAATGTTTTGCTCCTCAAAGAAAAATGCAGCATCCACGTTGCATTTGATAAATGAGTGCAGGTTTCTGCCATAAGGTACATGTAATGCCCCGATTTTTTTATAATTGAGTTTAATTGAGTTAATAAGGGTTTTCAGTGGTTGAGGGCCGTTTTGTTATTTCGCAGGGGTCATTTAGAAAACTTTGTAGAATTAAAGGACTGAAATGCAAAGATGGAATTTTATTTATATTATCATGCAAGTTGGCCATCAAATCACATCATTCCCTCTCCTCTCTTCCTCTCCTTTTCGTATGTATTGTTGGAAGCCATGGCAATCGATTTCTCAAGCTTTTCTTCCGTCCGATTCGCACGATCCGACCGTTAGATTTTCGTTCCGAGTTAAGTTCCACGATCACCGCAACGAAGCTTCGTTTTGACGTAAGTTTTGCTACGGTCCTCGAACTTTGATTTTTGTTGGGTTGTCAAAATTTGATAATCTTGGAGTATGTTGTGCTTGAGCTAGCATAGATCGTGTATTCGAAGTCGGTTTGGAAAAAGAACGAAGTTTGGATTTTATATGATTTTTGAGACATTATTTCGAAAATGGGGTTTGAGATTTTGTTGGATTTTTGTTTGTTTTGTTGATTGAGAGGTTGATATGAGTTGATTGGAGTTGGTTGTTGTTGTTGGATATTTTGGTTGGACCGTTTATAGCCGTTATGCCGTCGAAAATTGAGTTTGGATTATCGGTTTTGTTGTTTCGGTTTGGTTCTCGAGTTAGTTCGAGTTATGAGTTTGATATTGAATCCGTATTCGATGTTTTCAGAGTTTGATTGAAGAGATTCGAGTTGGAACCAAACTTTGAGGCTTTTAAACCGATTGAATTTGAAGTCGGTATAGTATTTGTTTATCGACGTTGAGTTTCGAATCCGAATAGCTATTGAATCGAATTCTTCTTTTGATTGACAGGATTGATTGAAGCCTCAAGTAAAGGTAAAAGACGCATTGATTCGAATGGGGTAGAATACTCGAGTTCGATTATTTCTCGAGCCCCGAAAATCACATACTGCATGTTATTTGCTTGTGTGAACTTGATTGATTATTTTATTTGCACTTGCATCCATATTGAGCCGAATATTCGATTAGTTTTTGAAATAGACGATTTAGGGAGCTATATTGAAGTGGTCTTGGATTTCGAGATTTTCCAAGTGCCAGAATACTTCTTATAGTTGCTCTAAAGTCTAGGGGTTGAGTTGAACGACTTCCACCCCGAATGGGTGTGTCGGTGAGTTGTTGTGAAGACTTGGCCCCGGGATCCCAACCGAATACCGATTGATATTTCGATTATCTGATTTGATAGTTCCGAGTTTTGAAGTCATGCATTCATTCATTCTCATTTTGATTTGTTATTGATCATTACAATTCAATCTGAGGTGTTTATCTGAAATTGCATGCCTGTCCCTTTTACTTAGAAATTATATTTCTAACCGGTTTATCCGGCTGTTGTCTTTGTTTGTATGTGTACTTGGCAACAGGAGGATCGGGAGCTGGACCGAGTCGTCTTGGTTAGCTTGGGGTGAGATGATAGAAGTGAGGCACCGTGTGTCGTAGGGTCGTACCTTTTGGGTTGTAGTATTTTGGATAGTCGAACGAACCTATCATCGAACTTAGATTGGTTCCGCACTTTTTATGCTTTGTATTGTATAAGCTAGATTGAAGCTTGTATGATGTTTGAATGAATGTTTTATTGAGGTATGCATGTGTAGAATGAGATTGATCAAGTTTTTCTGCTGTGTTTTGCTCCAGGAATGTCACCGCTCGATCGGTGAGATCTTACCGATCGAGCGGAGAGCTTTTTGTTAAGCTTCTGTTCTTGGAAATTCTTGCCCGCTCGATCGGTTGAATCTTACCGATCGAGCGGCGAGTGTTTTCTTCGGGCAGTGAGATTCAAATTCCTTGCCCGCTAGATCGGTAAGATCTTACCGATCTAGCGGGGCACTATTCAAAAAAAAAATAAATTTTATTGCTTTATCTCTTGGACTTTTCTATGATTCGATAGGATTAATCTTGATTAGATGATTAGAAAATGGGGTCTCACATTAAGTGGTATCAGAGCGATAAGATTCTTGGATTTGAACTAGAGTGAGCGGGGTAGATCGAGTCTGCATGAATTGAATTCTCGCATGTGATTGATTTATTTAAATGATTATTTTAAATACATGCGAGCATGCTTTATTGATTCTTGAATTAATTGAATTACGTGAATTGTGATTTAATTTATAAAGCATGAATTACGTGATATATATCTGTAAATGTGCTATTATCTGTCATTGGATATCTTTGAGGTTTATGAGTGCTCAGAGCAGAGTTTGGACACCGAGGTTTTAAGATTGAGATTGAGTTTGAGATATTGTGTCCTAACACTTTGATATCAGATGGCACTTCGTCGATCTTTGAGAAGGAATCCACCACCTTTGACTCCTCTTTCTACTGAGAATCCACCGCCAGTTTTAACTCCTCCGAATGATCAGGATAGTAATGGAGTAGATCAGTTTGATGCAACTGCGACCCCGATGGAGACTCTATTGAAGAGATTTCGATCTTTCCGACCGCCTACCTTGACTGGCACCGAGAACTCCGTTGACTATGAGAGTTAGTTAGAGGACATTGACCAGCTCTTTGATTCTCTCGACTATACCGATGATCGCAGGATCAGGTTAGTCATTCACCAGCTTCAGGGTGTTGCCAAGAATTGGTGGACCACGACGAAGAGGGCAAATGAGAGTCGAGGCACCGTTATCACTTGGAGTTTGTTCAAGACCGAGTTCTACAAATGGTTCTTTCCGGTCTCGTATCAAAAGGAAAAGAGTGACGAATTTGCGAATCTGAAGCAAGGGAATCTGAGTATCGAGGAGTATGTGAGTAAGTTTGACAGTCTCTTGAGGTTTGCACCTCACATTGCAGATCACGAGGAAGCCAAAGCCGACCATTTCATCAATGACTTGAATTCTGAGATCTTTACCTTGGTCAATACCGGGAGACCCAACAACTTTGCAGATGCAATGGATCAGGCAAAGGGAGCCGAAGCTGGACTTTTGATGCAACGAGGAAATCAGGTAGCTCCTCAGCAACAACAGAGGTCCTTTCAGAATCAGCCTATTCAGTTTCAGTCTCAGCAGTCCTAGTATCAGTACCAACCTTCTCAGCAGTCGAATCAGCCTCAGAGGGTTGAGGGAGGCAACAGTAGCAGAAACAGGCGAGATCAGTATCGGCCAAAGGGGAAGAATTTCAAGAAGTCTGGGAACAGTTCATCGAGTTCCAGTGGCTCTAGACAGTTCAGTTCTGGACAAAATTCAAGGTCTTCAGGAGCATCATGTAGCAAGTGTGGAGGACGCCACCCTAGTGATCAGTGTCGAGGCGTGTTTGGTAGTTGCAATATATGCCAGCAGCCGGGTCACTTGCTAGAGTCTTTCCTCAACGAGGATCTGATAGAGCTCAGAGCGGCAGTTCTTCTCGACCGCCAGATCAGCCCGAGAGATCAGCTTCTGTAGTCCATTCTTTTCAGCCCCAGCAGCAGTCTCATCAGGGAGGTAACCAGAATCAGAACCAACCTCCTTGACAGCAGGCGAGGGTGTTTGCCCTGACAGAGGATCAGGCCAATGCAGCTCCGAATGACGTGATAGCAGGTAACTGTTCGATCTTTGGTTATCCTGCATTTGTTTTGATTGATACGGGTGCTTATCACTGTTTTATTTCTGAAAGATTTGTCGTGATGCATGATTTATTTACTGAGCCATTATCTGATGTGGTTTCGAGCACTTCACCTTTGGGTGGGGAAACTGTTTCGGTGAGATTGGTCTGTAACTGTGTATTAGAATTCGAGGGAAATTCGATTGAGATTGACTGCATTGTACTTGGATTATCTGACTTTGACTATATTTTTGGGATTGATGCTCTGACCAAGTATAGGGCGACAGTAGACTGCTTTCAGAAAGTTGTTCGCTTCAGACCTGAGATGGCAGATGATTGGAAGTTTTTCGGTAAGGGTTCTCGATCCAAGATTCCTCTGATTTTTGTATTGTCCATGTCTCGTTTGCTTCAGAGAGGAGTAGAAGGATTCTTGATTTATGCAGTGGATTTTCAGAGGTCTAGTCCTGAGTTGACTGAGATACCGATGGTTAGCGAGTTTCCTGATGTATTTCCAGACGAGATTCCTGGTTTGCCGCCGATTCGAGAGATAGAGTTTAGCATCGAACTTACACCAGGTACTCAGCCTATTTCGAAAGCGCCTTATCGAATGGCTCCGTTAGAACTGAAGGAGTTGAAGGAGCAGTTAGAAGATTGATTGCCAAGGGATACATCCGACCTAGCGTATCGCCTTGGGGTGCTCTAGTGCTTTTTGTGAGGAAGAAAGACGGTTCTATGCGAATCTGCATCGACTATCGCCAGTTGAATCAAGCGACGGTCAAGAACAAGTATCCTCTACCTAGAATTAAAGATCTTTTTGATCAACTGCAAGGTTCTTCAGTGTATTCGAAGATAGATCTGAGATCAGGGTACCATCAGCTGAGGGTTCGAGATGAGGATGTGCCTAAGACAGCCTTCAGAACCAGATATGGGCATTTCGAGTTCGTAGTCATGCCTTTTGGTTTGACCAATGCTCCAGCAGTTTTTATGGACCTGATGAATCGCATCTTTCAGCAGTATTTGGATGAGTTCATCATTATCTTCATTGACAACATTCTGATCAATTCGAAGAACTGTTCTGACCACGCCGAGCATCTGAGGATTGTATTGCAGACTTTGCAAGCCGAACAGTTGTATGCTAAGCTCTCTAAGTGCGAGTTCTGGTTGGACAGAGTTATTTTTCTAGGCCACATTGTATCAGGAGATGGAATTTTTGTAGACCCCAGTAAGATCGAGGCAGTTATGAATTGGCCGAGACCGACATCAGTGCCAGAAATCCGAAGCTTTATGGGTTTAGCGGGGTATTATCGCCGATTTATCGAGAGTTTCTCTTCCATTGCTAAGCCGATTACCCAGTTGACTCAGAAAAATGCACCATTTGTTTGGTCCGAGGATTGCGAGGCCAGTTTTATTGATCTGAAGAAGAGGTTGACCAGCGCTCCGATCTTGTCTATTCCATCAGGTACGGGAGGTTATTCTGTTTACTGTGATGCTTATCACCATGGTCTTGGATGCATTCTTATGCAGAGGAAGCATGTCATAGCTTATGCTTCGAGGCAGCTGAAATCGCACGAGACTCGCTATCCGATCCATGATCTTGAGCTTTCCGCAATTGTGTTTGCTTTGAAGACTTGGAGCCATTATCTTTATGGCGAGTCGTTTGAGATATTTTCTGACCACAAGAGCCTGAAATACTTGTTTTCCCAGTTCGAGCTTAACATGAGACAGAGGAGATGGATGGATTTACTTAAGGACTTCGACTGTGAAATCAAGTATTATCTTGGAAAGTCGAATGCAGCTGCAGACGCTCTTAGTCGGAAGCTTTGTTCCTTATCTCTTGCTACGATTGGTGTCTATCAATTGATTGAAGACCGTTGTACTTTGGTTTGGAGTTTGAGATCGATAGGAGATCCATCAGAGTTTTTGCGATTTAGGCCGAGCCAGAGTTGTTTCAGTTGATCAGAGAGGCACAGAGATCCGATCCGAGCAGTCAGAGTTCGATAGAGAAGGTTCGATCAGGTCATCAGTCAGAGTTTCAGGTCAGGGATGATATCTTATTTGTGAATAACCATATTGTTGTGCCCGATGTTTGAGTTGAGACAGCGTATTCTTTGAGAGGCGCATTGCAGTCGGTTCAGTGTTCATCCTGGAGGCAGAAAGATGTATAACGACTTGAAGACTCAGTTCTGGTGGAAGCAACTGAAAGGAGATGTCTCGAGGTTTGTGTCCCGTTGTCTGAATTGTCAACAGGTGAAAGCCGAGAGGAAGAAACCAGGTGGTTTATTGCATAGTTTGCATGTCCCGAAATGAAAGTGGGATCATATCTCTATGGACTTCGTCACCAAGCTACCGCGTTCTTTCAGAGGTTGTGATGCGATTTGGGTTGTGATTGACCGGTTGACGAAATCTGCTTGTTTCATCCCATACCGTATGACATACCGTCACGATCAGATGGCCGAGTTTTATGTCAGAGAGTTTGTGAGATTGCACGGCGTGCCTGTTGGAAAACGGGTGTTCAGATCAATTAGAATTGATACCCGGTGCAGCGGAAGTTTAAAAATTTTATTTTATTAATATGGAACGATTCCATATCTGGGTATCAAAACTTTACAATTAAATTTGTGTAAGTAAAACAAATAATCACTATTAAATATTTTACCTTAAAATCTCGAAACGAGATTATGGACACCAACAGAATTTAATCTGCTCTTGTTGTATATCCCCGGAACTGATGAACGAACGTTTCTTCAATCAGGTCCACGAATAGAAAACAAAACCCTCTGATTGACTGCACTAGAAATCAATCAGAAGTTTGCGTAGAGAATAAACAGATATGATCTGTTAATTCAAAATTGTAATTTTTCACAAAAATCACAAGACTGAATTTTCTCCGAAAAGGGACAGAAGATTTCGAAAATCCTTTTGAAATATTTTGTAGTGTTTTGGAAAATTCTAATAATGAATTGCATGTAATTTTCGAACACTGCACATATATTAATAGATAATTTCTAGTTATAATTGTATCAGGACTCTAACTCCTTAAAGCCCACAATCCATAACTTAAGCCCAACAAGCCAAGCCCGTTGTTATAGAAATTAATATAAAATTCATCGTGACTCCGATTGATAAACTGATTTTACCAATGTGCACAGAAACCATTTCTGCATCTTTTAGAGTCAAGATAATTTTTCTGAATCCGAATTCAGTGATTTCCAAAAATGCCCATCCCTATGTCATTTTAGGAAATCCCACTCCCTTTAGTTAAGAAGTCCAACTTCTCTTTTATTAAATTTAACCCTTTAAATTTAACTATCTACGGGGTTTTAGTAATCCATTACTTGTGTAACCCTCAATGGTTCAGGAATACAGCTAGACGTGGGCTCACAACTCCTTGTGACTCGGAACAACAATTTCCGACTTACCCATCGAATCATGGTAAGAGCGCCTAGCAACATCGCCCCATGATTTCCTAGGTATTACTGATAGTGCCTGCAAGAACCAGTAGATTTTGGTTAGCGTACAGTACAGTCCCTTCATCCATATATCCCGATCGAATCAACAACCATTGGTATATCGAGAGTCGTTCGAGATTCGATAACTATGCATAACATCTTGGAGATCAAATAGTGACATCGCATGTGTTACTAGGAAAACCCATTAACCAAAAACACATCATGTACTCTGGCCAGAGATTCGTCACACTAATATCTCCTCAGATCGCATAGGATATCCACACTCGCAAGTATGTGGTGAATCCTTGACAACAAAGCATCGACTCCTATATGTGTCGTAAATGTACCCAATCCCGACACCTGATGACCCCAATAGAGTCGGTAAACGAGTCAAAGTACAGTACTAGCATATAGAGTCTCAATGATGTTTCAAGTAATAAGGACTAATGGTGTACAACCAAAACCGCGGACTTTATCCACTCGATAAGTGATAACCACTTGGAAAGTCCGAATAGGGTAGTTCGATCATTCATTGTAAGTCCAATCCTAGGTGATATGTAAGTATGCAATGCAATCCTATTACATTGTGCTTCCAATTTACATTTCTTCGGTCTTCATTGTCTGCTGGGCCCACCATTTCTTCAAATCTTTGTCTCCCACTAAGTCTAATAAATTTACAATAAATTTCGATGACAAATATGGGATACATTTTAGGGGTGGGAACGGGCCATAAACCAGGCCCACTTTTATTACATATGACAATCATATTGGGCTATAAACCAAGCCCATTAATAAACACCAACAACAATAAGACAAATGTAAATCACCTAACATACACCTAAAACATTGGTCATGGCAATCGATCATCCTTTTATCCAATAATTAATTCAATAATTAAAATAATTGGATAAACATGCAAAGACATCATAATTTAAAAGATAAAATCATATTTTATCTTATCCATCCATAATATCATATCTTATCATCAATTGTACCAAAATAATTAATTTTATAAAATCTAATTTAACGGATAAAATTTATAAATTTTCCAAAAATTCAAATTTATCCAAAAATCAATTATAAAATTTTCGGACTTGAACAATTCGATCCGATGCCTCGTGATCTAATCAAAAACAATTTTTTGATCGGATCAAACACTAGAATTTCAAAAATTCTAAATTTTTAAAAAAATAAAATTTTAATTTTCCGGGCTGCCCGGGACAATCCCGGGCAGCCCGTGCCCTGACCAGGGCTCGGGCTGGGCAGCCCGTCGCTGCCCGTGTTTTGCCCGTCAAAATTTTGTTTTTTTTAAAATTTGTTTTGTTTCAAAAACCGAGGCTTAAAAATTTTGTACAATCGATTAATTTAATCATTTGATCTGAGCAACCTGTCTCTGATACCATTGTTGGAAAACGGGTGTTCAGATCAATTAGAATTGATACCCGGTGCAGCGGAAGTTTAAAAATTTTATTTTATTAATATGGAACGATTCCATATCTGGGTATCAAAACTTTACGATTAAATTTGTGTAAGTAAAACAAATAATCACTATTAAATATTTTACCTTAAAATCTCGAAGCGAGATTATGGACACCAACAGAATTTAATCTGCTCTTGTTGTATATCCCCGGAACTGATGAACGAACGTTTCTTCAATCAGGTCCACGAATAGAAAACAAAACCCTCTGATTGACTGCACTAGAAATCAATCAGAAGTTTGCGTAGAGAATAAACAGATATGATCTGTTAATTCAGAATTGTAATTTTTCACAAAAATCACAAGACTGAATTTTCTCCGAAAAGGGACAGAAGATTTCGAAAATCCTCTTGAAATATTTTGTAGTGTTTTCGAAAATTCTAATAATGAATTGCATGTAATTTTCGAACACTGCACATATATTTATAGATAATTTCTAGTTATAATTGTATCAGGACTCTAACTCCTTAAAGCCCACAATCCATAACTTAAGCCCAACAAGCCAAGCCCGTTGTTATAGAAATTAATGTAAAATTCATCGTGACTCCGATTGATAAACTGATTTTACCAATGTGCACAGAAACCATTTCTGCATCTTTTAGAGTCAAGATAATTTTTCTGAATCCGAATTCAGTGATTTCCAAAAATGCTCATCCCTATGTCATGTTAGGAAATCCCACTCCCTTTAGTTAAGAAGTCCAACTTCTCTTTCATTAAATTTAACTCTTTAAATTTAACTATCTCTACGGGGTTTTAGTAATCCATTACTTGTGTAACCCTCAATGGTTCAGGAATACAGCTAGCCGTGGGCTCACAACTCCTTGTGACTCGAAACAACAATTTCCGACTTACCCATCGAATCATGGTAAGAGCGCCTAGCAACATCGCCCCATGATTCCCTAGGTATTACTGATAGTGCCTGCAAGAACCAGTAGATTTTGGTTAGCGTACAGTACAGTCCCTTCATCCATATATCCCGATCGAATCAACAACCATTGGTATATCGAGAGTCGTTCGAGATTCGATAACTATGCATAACATCTTGGAGATCAAATAGTGACATCGCATGTGTTACTAGGAAAACCCATTAACCAAAAACACATCATGTACTCTGGCCAGAGATTCGTCACACTAATATCTCCTCAGATCGCATAGGATATCCACACTCGCAAGTATGTGGTGAATCCTTGACAACAAAGCATCGACTCCTATATGTGTCGTAAATGTACCCAATCCCGACACCTGATGACCCCAATAGATTCGGTAAACGAGTCAAAGTACAGTACTAGCATATAGAGTCTCAATGATGTTTCAAGTAATAAGGACTAATGGTGTACAACCAAAACCGCGGACTTTATCCACTCGATAAGTGATAACCACTTGGAAAGTCCGAATAGGGTAGTTCGATCATTCATCATATGAATATCCATTTGCATGCTTTGAACATCTCTATGTTCCATACCAATGAAACGTGGTACTCGGCATCGCAAATGCTAGTCTCAATCTCGAGCGATCCTTATCCTTATTTGCGGACGGCTCAATTGACTAGGAACAGTTTAGAATATATAATGACTATAAGATGTGTTTCATGATAGCCATCCCCATGTGCTATCACATCTTACATACACTATAGTATATTCAAGGTCTTTATCAAAACAACAATAGTATATCATAATATAACAATATGAAGAAAGATAAAGTCAATGCCATTATAAAAGTGTAAATTATATTAAACAAAAGATTGTTTTACATAGAGTCATAAAAGCCCTTAGCCACAAGTTGGCTAACCGGGCACCCACTATTTCAATCTTCCACTTGCCCTAAAGCCAACTAGTCATACTACGTAATCCCATTGCTTCGCTATGTTTGTCAAACAATGGTCCTGGCAAGGGCTTAGTAAGCGGATCAGCGATATTGTCTGTAGAGGCCACCTCTCGACACTGATGTCTCCTCTTTCCACGATCTCCCGGATGATGTGGTATTTCCTCAGTACGTGTTTGGACTTCTGATGAGGCCTTGGTTCCTTTGCCTGAGCAACGGCACCCGTGTTGTCACAGTACACCGGAACTGGACCAACAGCTTCAGGAATTACACCCAACTCTTGGATGAATTTCCTTATCCAAACCGCCTCTTTAGCAGCAGCTGATGCTGCAATGTATTCTGCCTCAGTGGTGGAATCCGCTGTGGTGTCCTGCTTGGAACTCTTCCAAGAGACAGCACCGTCATTGAGCACGAATACAAATCCAGAGGTTGATTTCGAGTCATCCACGTCACATTGGAAGCTAGAGTCGGTATAGCCTTCCAACTTCAATTATCTCCCTCCATAAAACATGAATAAATTCTTAGTCCTTCGCAAGTACTTAAGAATATCCTTCACGGATTTCCAATGCATTTGACCGGGATTGGCTTGGTATCTACTCGTGACGCTCAGAGCATAGGCCACATCCGGTCTGGTAGATATCATCCCATACATGATACTACCTATGGCTGACGCATATGGCACGTGTGTCATCTTCTCTATCTCTTCGTCAGTCTTGGGACACATAGACTTGGATAGAGAAACTCCATGACACATAGGTAGATGTTCTTTCTTGGACTCATCCATAGAAAACATTTTCAATATGGTGTCGATGTAGTTTGATTGAGTGAGTCCTATCATTCTTTTAGATCTATCTCTATAGATCTTAATTCCTAGAATATAGGATGCCTCACCTAAATCCTTCATCGAGAATCTACCTGATAACCATATCTTTGTTGACTGCAACATCCCTACATCATTCCCCATGATTAGGATGTCATCAACATAAAGTACTAAGAATGTTACCGCATTCTTAACTATTTTCTTGTATACGCATGGTTCCTCCGGGTTCTTGATGAAACCAAAATCCTTTATTGTTTCATCAAATTTCTGGTTCCAACTTTTTGATGCTTGTTTGAGACCATAGATTGATCTCTGAAGCTTGCATACCTTATGCTCGCTTCCCATGGATGTGTATCCCTCAGGCTGCATCATATAGATCTCTTCCTTAATGTTTCCATTAAGAAATGCAGTCTTTACATCCATTTGCCATATCTCATAGTCATACCATGCTGCTATGGCAATTAGGATTCTTATGGACTTGAACATTGTGACTGGTGAAAAGGTTTCATCATAGTCAACTCCTTGTCTTTGAGTATAACCTTTTGCCACCAATCGTGCCTTGTAGGTCAATACCTTTCCATTAGGCCCAAGCTTTCTCTTGTAGATCCATTTGCACCCAATTGGAACAATTCCATCGGGAGGATCTACTAAAGACCAAACTTGGTTAGAATGCATCGAGTCTATTTCCGATTGCATTGCTTCAAGCCATAAATTCGAATCCGCATCAGAAATTGCTTCCTTGAAGTTTCTTGGATCACATCCAATGTCGGGTTCATTTTGATCCCCTTCAAGAAGAAAACCATATCTAATAGGAGGCCTAGAAGTCCTCTCGGATCTCCTAGTAATAGGTGTGTCTTGTGATGATTCTTGAGGTGTAGGATCGCTATTTTGTATCTCGGGTTCTTCTCGAATTTCTTCGAGTTCCATCATCTTGCCTTTCTTATCCAATAAGAACTCCTTCTCCAAGAAGGTGGCATTCCTTGAAACAAACACTTTTGTTTCAGCAAGATGATAGAAATAATATCCGATTGAATTCTTCGGATACCCTACAAAATAACATAAGGTGGATCGACTATCCAACTTATCTCCCACTGTCTGCTTCACGTAAGCAGGACATCCCCAAATCCTCAAGTATGAATACTTAGGAGCTTTGCCATTCCATAACTCGTATGGTGTTTTATTTACTGCTATAGTGTGGACGTTGTTTAACAACAATACCGCCGTTTCAAGCGCGTAGCCCCAAAACGAAGGTGGGAGCTCAGTGAAGCTCATCATGGATCGAACCATGTCCAACAAAGTTCGATTGCGACGCTCCGAAACACCATTCAGCTGAGGTGTCATAGGAGGAGTCCACTGAGAGAGAATCTCATTCTCTTTTAGATAGTCCAAAATCTCGGTACTTAAGTATTCTCCACCTCGATCCGATCGAAATGCCTTAATACTTTTACCTAGTTTGTTTTCTACTTCAGCCTTGAATTCTTTGAACCTTTCAAATGCTTCAGACTTATATTTCATTAAATATAAATACCCATACCTAGAATGATCATCAGTAAAGGTAATGAAGTAGGTGTTGCCACATTTAGTACCAATCCTAAATGGACCGCAAACATCTGTATGGATCAAATCCAACAGATTTTGACTACGCTCAGGTTTTCCTTTGAAAGGAGATTTAGTCATTTTTCCCTTTAGGCAGGACTCACAAGTAGGTAGAGAGTTAATATCAGACATATCAAACATGCCCTCTCCCACTAGCTTGTTCATCCTCCTTAAGGAAATATGACCTAGCCTAGCACGCCAAAGGTTTGCCGGGTTTTGACTATCATTTTTCCTTTTAATTGTTGTTACCGGTTTATCAACATAATTAATTGGAACGTCTTTTAATTTTAAGCTATATAGATCGTTTTCAAGTTGTCCATTTCCAATCAAACATTCATTCTTGTAAATATTGCAAATCCCATTCACAAAATTGCAAGAAAAACCATCTCTATCAAGCATAGAAATAGATATAATGTTTTTGACCAAATCCGGAACATATAAAACATCTCTCAAAAATAACTTAAAATTGTTCTGCAAAACTAAATAAATGTCTCCTATAGCTTTGGCTTTGACTCTAGAACCATTCCCGAGCCTTAGCTGGGTCTCACTCATCCTTAGCTTACGACTTCTTGTCATCACTTGCAAATCATTGCAAATGTGAGATCCACATCCGGTATCCAATACCCAAGAAGAAGTATTAAGCGAAAAATTTATTTCAATGTAAAACATACCCTTTGCAGTTCGCAACTGTTCGAGGTATTCCTTGCAGTTACGTTTCCAATGACCGGGTTTCTTGCAGTAATGGCAAACGTTTTCATCTTTTATCCCAATTGAAGCCTTGGCCTTTCCCTTATTATTTGGTACAATCTTCTTGGGCGGGGCAGAACATTTTTTACCCTTTCCACTTGGTCCTTTCTTAGAGTTAGAAGAGGAGCCAACCAAGAGTACCGGTTTATCCTTCTTTAGTGTGGCTTCATATGTGACAAGCATATTGACCATCTCTTCAAGGGTGGCCTCTATCTTGTTCATATTGAAGTTCATCACAAAACCGTCAAACGATGAAGGAAGTGATAGAAGCAACAAGTCCGCGCTAAGTTCATGCTCCAAAGTCAAGTCGAGTGTTACCAACTTTTCAATGAGCCCAATCATGTGCACCTCATGCTCACGGACCGAAGTCCCATCTCGCATGCGGCTCGTCATGAGCTCTCTGACGGTGGCATACCTCTCCGACCTTGACTGAGCTCCAAAGAATTCTTTGAGGTTCTTGTGAATGTCAGCAGCATTCACGGCATCCTCGAATCTCCTTTGAAGCTCATCAGACATCGAAGCCTGCATGTAGCATTTGGCCTTGATATCATGGTCCCACCATAAATCAAGTTTGGCCAACTCTTCCGGACTTGTATTAGCCGAGGCTTCCTTCGGAGGCGGCTTCTCTAACACGTAGAAAGCTTTTTCCGAAGTAAGAATAATTTTCAACTTACGGAACCATTCCGTATAGTTTGCGCCAGTCAATTTGTTTTGTTCGAGAATTGAAAACAGTGGATTCCGTGGATTCATCGTAATATAATACTGAAGAGAAAACAGACAATAATCAATGATTGTTTAATTAATTTACTAAGACATAAAATATGGCGAATTTTATTTTATGAATTACACTCCCACTATTTTAACGATTTCACTATCCTCTAGTGAAAACGGGAAACTATTTTCCTTAGTGAGAACATGGAGTCCAATTGACAAATCATGATCCCGAATAATATCAGCCAACCATAATTTTCAAAAGGTAGAGCCCAATTACTTCCAAAGTAACCCCCATGTTTTTACCTCATGTCCAATAAGGGCCCAATAATATGACGCCGTTTATTGTGACATGTCAAGATAACCCATCAATATTAAGTTGTGATGGACGGTCGCCATGTGGATCCCCCAATAATATGAGCCAATCCCATGGGAGTTACACCCAACTTACAACAAGTGTCGATCCAATGTACAGCTTTCCGACGAACGGGCCCCCCCAATAATATGAGCCGGACCGTATCCGCGGGTAGCATCTCATACATTGATCGTTGATGGAAGGTAGGAATATTTAAATAATATTTAAATTCCCTTTTTATTAATCTTGATATCAATTTTAAATCATATTTAAAATGAGGGATTTTTAATTTTGAAAATTTGTCTCATCATGCAATTTATGTATGCTTGCGGGATTCATACAATTTTGTCTAAACATGCATACATCAATAATATCATATATTATTTAAGGATGATCGATCCCATTAACTAATCGACCCGTGGTTGCCAATCACGAGTCTAAGTCCAATCCTAGGTGATATGTAAGTATGCAATGCAATCCTATTACATTGTGCTTCCAATTTACATTTCTTCGGTCTTCATTGTCTGCTGGGCCCACCATTTCTTCAAATCTTTGTCTCCCACTAAGTATAATAAATTTACAATAAATTTCGATGACAAATATGAGATACATTTTAGGGGTGGGAACGGGCCATAAATCAGGCCCACTTTTATTACATATGACAATCATATTGGGCTATAAACCAAGCCCATTAATAAACACCAACAACAATAAGACAAATGTAAATCACCTAACATACACCTAAAACATTGGTCATGGCAATCGATCATCCTTTTATCCAATAATTAATTCAATAATTAAAATAATTGGATAAACATGCAAAGACATCATAATTTAAAAGATAAAATCATAATTTATCTTATCCATCCATAATATCATATCTTATCATCAATTGTACCAAAATAATTAATTTTATAAAATCTAATTTAACGGATAAAATTTATAAATTTTCCAAAAATTCAAATTTATCCAAAAATCAATTATAAAATTTTCGGACTTGAACAATTCGATCCAATGCCTCGTGATCTAATCAAAAAAATTTTTTTGATCGGATCAAACACTAGAATTTCAAAAATTCTAAATTTTTAAAAAAATAAAATTTTAATTTTCCGGGCTGCCCGGGACAATCCCGGGCAGCCCGTGCCCTGACCAGGGCTCGGGCTGGGCAGCCCGTCGCTGCCCGTGTTTTGCCCGTCAAAATTTTGTTTTTTTTAAAATTTGTTTTGTTTCAAAAACCGAGGCTTAAAAATTTTGTACAATCGATTAATTTAATCATTTGATCTGAGCAACCTGTCTCTGATACCATTGTTGGAAAACGGGTGTTCAGATCAATTAGAATTGATACCCGGTGCAGCGGAAGTTTAAAAATTTTATTTTATTAATATGGAACGATTCCATATCTGGGTATCAAAACTTTACGATTAAATTTGTGTAAGTAAAACAAATAATCACTATTAAATATTTTACCTTAAAATCTCGAAGCGAGATTATGGACACCAACAGAATTTAATCTGCTCTTGTTGTATATCCCCGAACTGATGAACGAACGTTTCTTCAATCAGGTCCACGAATAGAAAACAAAACCCTCTGATTGACTGCACTAGAAATCAATCAGAAGTTTGCGTAGAGAATAAACAGATATGATCTGTTAATTCAGAATTGTAATTTTTCACAAAAATCACAAGACTGAATTTTCTCCGAAAAGGGACAGAAGATTTCGAAAATCCTCTTGAAATATTTTGTAGTGTTTTCGAAAATTCTAATAATGAATTGCATGTAATTTTCGAACACTGCACATATATTTATAGATAATTTCTAGTTATAATTGTATCAGGACTCTAACTCCTTAAAGCCCACAATCCATAACTTAAGCCCAACAAGCCAAGCCCGTTGTTATAGAAATTAATATAAAATTCATCGTGACTCCGATTGATAAACTGATTTTACCAATGTGCACAGAAACCATTTCTGCATCTTTTAGAGTCAAGATAATTTTTCTGAATCCGAATTCAGTGATTTCCAAAAATGCTCATCCCTATGTCATTTTAGGAAATCTCACTCCCTTTAGTTAAGAAGTCCAACTTCTCTTTCATTAAATTTAACTCTTTAAATTTAACTATCTCTACGGGGTTTTAGTAATCCATTACTTGTGTAACCCTCAATGGTTCAGGAATACAGCTAGCCGTGGGCTCACAACTCCTTGTGACTCGGAACAACAATTTCCGACTTACCCATCGAATCATGGTAAGAGCGCCTAGCAACATCGCCCCATGATTCCCTAGGTATTACTGATAGTGCCTGCAAGAACCAGTAGATTTTGGTTAGCGTACAGTACAGTCCCTTCATCCATATATCCCGATCGAATCAACAACCATTGGTATATCGAGAGTCGTTCGAGATTCGATAACTATGCATAACATCTTGGAGATCAAATAGTGACATCGCATGTGTTACTAGGAAAACCCATTAACCAAAAACACATCATGTACTCTGGCCAGAGATTCGTCACACTAATATCTCCTCAGATCGCATAGGATATCCACACTCGCAAGTATGTGGTGAATCCTTGACAACAAAGCATCGACTCCTATATGTGTCGTAAATGTACCCAATCCCGACACCTGATGACCCCAATAGAGTCGGTAAACGAGTCAAAGTACAGTACTAGCATATAGAGTCTCAATGATGTTTCAAGTAATAAGGACTAATGGTGTACAACCAAAACCGCGGACTTTATCCACTCGATAAGTGATAACCACTTGGAAAGTCCGAATAGGGTAGTTCGATCATTCATCATATGAATATCCATTTGCATGCTTTGAACATCTCTATGTTCCATACCAATGAAACGTGGTACTCGGCATCGCAAATGCTAGTCTCAATCTCGAGGGATCCTTATCCTTATTTGCGGACGGCTCAATTGACTAGGAACAGTTTAGAATATATAGTGACTATAAGATGTGTTTCATGATAGCCATCCTCATGTGCTACCACATCTTACATACACTATAGTATATTCAAGGTCTTTATCAAAACAACAATAGTATATCATAATATAACAATATAAAAAAAGATAAAGCCAATGCCATTATAAAAGTGTAAATTATATTAAACAAAAGATTGTTTTACATAGAGTCATAAAAGTCCTTAGCCACAAGTTGGCTAACCGGGCACCCACTCTTTCAGTGCCAACGTTGATAGTATCAGACAGAGATCCGAGATTCACTTCGCACTTTTGGCACAGTTTGCAGGAGGCATTGGGTACTCGTTTGCACTTGAGCACAGCGTATCACCCTCAGACCGACGGCCAGTCCGAGCATACAATCCAGACTTTGGAGGATATGCTTCGAGCAGTAGTGCTTGACTTTGGCTCAGGTTGGCAGGATTCCTTGCCTCTAGTGGAGTTTTCGTACAATAACAGCTTCCAAGCGAGTATTGGCATGAAACCTTTTGAAGCTTTGTACGGGAACAAGTGCAGATCTCCATTGTTCTGGGATGAGATTTCAGAATCACCTGAGTTGGGTCCAGATATGATTCATGATATGACAGAACATGTGAAGTTGATTAGAATCAGAATGAAGACAGCCCAAGATCGACAGGCCAAGTATGCGAATGTCAGACGCAGACCACTGTCTTTTGATCAGGGAGACTGTGTGTTTTGAAGATTTCTCCGTTCCGAGGTACTGTCAGATTCGGGAAAAGAGGGAAGTTGTCGCCGAGGTTCATTGGTCTGTATGAGATTTTGGACAAGATAGGCGATCTTGCCTATAGGATTGCTCTTCCTCCGTCTCTTTCAGGCATCCACGATGTGTTTCACGTCTCGATGTTGCGGAAATATCATCCAGATCCGTCCCATGTTCTTCAGCCAGATGAGGCAGAACTTGATGAGACTCTGAGTTACTTCGAGCGACCGATTCAGATTCTTGACAGAAAAGAGAAACAGCTCAGAAACAAGTCGATTCCGTTGGTGAAGATTCAGTGGAGTCGTCATGGGGTTGAAGAAGCGACTTGGGAGACCGAATCCGATATGAGGCAGCGATTTCCAGAGTTGTTCGATTGAGGTGAGTTCGTCATCAGTATGATTCTTTCTGTTCAGTCTGTGATCTGTCAGATTTCGAGGACGAAATCGAATCTTAGAGGGGGAGAATTGTAATGCCCCGATTATTTTATAATTGAGTTTAATTGAGTTAATCAGGATTTTCAGTGGTTGAGAGCCGTTTTGTTATTTCGCAGTGGTCATTTATCAAATGTGTAGAATTAAAGGACTGAAATGCAAAGATGGGATTTTATTTATATTATCATGCAAGTTGGCCATCAAATCACATCATTCCCTCTCCTATCTTCCTCTCCTTTTTGTATGTATTGTTGGAAGCCATGGCAATCGATTTCTCAAGCTTTTCTTCCATCCGATTCGCACGATCCGACCGTTAGATTTTCGTTCCGAGTTAAGTTCCACGATCACCGCAGCGAAGGCTTCGTTTTGACGTAAGTTTTGCTACGATCCTCGAACTTTGATTTTTGTTGGTTTGTCAAAATTTGATAATCTTGGAGTATGTTGTGCTTGAGCTAGCATAGATCGTGTATTCGAAGTCGGTTTGGAAAAAGAATCGAAGTTTGGATTTTATATGATTTTTGAGGCATTATTTCGAAAATGGGGTTTGAGATTTTGTTGGATTTTTGTTTGTTTTGTTGATTGAGAGGTTGATATGAGTTGATTGGAGTTGGTTGTTGTTATTGGATATTTTGGTTGGACCATTTATAGCCGTTATGCCGTCGAAAATTGAGTTTGGATTATCGGTTTTGTTGTTTCGGTTTGGTTCCCGAGTTAGTTCGAGTTATGAGTTTGATATTGAATCCGTATTCGATGTTTTCAGAGTTTGATTGAAGAGATTCGAGTTGGAACCAAACTTTGAGGCTTTTAAACTGATTGAAGTTGAAGACGGTATAGTATTTGTTTATAGACTTTGAGTTTCGAATCCGAATAGCTATTGAATCGAATTCTTCTTTTGATTGACAGGATTGATTGAAGCCCCGAGTAAAGGTAAAAGACGACATTGATTCGAATGGGTTAGAATACTCGAGTACGATTGTTTCTCGAGCCCCGAAAATCACACACTGCATGTTATTTGCTTGTGTGAACTTGATTGATTATTTTATTTGCACTTGCATCCATATTGAACCGAATATTTGATTCGTTTTTGAAATAGACGATTTAGGGAGCTATATTGAAGTGGTCTTGGATTTCGAGATTTTCCAAGTGCCAGAATACTTCTTATAGTTGCTCTAAAGTCTAGGGGTTGAGTTGAACGACTTCCATCCCGAATGGGTTATCGGTGAGTTGTTGTAAAGACTTGGCCCCGGGATCCCAACCGAATACCGATTGATATTTTGATTATCTGATTTGATAGTTCCGAGTTTTGAAGTCATGCATTCATTCATTCTCATTTTGATTTGTTATTGATCATTACAATTCAATCTGAGGTGTTTATCTGAAATTGCATGCCTGTCCCTTTTACTTAGAAATTATATTTCTAACCGGTTTATCCGGCTGTTGTCTTGGTTTGTATGTGTACTTGGCAATAGGAGCATCAGGAGCTGGACCGAGTCGTCTTGGTTAGCTTGGGGTGAGATGATAGAAGTGAGGCACCGTGTGTCGTAGGGTCGTACCTTTTGGGTTGTATTATTTTGGATAGTCGAACGAACCCTATCATCGAACTTAGATTGATTCCGCACTTTTTATGCTTTGTATTGTAAGCTAGATTGAAGCTTGTATGATGTTTGAATGAATGTTGTATTGAGGTATGCATGTGTAGAATGAGATTGATCAAGTTTTTCTGCTGTGTTTTGCTCCAGGAATGTCACCGCTCGATCGGTGAGATCTTACCGATTGAGCGGAGAGCTTTTTGTTAAGCTTCTGTTCTTGGAAATTCTTGCCCGCTCGATCGGTTGAATCTTACCGATCGAGCGGCGAGTGTTTTCTTCGGGCAGTGAGATTCGAATTCCTTGTCCGCTAGATCGGTAAGATCTTACCGATCTAGCGAGGCACTATTCAAAAAAAAAAATTTATTGCTTTATCTCTTGGACATTTCTATGATTCGATAGGATTAATCTTGATTAGATGATTAGAAAACGGGGTCTCACAGTACATGATTCATTCATATTTTCATGATTATTAATCTCATTCATCATCTATTTGGCTCTCATCCAATCACATAGATACTCATGTACAAATCTAATTGTTTGCTCGAGTTTTTGTTGTTGTTGTTCTACACTTTGTCATTTCTTTGCCGCCAAATACTCCACAAGAACATACAAAAATTATCTTTAGCTCTTATAGCCCTCCAACTTTGCCAATAGCGAGAAGAATAACTCCAAGAAGGATTGAGCTGCCGTTTGTGAATCAGCTTCGATTTTTCCTTGCAATTGTGCATGATTCCAGCACTCTTGTGCAAAAGGTCATGAAATGAAGAGATGAAATTTATTTTCTATCCCCGAGCTGTAGAAGTCACACACCGTTGGCACTAGTCACACACCGTTGGCACTAGAATGCCTCTTTGTTGTAGCTTGTCCTTTAATGGTAGACAATTTCTTTCAAGTCTCCATAGAAAAATTTTCACCTTTCGTGAAAGCTTTAATGCCCATAACATTTTCCAGTTTCTTTGTATTTGTACTTCCTCGCTGAGCCCCATTGAATATACAAGATGGTAACATGCTTTAACTGTATAACAACCATTGCTTGAGTGGTTCCTGATGATGTGATTTTCATGATTCGAGATGCCCCAATGGTATTGATATATCTCAATTAAGTGATCTTCCCGGATGAACTAGCTAATCAAGCTAATGAAACTTTTTCAAGAGATGATGAGTTGATGCTGACCTGAAATCACGAACAAGAGTGTTAAGGGGGGCCGGAAGGTGTTCCGGCGTATCCCCTACGACGCTCAAGTCAAATTCTAGGGTAGAAAAATATAGTGAGTGGTGTGTGAACACGAGCAAAAATTAGAATTCGAATAATGAAAGTGAACCTAATATTTATAGGAGAGGTCTCTGGATTGTGCGCTTACCTTTCTTATCAAGAATCCGAGAATCCTGGGATTACAATCCCGCATATCTAGGCTGAATCTCGCCCAAATATGATAAATGAAACACTGATACGTTTGATCTGAGCTGAATTGTCTTGGCGAGGGCATTATGCTTCTACCCTCTATGGTTTATTAGCCGAGTGAGTTATTGTTGAACTTCTAAGCTCACCAAAAATAGTTGATCCTAACATCCTAGTCAGCCTATTGAAGTTGTCTGACCAACTTGCTAAGCTAACCATCTGCTAAAATAATAATAATAATAGGAGAGCCTTGCTGATCCTCAGAAACTTCTACTCTGCCAGACTGATCCTAAAACTGCTGCCCTGACCATACTAGGGAGGGAGTCGGGCCGAGCTCCTGATCTGAGCTCCCGAGGCCGTACTACCGACCTGACCTGGTTAATATGGTGAGGGGGCTTGGCCGAGCTCCCGAGCCGAGCTTCCAAATATGGAGAGGGAGTATGGCCGAGCTCCCAAGGCTGAGCTTCCAAATATGGGGAGGGAGTATGGCCGAGCTCCCGAGGTCGAGCTTCCAAATATGGGGAGGGAGTATGGCCGAGCTCCCGAGCTCCCGAGCTCTCTGTTCCAATCCTAGTTTGCTAAGCAATAGCCTTTTGAGCTTAAGGTTATTGATGAGCTGAGCTAATATCTTTCTGGGATATCAAGTATGCTTGTAATCTGAGATATATCTGATCTGGTAGTGAAGAGTTCATTTAATAATTCGATGTCCCATTCTTTTTGTCCAGACACCATGAGATCATTGACTTGTATAGTTGCATCTCTGAAAGTTCTGTTCATATTGCTCGAATCTCTCAACCACGGGTCGTCTCAGACCTTGGTGCGTCTTCTGTCTCCAGTTTTCCATCGAATTCCTTTTGCTAGCTAGCAATACTCGTGAACTCCAGATGCTCCTCAAAACGCAACTAGGATTGTGCCTAACTTTGGCATTTAGAAAATCCCCAAGTGGATAATATTAAAATGAACTAAAATAATTAGATATTTAGACTAAAATCACTACTTAAGTAGATGAATTCGATAAAGACGAATTATTGAAAAAATTTTAAGATGGATCGGACTAGAATAATACGATATTTAGCCTAAAAAGAAAAAAAAATTCTAGGCGCTAGGTGGTGGATCGGTGACCCAGGGCTGTCTTACAAGATCAAAATACCAAGTTTTTGGCATATCGTACCGAAATTTTTTCGATATACATAAATTTTTTTTCGGTATACCGAATTTTTTTTCAGTATCTATATGATATCAATATGAAGTTTTCCCTACCAAAATTTCAGTATCAGTATCGTCGTGAATTTTTTTCATACCAATATTTTTTATACCGTATATCGAAAAACCACTCTTACGCCCGCCTACCGTCCAACGTTTTTTTCGAACATTGGCTTTTAATAATTTAAAATTTTAAAGTAATTAATGATTTAACGTTTTTTGCTACGAAGTTTTAATGTTTTCTAAATGATGGTTTTAAAGATCACTTTTACGGTTTTACTACAGGTTTCACACTTTTCAAAATTTCCAGCATTTTTATTATTGTAATAACTCTTTTTAAATAGATCTTTAGAATGGTTTAACACTTTTGATAGCTAAAAGCAAATTTTTTGTTTTCGAAATTAAAAAATTTACTTTTTTTATTATGAAATTATGGGCGTTAACATAATATTATTATGGGCGTTAACATAATATTATTATGGGCGGTTAACATAATATTATACATTGCATATTCATTGATTGAAAGTATTTTATTTCACTACTTTCAAATCTATATAAAGCCAAATAATTTGCAATTCTTTTACACAAGTGAAACGAGAATTAAAAGAAAATGACCCAAAAAAATGTCTATTTGCTTATTGTTTCAATCTTCTTCATTGTCATTGCATTGAAATGTCATGCTCAGCAAAATGAAGTAAGTTGTTATTGGTTGACGACTATTTCTTCGTATAATATATTTTCTAAGCGCATATTTTTTTTATCTTTTTATATATATAAGTAATCTCCTTTTTAGACACCACCTTTTCATTTTTCAAAATTATATTTATGTAATATAAATATTATACTTTTATTTTTATTTTCTTTTTGAAATTTTGATAATTAAATTTTCATATTTTTCTCAATTAAACATTATAAATAAGATAAAATTGATACAGAAATTTTAAATTTATTTTTATATTATTTTATAAATGAAAAAACTAAATTTAAATGTTATCGAAAAAATAATTTTTCTACATAACATACAATATTAAATATATTATATGATTTTATACACAAACAATATAATACAAATATATTAAATATTATATAATATATAGGTTCAACTAGTGATATTCCTAATGCAAATTTTTATTTCAGCACACTCAATGGTGCCAGGCCTCCCCCCCTGTCCCCTTCCGAGATTTTCTTATATTTCTACGCGTCGCTTGTGCGTCGGGTAGTGTAGATTGTACCCCGATCAGGCCAGGTGGGTTAGCTCTCTATCTATCCAATGGGTTTATTCGACCCTATTCCATGGGAGTGACAATATTATGTGGGACTCATATGATATGCACCAATAAAATCATGTCACCTATCCCATGGGATATGATCGAATTTTCCAGATAGAAGGACATGCAGAGGCATTTCTATAGCTCATCAAATAATTAAAAGATTTTAGATATTAATTTTTTAATTCGAGTAGAAAAATAATCTTTGTTTTATCATTATAGGTGGCCCATGCTATATGCCCGACACGGTGATCAATCATGTCTCGTTCATTCTCAATGCCTTATTTCGTCAGACGGGTCGTTGTTTAAACGGGCTTGGAGTCATAATTTATACAAATCCATGTAAATTAAATGTTTCTTTCTCTCTCGATTTCGTCTTTATACTTAATATTATTTTTATATAAAGTATAAAAGCATATTGAAATAATTATAATATTTGGTACATAAGCAAATTTCAGACATGCTTTTAATAATAAGTAATAACTCAATATTTTCAGTAATATTATATATTTATAAGTTTTGCAAGAGAACCTAATTTTATTTTTATTTTGATGTTTTGCAGCTTATGGTCGTTGCCATTTTGCATGACCGTGCGGTGGAAGGTGGAACGAAGAATTGATGTACAAAATTAATGGGCCGCAAGAAAAATCAATAGTTCAATACTTATTGAGTTCTCTCAGTTTAGATGAAATTCTATTTAATTTCAATTAATGGATTATGATTACGGGTATTTTGGGATATAAATGAACAAAATCGTTGGCGAGTTATTTGTACATGTCAATAAAACCCGTTCGAACTTCTTGATGATATTTGTTGAGATAAACCAATAAAACTCAAATTTTATAATATTCCATTTATTAGGTAAATGTGAAAAGGTGAAAATATTCATAAATAAGATCATGAGTCCGCTATTAGGAAAAAAAACTATATTTTTTTATATTTGGTTTATAAATTCTATACTTTTAATTATAACAAGTAAAAAATGCACACACTTTATGTGTGTAAAAGAGAAGTTTTTTTTTTTTAAAAGCAAATCATGGAGTTAGTAGGAAATTTTTAGTGAGATATTGAGTAGAAAAAGTGCAATTTTGAAATAATTATTTTGGTATCATCAAAATAGTTACTCTAACATACTCATCTTTTAAATAGAACTACGTGTTGCGTGTGTAAAATAATAAAGATAGTAAAGATATAATTTTTTTAAATAATATATGAATCTTTGATTTGTCAAAGATAATATTTGAATTTTTGAACTTTTGAAAATGGATAAGATGTGGTAGTTATGAGTAAATTATAGATTTTTTTTAAGTGAACATGAGTATTTTTGTAAAAATTATTTGGTGTCATCAAGTCGAATCACTAAGGACCTCAATCTTTACAATATAGAAAGATAGATAATATAAAAAAAAATTAAAAAATTTATTAAATTTATTTAGTAGAATAAGGTTATAAATTTAAAACAAAAAAATATTAGAGTTATTTGCACCAATATCTTTTGTGAAATATTAAAAATACACATTTCATCTTTGTAAATTTTAATATGCATCTGATCAAACTCCAACCTTAAAATTAGCATATGTATCCCTTCATATACGTGCAGCGTGATTAGTTGAAAACGTACCACTCTTACAACAAATTTTATTTAAAAAATAATTGAACACATTAATATAAGATAAACTTTACTGTTATAATATATTTTTCGTATAATTATTATTTTTTATATTTCTTCAACTCATGATATATATAATATAAGATAATTTTACGGTTATATCTATATTTTTTATATTTCTTCAACTCATGATATATATGATTTTCTTAAGAACCAATTATAAAATATTTGTTACGCCTTAAACGCATACAAATCTCGTGTGATGAGATTAATATTTTTAATGCATTAACAAGTCTCATAATATTATGTTTTGATGATTATAAAACTCGGTTAATTGCTACTAACCATATAAAGTGAGATTTTACAGATTAGATTTATTGATGATTAAATTCTTGGAAGCTATTTTGAAGTTATACATGTATTTATAAAGTCTTGTATTGCTCATTGAATGGATGGAACATTGAAGAAAAAGACAAGAAGAAGCCAAAGTATGGAGCAACAACTTCCAAAAATTACTGGGCATTTTCTAAGCATTGAATCCGATCTTCACCAGTCATAATATTTATGAGGAAGTTTTACATGTACTGTCCAAATTTGAGAGCAATCCAACGGCTAGATATGGAGTTATGATTTTTCCACAAATGTTGTGCAGTACCTATTTCTGCAGAACTTGAAGTGAAGGATGAAGAATCACTTCTGAAAATTACTGGACGTGCATGAGACATCCAAATCAAATCTCCACCAATCAACATCAAGATCAGGATGTTTTCAAACTTATATCAAAATTTTATATCAATCCAATGGCTAGATATGAAGTTATGATTTTTCCACAAAAGTTACACATTAGCTATTTCTGCAGAACATGAAGCAAATGATGAAGAATCAAATTCAAAAAGTAACTGGGAATGATTGAGACATCCAAATCAAATCTCCACAAATCCGATTCAAATTGATGATGTTTTACAACCTCTGTCCAAATTTCAGATCAATCCAACGAATGGATATGGAGATATGAATTTTTCAAATTTGTTGCACAGAACAAGTTTGAAAACTTGATAAAGCGACTTCCAAAACTTACTGGAAATGTTTGACTCGTTAAACTCAAATCTCCACCGTTCATAATGAAGATCCAGATGTTTTAAAGCTTCAGTTCAAATTTCAGATCAATCCAATGGTTAGATTGAAATTTATGATTTTTTTCACAAAATTCGCTTAGTGCTGGGAAAAAGTAGGCAGCGGCGCCGAATAATTTTTATCACTCCTTGACTTCTCAACACATGCTCCATGCACTCAAATCAGATTCAAATCTTTGCCAACTATAAATAGAGACCATCCAAGGTCATTTGGAGATATCCCAACTCATCTCTTCTCTCCTTTGCAAGCAATGTCTCACTATCAAAGTGTTTGTGTGATATATTTGAGAGTGTTTGTAAAAATAGTTTGTGAGTTGGTTGTGCTATTGTTGTAAACACTTGAGTGTGAAGCCAAGTGTGTTGTGCTATCGTTGTAAGCACTTGAGTGTGAAGCCAAGTGTTTGTGTTGAGGCTATCCTTGGAGCCCTTAAGGCCAAGAGTATCGAGTTGTATCGGCGCGGTGATCGTGTCAAGTTTTACGGCTATCCTTGGAGCCATCAAGGCCAAGAAGTTTAAGTGCTAGTGAATCCTTGGTTAATCGATTTTAACCAAGAAGGGGAGACGTAGACGATTTATCGTCGAACTTCCATAAACATATCCTATCTCATTTATCGCTTTATTTCTTTTACGCATTTATTTACCGCATTTATTTTTTATTGTTTTAAGTCTTTCGCTTGCGTATTTGCATAATCGCTTTAAATTGCTAAAGTTGCCAATAGAACCTAAATCCTCCCCCCCCCCCCCCATTAGGTTCTAACAAGTGGTATCAGAGCCACACTTTTGAAAAATATTTCAAAAAGGCTCTATGGCAAATCTAGCGAGCGATTATGCTTAAGGGCAATCAATCAATCGTCCTCCTCTTTTCAACGGCATAAACTACGGATATTGAAAAAATCGAATGCTCCTATATATTCAATCCGTAGATTATGATCTTTGGAAAGTTACGGTAAAAGGTCCCTACAAACCAATGAAAGATGTTGAAGGGATTAAAATTTCTAAGGGAATGGATGACTTTACCAAGGAGGACATGCGATTAATTTCTCAAAATGCTAAAGCTATGAATATTTGGCATTGTTCTTTAGATATGAACGAGTACAACCAAATATCAATGTGCTCCTCCGCTAAAGAAATATGGGATAAATTGGAGATATGCCACGAGGGAACCAACCAGGTCAAGGAAACAAAGATTGACCTCCTAGAGCTCAAACATGAGACATTTGAGATAGAAACCTATGAAGATAGAGATGAGGAGGAAGCCAACATTTGTCTCATGACCAAGGATGATGACAACGCCTCCGATGACGATGATGAGGTACCATCTTACGATGAATTACTACAAGCTTATAAGCTTATGTTTGACATGGCGAAATCACTTAGAAAAGAAAATAGAAACCTCAAAAATGAATTAGAATCTAAGGAGCATGAAAACCTAAGATTAAAGGATGACATAGCTCACTTAGAAAAATCTTTTGATAAATTCAATGTTAGTCGTAATAAATTGAATAATCTACTTAGGATGCAGAAATGTAGTTTTGATAAGGATAGAATATGGTATAAAAAGAAATCAATAGACTTTACTAGTCTCATTGTTAAAGCTAAAATGAGATCACCTCCTACATGCTCTTATTGTTGTAAAATTGGTCATATTAGACATAAATGTAGATCTTTCAGATTTCAATATGATCAAAAGAGCTATATGAAATGGAGGCCTAAGAGTACTTAACAACTCATCAGTCGGCATTATGAGATCATGATCTAAGGGAGTTCAACATAGACCGTTTTAAACTGCCTTGACTTGTGACTGGTCTTCCTGATGAACGCTGCTCTGTCCAAAGAAATAAGTTTTTAAAGAGGCCATAGCCCTACCTACTACTGGGAGCACTCTTAGAAAGTGGCGATGATGTTGCTATGAGAGACTGAACTCTTAGAAGTCTATTTTATATCTCTCTTTTCTAACACTATGGACCCAAAAAAACTAACGGTACCAAAATCAAATTCTTGTAGGGAAATAGAAAAACTGTTCTTCCTAGCATATGGTATCTAGATAGTGGATGTTCTAGACATATGACGGGGAACAAGGAGCTACTCCAATAGATCAAACCAAAGGAGAAGGGATCTGTCATCTTTTGAGACAACAACAAAGGAGTTATCGAAGGAATCGGCTCAATAGGTATTTCTAAATCCTGCTTAATTGATGATATACTCCTAGTGAAAGGACTTAAGCATAATCTACTAAGCATAAGTCAATTGTGCGATAGAGGTTATGAAGTCAAATTCACTCCCCAACACTGCACTATATCACTCACGACTGACAAATCCATAAATTTCAAAGGATATAGAAGTGAAAATGTATACAAGGTTTCTTTAAATAATTTATCTTTATCAAATATCAAAAGCCTTGTATCCTTGAATGTTGATGACAACATTCTTTGGCATAGACGACTAGGTCATGTTGGTCCTAGTACCATAGAAAAACTTTTTAAACTTGATTTAATTGTTGGTATGCCAAAACTCAATTTAAAATTAAATTCTGTTTGTGATGCGTGTCAACTTGGCAAACACACAAGGAAATCTTTTAAAAGCAAAAATTTTGTATCAACTTCTATTCCCCTTGAACTTCTTCACCTAGATCTATGTGGTCCATCAAGAAACGCTAGTCTAGGAGGGAAGCTTTATGCATTTGTCATTGTGGATGATTTCTCACGTTACACATGGACATTATTTTTAGCCCACAAAAATGATGCCTTTGATTATTTTAAAACTTTTTTCAAACGTGTTGAGAATGAGAAAAATCTTTCTATCAAACAGATCCGTAGTAACCACGGAACTGAATTTCAAAATGAGAGTTTTACAATTTTTTGTGAAGAAAAAGGCATCGGTCACAATTTTTCTTGTCCTAGGACTCCTCAACAAAACGGGGTCTTTGAGAGGAAAAATAGGACACTTGTGGAAATTGCAAGGACCATGATATGTGAGCATTCTCTGCCAAAATATTTTTGGGCTGAAGCGATGAACACTGCCTGCTACATTATCAATCATGTATCAATAAGGCCAATTCTCAAGAAAACTCCATATGAATTATGGAGAGGGAGAAAGCCTAACATTTCATACTTTCGGGCCTTTGGATCAAAATGCTTCATTCATAATAATGGTAAGGATAACCTTGGAAAATTTGATGTCAAATCTGACAAAGGTATTTTTCTTGGGTATCCTACCTCAAGTAAGGCTTTTAGAGTATTTAATAAACGCACCTTACTTGTTGAAGAATCAATGCATGTTATATTTGATGAATCTATGTCTATAGTTCCTCGTAATACTAATGATGATGTAGAATTACTTGAAGAAGAAATGGTCTCCTCAAGCTTAAATGAAATAGATGTTTCTGTTGAGGAAACACCACTTCCGAAGGATTGGACGCTTCACAAAGATCATCCTATAGATATTATCATTGGAAGTCCTTCGAAGGAAGTAACCACTCGATCTTCTCTTAATAATATTTGCAATCATATTGCTTTTGTTTTGCATGTTGAACCTAAGTGTATTGATGATGCTTTATTAGATGATTCTTGGATTATTGTTATGCAAGATGAGTTGAATGAGTTTAAACGTAATGATGTTTGGAATCTTGTTCCTAGGCCGCATGATAGATCTATTATTGACACTAAATGGATTTATAGAAATAAACTTGATGAGCATGGTACGATCACTAGAAATAAAGCTAGGCTTGTAGCAAAAGGTTATAGTCAAGAAGAAGGCATTGATTATGATGAGACATATGCTCCTGTTGCTAGACTAAAATCTATTCGCATGCTACTTGCTTTTGCTTGCTCTAGAAATTTTAAGTTATTTCAAATGGATGTTAAGAGTGCATTTCTTAATGGTGAATTGAAAGAGGAAGTTTACAATGAACAACCTGATGATTTTGTTGATTCGTTATTGCCTAATCATGTGTATAGACTAAACAAAGCTTTGTATGGATTGAAACAAGCTCCTAGAGCTTGGTATGATAAACTGTCTACTTTCTTGCTTTCAAATAGTTTTTCAAGAGGAAAGATCGACATTATCTTGTTTACCAAGAATGTCAAAAATGATCTTTTGATTGTGCAAATTTATGTTGATGATATAATTTTTGGTTCTACTAATGAAAATCTTTGTCAAGGATTCTTTAAGTTGATGCAGGATCACTTCGAGATGAGCATGATGGGGGAACTTAATTATTTCCTCGGATTGCAAATCAAGTAGTGCAAGGATGGGTTCTTTGTGAACCAAAACAAATACATCAAGGAGATTCTGAAGAAGTTTGGGATGGAGAACACAAAATCATCATCCACACCGATGAACACAACAATCAGACTCGACAAGGATGAAAATGGTAAATCTGTAGATCAATCTTCCTTTCGCAGTATGATTGGCTCCTTACTTTATGCTACTGCTAGTAGACCGGACATTATGTTTAGTGTTTGCTTGTGTGCACGATTTCAATCATGTCCAAAGGAATCACATTTGTTCGCCTTAAAACGCATTTTCAAATATCTTTCAAATACTCCAAATCTCGGCTTATGGTATTCAAAAAATTCTTTCTTTGATTTAAAGGCTTACTGTGATGCCGACTTAGGTGGATATAAGGTGGACAGGAAAAGAACTAGTGGAACCTGTTTCTTTTTAAGAAACTGTTTAGTTTCTTGGTTTTACAAAAAAGCAAAATTGTGTTGCGTTGTCAATGACCGAAGCCGAATATATGACTGCCGGTAGTTGTTGTGCGCAAATTCTTTGGATGAAGCATCAATTTCTTGACTATGGTGTATCTTTTTCAAAAATTCCTATTTTCTGTGACAACACCAGCGCCATATGTCTTACAAAGAATCCGATTCAACATTCGCGTACCAAACATATTGACATTTGTCATCATTTTATTCGTGACCACATCGAACGAAATGAAGTTGAACTTCAATATGTTGACACAACTAATCAAATTGCTGATATTTTTACAAAACCACTAGATGAAAATACTTTTATTCGTTTGCGTGGTGAACTTTGAGTTGTAATCGCTTGTAGACATAAGTTTAAATTTAATGTAATATTAAGGGAGAGCTTAATATTAAATTCGAGCAATTTAATATTGGGTAATACAAATTAATTGTAATTATTCAAAGTTATAAAGCTCACATTTTATGTGAAATTTATGTGTTGCATATTAGAAATCATATTTCAATTCTCATGTTTTTGCATTTACTTTTCCAGTCTTTTTGATTATCACAAAAAGGGGGATAATTAGTTTGGTTAAATACTTTAACTAAGGGGGAGAGTTAGTTTGGTTAAATGCATGGAGAATAAAACTGGTTATTTGATAAACAAGCTCTTCTTAACTAATTGTTTAAATTAGGGGGAGTTTTATTCATGCAATTATATTGTGAAAATTTAAATTGTCTATTTAATATTGTACATTTATTTTTCCTATTTAACCAAGTTTTGTGATCATCAAAAAGGGGAGATTGTTACGCCTTAAACGCATACAAATATCGTGTTATGAGATTAATTTTTTAATGCATTAACAAGTCTCATAATATTATGTTTTGATGATTACAAAACTCGGTTAATTGTTACTAACCGTATAAAGTGAGATTTTACAGATTAGATTTATTGATGATTAAATTCTTGGAAGCTATTTTGAAGTTATACATGTATTTATAAAGTCTTGTATTGCTCATTGAATGGATGGAACATTGTTAAGAGATATGAAGAAAAAGACAAGAAGAAGCCAAAGTATGGAGCAACAACTTCCAAAAATTACTGGGCATTTTCTAGGCATTGAAATCCGATCTTCACCGGTCATAATATTTATGAGGAAGTTTTACATGTATTTCCAAATTTGAGAGCAATCCAACGGCTAGATATGGAGTTATGATTTTTCCACAAAAGTTGTGCAATACCAATTTCTGCAGAACTTGAAGCGAAGGATGAAGAATCACTTCTGAAAATTACTGGACGTGCATGAGACATCCAAATCAAATCTCCACCGATCAACATCAAGATCAGGATGTTTTCAAACTTATATCAAAATATCATATCAATCCAACGGCTAGATATGAAGTTATGATTTTTCCACAAAAGTTGCACAGTAAATATTTCTGCAGAACATGAAGCAAATGATGAAGAATCAAATTCAAAAAGTAACTGGTAATTATTGAAACATCCAAATCAAATCTCCACCAATCCGATTCAAATTAATGATGGTTTACAACCTCTGTCCAAATTTCAGATCAATCCAACGGATGGATATGGAGATATGAATTTTTCCAATTTGTTGCACAGAACAAGTTCGAAAACTTGATGAAGCGAATTCCGAAAATTACTGGAAATGTGTGACTTGTTAAAATCAAATCTGCACCGTTCCGAATGAAGATCCAGATGTTTTAAAGCTTCAGTTCAAATTTCAGATCAATCCAACGGTTAAATTGGAAGCTATGATTTTTTCACAAAATCCGCTCAGTGCTGGGAAAAAATAGGCAGCGGCGCCGAACACTTTTTGTCACTCCTTGACTTCTCAACACATGCTCCATGCACTCAAATCAGATTCAAATCTTTGCCAACTATAAATAGAGGCCATCCAAGGTCATTTGGAGATATCCCAACTCATCTCTTCTCTCCTTTGCAAGCAATGTCTCACTATCAAAGTGTTTGTGTGATATATTTGAGAGTGTTTATAAAAATAGTTTGTGAGTTGGTTGTGCTATTGTTGTAAACGCTTGAGTGTGAAGCCAAGTGTGTTGTGCTATCATTGTAAGCACTTGAGTGTGAAGCCAAGTGTTTGTGTTGAGGCTATCCTTGAAACCCTTAAGGCCAAGAGTATCGAGTTGTATCGGTGCGGTGATCGTGTCAAGTTTTACGGCTATCCTTGGAGCCATCAAGCCCAAGAAGTTGAAGTGCTAGTGAATCCTTGGTTAATCGATCTTAACCAAGAAGGGGAGACATAGACGATTTATCGTCGAACTTTCATAAACATATCCTATCTCATTTATCGCTTTATTTCTTTTACGCATTTATTTACCGCATTTATTTTTGATTGTTTTAAGTCTTCCACTTGCGTATTTGCATAATCGCTTTAAATTGCTAAAGTTGCCAATAGAACCTAAATCCCCCCCCCCCCCAATTAGGTTCTAACAATATTTATTAAATATTTTTCAATTTATTTAGATTTTTGTTAATTAATACTATATAGTTCTAAATCGGAAAAGTAATATGCGTGAACTTATCATTTTTATTCAATATTTTGGTACTTTTAGATATTTAAATCTTTGTTTATGATACATGATAAATAAATTAGAAACACGAAGTGAATTTAATAAAATAATATTGGGATCGGTTGAAAGTTTAGCGGTGGGGGAGGGGGGTGAATACACACTTTTAAAACATTTTGAGCTACAATAGCTCGGTTCTTGAAATATTGAGCACCGATGAATTAAATCGAGTTTGGTTTTCAAACCAAGCGGAAGACACTCGAAATAATTTTTCGTAGAAACTAATTTAACATTTTGTAAATCATTTTAAAAAGATGCAAGTTAAAGTAATGAAAACGATTTAGTTGAAGCATTTTATCAAACACTTTGAATGCAATATTTGAGTATTTTATCAAACACATAAAATGTTTCAACAATGTAATCCAAAACAGTGGCAATTAATAAATGCAAGAAATAAAGAGACACGGATTTGTTTATGGATGTTCGGAGATTTCAACAACTCCTACGTCACCCCTTCTTCCTTCTCGGAATGATCCACTAGAATACTTTGATTTATACAAGCCATTTGTACAAACCCAATCCAAGACTAGGACTTACCATTGCTTATCTTAGAACTCCTAGCCACCACTCTATTGTAGGCCGCAACCTCACAATCTGCATATAGTTTTACGTCTTTATTCCAAGACTACAAATACAATCTTTAACGTCTATGTGTAAAAGACTCTCATTCAACTAATCTATGAAATACGTCTCTCTTTTATATGTGAGTGAGTTGGGTGTGAAGAACTTGACATTTCATGCTCAAGAATTTGGATGTGTTCTTCACACCTTGGGTTTTGCTCTCAGCTAGCTGATTTCTTCAAGTAGGCTGCCCATGCTTTTAATCTCCTTAAAAAGCTTGTGTTTGAACTCCAAGATGTTGTATTTATAGGCTCTAAGAGTGATATAGCCGTTAGACACAGAAATAGAGCCGTTAAAATATTTTTGTATTGTTTTTGTACTTTTTCTGGAGCTAAACTGAACTTCGGGGTACTGTAGCAGTTGAGCAAACTTCGGTTTGGGTAGGTAAACTGATCTTGACAAATTTCAGTTTAAAAAAGCGAGAATGATTTTGGAGCAGTTTAGTAATCATATAATCAGTTTAGTATCATATATCTTGATTCGTTGATTTCTAGGCAAAGTGATAAACATGAAAATTGTAGCCCTTGATCTTAGCTTTCCACGGAATCAAGAATCACTCCATTTAGAGTTTATATGCAAACGTTATGCTCAAAATACCAGAGCTGCTCAAACTTCGATTGAGCACAAAATCAGTTGAGTGCATATGATCAGTTTAGTGTTTTATCTCTTGATACGTTGATTTGTGGGCAAAGTCATAAGCATAAAAGTTGTAGCCCTTGTTTTTAGCTTTCCTGGGAATTAAGAATAACTCAATTCGGAGTTCATATGTGAAAGTTATGTTTAATAAACCAGACTGTTGCAGAATTTCACTTCCGCCCCACTAACTTCAACTCCGTTTAGCATCTACTTAGGATCCGATTCAGTTTTAAACTTGTGAATATGATTTGTAGATCATTCTCTTATCTTTCATGGTGAATCGTTCCATTCAGATAATTGAGCTGCAAGATATGGCCAATATACCAGAACTGTTTGAGGTAAACTGATGGTGCAGTTCACTTTGGTATTGCGACGTTAGTTTGGCCAAGATAACAACCGTTTTTGCTCAACTGGCGTGAAATACAATATGTTTCAAATTGAGTTTTCTTTGCATTTATGTTGGCGGATAATCATTAGCATCTTTGATCTATGAGATATCATCCAAAAAGTAGAGCTCGCCAGAGATTTAGTTTTGCTAACTTTGAGTTTTGGCTTTCAACTTGAGTTATCAACTTCACACTTAGAGTAAATATGTTAGAAACACAATAACAAGTTTTGATATCATCAAAATTAGGATTGCTTGTGTTCCAAAACCCAACAAATAATAATAGTAAGATGAAGTAATAATATTTTCTTTTAGAAACAATTAATTAAGAACAATAAATTTAAAATAAAAATTAACAAAATGAAAATTGTTGATAAATATTTTATAATTAGATTTAAATAAAAATTATTTATGAATAGAATTAAAAATTAAATTATCATGGGGTCAAGTATGTTTTTTAATATTTCACAAGGTTATATTTGATGAAAAAAAACTTCAAAATGTTTGTCAAGTCTTATGAGCACTGTGTGCTCAACCAATCACTCATATGACCCAAAAAAGTCTAGGCGCTAGGTGATGGGCCCGTGACCGCCCGCCTAGGGGTGATATACCGAATCAAAATACCACGTTTTTGGCATATCTTATCGAAATTTTTTCGATATATAAATATTTTTCAGTATATCGAATTTTTTTCAGTATCGATACGGTATCAATATGGATTTTTTTTTGTACCAAAATTTTAGAATTCACCATCGGTATCGGCATAAATTTTTTTCATACCAATATTTTTTATGTGCTATACCTAAAAACTATCTCCTACGCCCGCCTACCATCCAACGCTTTTTAAAACATTGGTTTTTAATAATTTAAAATTTTAAAGTAATGATTTAAAGTTTTTTTGTTACGAAGTTATAATGTTTTCTAAAGGATGGTTTTGAGGCCATTTATAGAGAGAAGTACCCTGAGCATGATAAACGTAAATCATGATTTGAACGATGAAAAACAATTTCTAGAAAGTATCGAAAAATTAAATATATTGGAGAACTTAATAAGTGAGATAAATTTTTACGTACTTTTAATTTTTAAAGATCACTTTTACAGTTTTACACTTTTACTACAGATTTGACACTTTTCAAATTCCAGCACTTTTATTATTGTAATAATTCTTTTTTAAATAGATCTTTAGCATGGTTTAACACTTTTGATCGCTAAAAGCAAATTTTAAGTTTTCGAAAAGAAAAAAATTTACTTTTTTATTATGAAATTATGGGCATTAACATAATATTATACATTTCATATTCATTGATTTTATTTCACTACTTTCAAATCTATATAAAGCCAAATAATTTGCAATTCTGTTACACAAGTGAAACGAGAATTATAAGAAAATGACCCAAAAAAATGTCTATTTGCTTATTGTTTCAATCTTCTTCATTGTCATTGCATTGAAATGTCATGCTCAGCAAAACTCTGTAAGTTGTTATTGGTTGACGACGATTTCTTGGTATAATATATTTTCTAAGCGCATATTTTTTTATCTTTTTATATATATAAGTAATCTCCTTTTTAGACACCACCTTTTCATTTTTCAAAATTATATTTATGTAATATAAATATTACACTTTTATTTTTATTTTCTTTTTGAAATTTTGATAATTAAATTTTCATATTTTTCTCAATTAAACATTATAAATAAGATAAATTGATAAATAAATTTTAAATTTATTTTTATATTATTTTATTAAATGAAAAAACTAAATTTAAATATTATGGAAAAAATAATATTTACACATAATATACAATATTAAATGATTTTATACACAAACAATATAATGCAAATATATTAAATATTATATAATATATAGGTTCAATTAGTGATATTCCTAATGAAAATTTTTATTTCAGTACTTTCCATGGTGTCAGGCATCCCCCGATGCCCCCTCCCAAGATTTGCTTGTATTTCTAAACCTCGTTTGTGTCTCGGACGTAGATTGTAACCCGATCAAGCCAGGTGGGTTAGCGGCGAAGCCATAAATATGACTAATTAATATTCATATTAATTTCGATAGCTCATCAAATAATTAAAAGATTTTAGATATTAATTTTTTAATTCGAGTAAAAAAATAATCTTTGTTTTATCTTTATAGGTGGCAAATGCTATATACCTAACACAGTGCACAATCATGCTTCGTTCGCTCTCAATTCCCTCTATCGTCGTACTGCTCAATGTTTGACCGGGCTTGGATTCAAAACTTTTTCAGATCCATGTAAATTAAATGTTTCTTTCTTTATAGATTTTGTCATTATCTTTACTATGTTATAATTGATAAACCCATTAAAGTAACTAACTTTGATCATTTTAATAGATTTCCAAATTTATCCTTATAATTTTTTCAAATATATTCAATGATTAAAAGATAAAAACGTAATTTAGGATTAAAAAGCTCTCACATCTTATCCCCACTATCCCACTATCTTAATTTTTAATTATTATTTTTATAAAATTATATTATGTGCACATGCAATGCATGTGCTTAGTGTACTAGTACATATTATTTTTATATAAAATATAAAAGCATATTGAAATAATTATAATATTTGGTACATAAGAAAATTTCAGACATTCTTTTAATAATAATTAATAACTCAATATTTTCAGTAATATTATATATTTATAAATTTTTCAAGAGAACCTAATTTTATTTTTATTTTGATGTTTTGCAGCTTATGGTGATTGCATGTTTGCATGACAGTGCGGTGGAAGCTGGAATGAAGAATTGATGTACAAAATGGGCCGCAAGTTATTTGCACATGTCAATAAAAACTCGTTCGATTATATTTGTTAAGATTAAGATAAACGAATAAATTTTCAAATTTTATAATATTCTATTTATTAGTACGTGAAAATATTCATAAGTAAAGCTCATGGGTATGCTATTAGAAAAAAAAACTATATTTTTAATATTTGGTTTATAAATTCTACACTTTAAATTATAATAATATAACAAAATACTAAAAAAATCTATTAAATTTATTTGATAGAATAAAGTTATAAATTTAAAAACAAAAAAAATTAGAGTTGTTTGCACCAATATGCTTGTGAAATATTAAAAATACACATTTTATTTTTGTGAAATTTTAATATGCATCTCAAATTCCGACCTTAAAATTAGCATATGTATCTCTTCATATACGTGATTGACTGAGAACGTACTACGTTTGCGACAAATTTTGCTTAAAAAATAGTTGAATGCATTACTTAATTTAATATAATGATAAACTTTACTGTTATAATATATTTTTTGTATAATTAATATTAAGATAAAATAAATAATATTTTTCATAGTTATTTAGTTAAAATTATATTATTTTATTTGATTAAATATAAAATTATTAACAAAACAATTTAAATATTTATTTAAATGGGTTAATTATCTATATTTTTTTATATTTCATCAACTCATGATATATAATTTTCTTTGGAACTAATTATAAAATATTTATTAAATATTTTCATTTTATTTAGATCTTTATTCAATAATACTATATAATTCTAAATCAAAAAAGTAATATGCTTGAACTTATTATTTTGGTTCAATATTTGAAAACACGAAAAGAGTTTAATAAAATAATGACAGAAAGATGAAGTAATAATATATTTTTCTTGTATAAACAAATTAAGTAATAATAATAAATTTAAAATAAAAATGTTGACAAATATTTTATAATTAGATTTGATAAGTGCATTTTATGCACTAAATTTACATATGATTTGACTTGGCTTTTGTGAAGTTTAAGATGTTTTAAAGTTGCTTTCAAAATTTCAGCTCGATCCGACGGCTAGAACTCAAGTTATGATTTTTTCAAGAATATTGCGTGTGTTGGATGCGCTGTAGCGCTCCCGCGCCCTGGACCAAAACAAACGCGGCGCACCTGCGCCCGAGACTAGCACACCCGCGCCTGATGTGTCGTATTTTCGAAAACTTTTAGTCTCGAACTTTAAAAGGACTCTTAAGCATTTATTAGTATTATCAAGGGTTTGCATCAGTTTTTGAAGGCTAGAGACCAAGGAGAAGGGAGAAGAAGCATTCTTGGCACGAAGACGGACGCTTCGACTACCGGAGACGGAGAAGCACCATCTGCCTTCGTTTTCTTTGGTAGCGCTAAGTCGTGTCACGCCCAAATTACCCAACTCAAATCAGATAACAAAATATGCAGTAGTGCGAGTAGGGATCGTTCCCACGAGAAAAGTAAAATCTAATGTGTTCTAAAATAAAATAAAGGGGGTTTGAGATTTGAAAATTATCTACTAAAAATTTAAAAGAAATATTTAATGAAATTCTATCAACTATAATGCAAGATTAAATTATAACGAAGAAATCAATGAAAAACAAGTCTTGGTATCGGTCGACTACACCCTTGAAATCATTCATTTGATCATCGATTACCTAAAAATAATTTGTTACGCCTTAAACGCATACAAATCTCGTGTAATGAGATTAATATTTTTAATGCATTAACAATTCTCATAATTAAATTGTTTTGATGATTACAAAACTCGGTTAATCGTTACTAACAGTTTAAAGTGAGAAATTTGCAGGTAATAATATTTTTGAGTATAGACAATATTGGAAGCAAGAACCGATAATCAAAAAATTGGGAATAAAAATTCAAAAGTTCGAATCTGTCCAGGTTCGAACGACCCGAAGACAACTTCGGATGCTCCGAAGTATTTCCAGAATTTAATAAAGATCGGAGGACAAGTTCGGAGACTTCGAAGACTACTTCGAACGATCCGAAGTGAGTTCGGACGACCCAAAGATTTTCCAGAAATTAAATAAAGATCGAAGGCACTCTCGGAGGCCACGAAATGACTACTTCGGATGACCCGAAGACAGGTTCGGACGACCCGAACTCCTTTACGGCCATGAAGATTTTGTCGGAAGAAAATTTGCCGGAATGAATTTAATGTCGCCGTTCGGATGACCCGAAGATGACTTCGGACCACCCGAACAGTACACCAGCCGTAAGAATTTAAATTTCAATCAGACAAGGTTCGGACGACCCGAAGGCCCGTTCGGACGACCCGAACCCGTTTGGATTGGCACCTATAAATACATGTCATTTGAAGCCTTCTCAACTCATCAATTCACTCTCAACTCTCTTTGCAAGCAAGTTCCTCTCCTACAAGATTTAAAAGAAATATTTGTGAGATATATATTCAAAATCGAGGGTTGTTTGTATAAGTTCATTCGTGAGTTGGTTGCTCGGTTATTGTAAACACTTGTGTGCGAAGTCAATTGTATTTACGAGTATTGTGGCTATCCTTGGAGCCCTTAAGGCCAAGTGTTGAGTTGTATCGGCGCGGCAATCATGTCAAGTTGTAAGGCTATCCTTGGAGCCATCAAAGCCAAGTTGTTCGAAGTGCTAGTGGATCCTTGGTTAATCGATCTTAACCAAGAAGGGGAGACGTAGACGATTTATCGTCGAACTTCCATAAACATCTCTTATCTCTTTTACTGTTTTATTTACATTACGCATTTATTTACCGCACTTATTATTAATTGCTTTAAGTCTTCCACTTGCGTATTTGTATAATCGCTTTAAATTGCTAAAATTGCCAATAGAACCTAAATCTCCCCCCCCCCCCCCAATTAGGTTCTAACAAGTGGTATCAGAGCCATCTTTTTCAAAATATTTTCAAAAATGTTCTTATGGCAAATCTAGCGAGCGACTATGCTCAAGGGCAATCAACAAATCGTCCTCCTCTTTTCAACGGCATAAACTACGGATATTGAAAAAACCTAATGTTCCTATATATCCAATCCGTAGATTATGATCTTTGGAAAGTAACCGTGAAAGGTCCCTATATACCTTTGAAAGAGGTTAAGGGAGTCAAAATTCCTAAGGGAATGGATGACTTTTCCAAGGAGGACATGCGATTAATTTCTCAAAATGCTAAAGCTATGAATATTCTTTATTGTTCCTTAGATATGAATGAGTACAACCGGATCTCAATGTGCTCATCCGCTAAAGAGATATGGGACAAGTTGGAGATATGCCATAAAGGGACTAATCAAGTCAAAGAAACGAAGATCGATCTACTCCAACTCAAATACGAAACATTCGAGATGGAATCAAATAAAGATGTAGATACTATGTTCCGAAGGCTTACTCAAATTATCAATGAGCTAGCCCAACTCAGGGAACAATATCCAACCAAACAAGTATGGAGGAGAGCTCTACGCGCCTTATCTAAGGAGAGGGATGCCAAGAGGACGGCTATCATAGAATCCAACAAAGGCGACACCGCTTCCTATGACCTTGATCAACTTCATGGGACTCTAAAAACCCATGAGTTGGAACTGTCAACAAGGAAGAAAATAAAGAAAGAAGATATCAAGGCAAAGGGGATTGCTCTATCTAGCCAATTCAAAGAAGATGAAGATGATGATATGGCACTCTTTGCAAGAAAATTCAAAATATTTATGCGAGGAAACAACTTCAAAAAGAAGACGGACAAAGAAGTTACCTGCTACAACTGTCAACAACAAGGCCACTATGCAAATGAGTGTCCTCTCAAGAAGAAATTTGACAAGGGAAAGAAGAAAGCACTCATAGCCACTTGGAGTGATAGCGACGATGACGAGGAGGAAGCAAACATCTGCCTCATGGCTAAAAGTGATGACATCGTCTTCGATGACGATGACGAGGTACCTTCCTATGACGAACTACTTCATGCATATAAAAACATGTTTGATATGGCTAAATCTCTTAGAAAAGAAAATAGAAAGCTCAAACATGAATTAGAGACTAAGAAGCATGAAAACCTAAGATTAAAGGATGACATAGCTCACTTAGAAAAATCGTTTGATAAGTTCAATGTTAGTAGTAATAATTTGAATAATTTACTTAGCATGTAGAAATGTAGTTTTGATAAGGGTGGACTAGGGTATGGTAAGAAATCAATTGACTTTACTAGCCTAATTGCTAAGGCAAAAATGAGATTACCCCCTACATATTCTTATTGTTGTAAAATAGGTCATGTTAGACATAAATGTAGATCTTTAAAATTTCAATGATCAAAAGAGCTATATGAAATAGAGGCCTAAGAGTACTTAACAACTCATTAGTCGGCATTATGAGATCATGATCCAAGGGAGTTCATCATAGACCGGTTTAAACTGCCTTGACTTGCGACTGGTCTTCCTGATGAACGCTGCTCTGTCCAAGAAAATAGGTTTTTAAAGAGGTCATAGCCCTACCTACTACTGGGAGCACTCTTGGAAAGTGGCGATGATGTCGCTATGAGAGACTGAACTCTTAGAAATCTATTTTGTATTTTTCTTTTCTAACTCTGTGGACCCAAAAGAACTAAAGGGTACCAAAATAAATTTTTGCAGGGAAATAGGAAAGCTGTTCTTCCAAGCATATGGTATCTAGACAGTGGATGTTCTAGACATATGATCGGGAACAAAGAGCTACTCCAATCCATCAAACCAAAGGAGAAAGGAACTGTCACATTTGGAGACAACAACAAAGGAGTTATCGAAGGAATCAGCTCAATAGGTATATCTGAATCCTGCTTGATTGATGATGTACTCCTAGTGAAAGGGCTTAAGCATAACTTACTAAGCATAAGTCAATTGTGCGATAGAGGTTATGAAGTCAAGTTCACTCCCCAACACTGCATTATATCACTCACAACTGACAAATCCATAAATTTTAAAGGATATAGAAGTGAAAATGTGTACAAGATTTCTTTAAACAATTTATCTTTATCAAATATTAAAAGCTTTGTATCCTTGAATGTTGATGACAACATTCTTTGGCATAGACGACTAGGTCATGTTGGTCCTAGTATCATAGAAAAACTTTTTAAACTTGATTTAGTTGTTGGTATGCAAAAACTCAATTTAAAATTAGATTCTGTTTGTGATGCGTGTCAACTTGGCAAACATACAAGAGAATTTTTTAAAAGCAAAAATTTTGTATCTACTTCTATGCCCCTTGAACTTTTTCACCTAGATCTATGTGGTCCCTCGAGGAACGCTAGTATAGGAGGAAAGCTTTATTCATTTGTCATTGTGGATGATTTCTCAGGTTACACGTGGACATTGTTTTTAGCCCACAAAAATGATGCCTTTGATTATTTTAAAACTTTTGCCAAACATGTTGAGAATGAGAAAAATCTTTCAATAAAGCAGATCCGTAGTGACCACGGAACTGAATTTCAAAATGAGAGTTTTACAAATTTTTGTGAAGAGAAAGGCATCGGTCACAATTTTTCTTGTCCTAGGACTCCTCAACAAAATGGGGTCGTTGAGAGGAAAAATAGGACACTTGTGGAGATTGCGAGGACCATGATATGTGAGCATTCTCTACCAAAATATTTTTGGGCTAAAGCAATGAACACTGCTTGTTACATCATCAATCGCGTATCAATAAGGCCAATTCTCAAGAAAACTCCATATGAATTATGGAGAGGGAGAAAGCCTAACATTTCTTACTTTTGAGCTTTCGGTTCCAAATGCTACATACATAATAACGGTAAGGACAACCTTGGCAAATTTGATGCCAAATCCGACAAAGGTATTTTTTTCGGATATTCTACCACAAGTAAGGCTTTCGAGTATTTAATAAACGCACTTTACTTGTTGAAGAATCTATGCATGGTATCTTTGATGAATCTATAGTTTTTCGTACTACTAACGATGATGTAGAAATTCTCAAAGAAGAGATGGCTTCCTCAAGTATAAATGATATAGATGTTTCTGTTGAGAAAACACCACTTCTGAAGGATTGGACGCTTCACAAAGATCATCCTATGGATCTTATCATTGGAAGTCCTTAGAAGGGAGTAGCCACTCGTTCTTCTCTTAATAATATTTGCAATCATCTTGCTTTTGTTTCGCATGTTGAACCTAAGTGTATTGATAATGATTTATTAGATGATTCTTGGATTATTGCTATGCAAGATGAGTTGAATGAGTTTAAACGCAATGATGTTTGGTATCTTGTTCCTAGGCCGCATGATAGATCTATTATTGGAACTAAATGGGTGTTTAGGAATAAACTTGATGAGCATGGCACTATTACTAGAAATAAAGCTAGGCTTGTAGCAAAAGGTTATAGTCAAGAAGAAGGCATTGATTATGATAAGACATATGCGCCTGTTGCTAGACTAGAATCCATTCGCATGCTACTTGCTTTTGCTTGCTCTAGAAATTTTAAGTTATTTCAAATGGATGTTAAGAGTGCATTTCTTAATGGTGAATTAAAAGAAGAAGTTTATATTGAACAACCTGATGGTTTTGTTGATGCTTTATTGCCTGATCATGTGTATAGATTAAACAAAGCTTTGTATGGATTGAAACAAGCTCCTAGAGCTTGGTATGAAAAACTATCAACTTTCCTTCTTTCAAATGATTTTTCGAGAGGAAAGATTGACATTACTTTATTTACCAAAAATGACAAAGATGATTTATTGATTGTGCAAATTTATGTTGATGACATAATTTTTGGTTCTACTAACGAAACTCTTTGTCAAGATTTCTCCAAGCTTATGCAGGAACACTTTGAGATGAGCATGATGGGGGAACTTAACTATTTCCTCGGATTGCAAATCAAACAGTGCAAGGATGGGTTCTTTGTGAACCAAAGCAAATACATCAAGGAGATTCTAAAGAAGTTTGGGATGGAGAACACAAAATCATCATCCACACCGATGAGCACAGCAACAGACTCGACAAGGATGAAAATGGTAAAACTGTAGATCAATCTTCCTTTCGTAGTATGATTGGCTCCTTATTATATGCTACTGCTAGTAGACCGGACATTATGTTTAGTGTTTGCTTGTGTGCACGATTTCAATCATGTCCAAAGGAATCACATTTGTTCGCCTTAAAACGCATTTTCAAATATCTTTCAAATACTCCAAATCTCGGCTTGTGGTATTCAAAAAATTCTTTCTTTGATTTAAAAGCTTACTGTGATGCCAACTTTGGTGGATATAAGGTGGACCGAAAAAGCACTAGTGGAACCTGTTTCTTTTTAAGAAACTGTTTAGTTTCTTGGTTTTCCAAAAAGCAAAACTGTATTGCGTTGTCAACGACCGAAGCCGAATATATGGATGCCGGTAGTTGTTGTGCGCAAATTCTTTGGATCAAGCATTAATTGCTCGACTATGGCGTCTCTTTTTTGAAAATCCCTATTTTCTGTGATAACACTAGCGCCATTTGTCTTACAAAGAATCCGATTCAACATTCGCGCACCAAACATATTGACATTCATCATCATTTTATTCATGACCATATCGAACGAAATGAAATTGAACTTCAATATGTTGACACGTCAAATCAAATTGCCGATATTTTTACAAAACCACTAGATGAAAATAATTTTATTCGTTTGCGTGGTGAACTTGGCATGATTGAGTTGTAAACACTTACGAACATAAATAAATTTAATTTCATATTAAGGGGGAGCTTAATATTAAAATCGAGCAAATTAATCTTGGATAATATAAATCAATTATATTTATTCAAAATTAAAAAGCTCACATTTTATGTGAATTATTTGATTTAATACTTAAAATTGCAAAATTTAATTTAAGGGTCATTTTTCGAATTTTTGAAACTTCGGCTGGTTCGGACCACCCGAACCATAGTTCGGATCGTCCGAACTGCCTCGCGCCCATTCAATTCAAGACGTTCAAAATTCCCTCCTGATTAGCCAGTTCGGGCCCTCCGAACCAAGCTTCGGATCGTCCGAACTATGGGCGGTAAAACTTTGAATTTTGACCGCCTCAGCTTCGGGCCCTCCGAAGAACTTCGGACGTCACGAACTTAAAAATGTACTGTTCGGACCATCCTAATATACTTCGGGTCCTCCGAACTTGAATTACAGACTGTCAATTTTATCTCCTCGGTAATCAGGTTCGGACCGTCCGAACCCAGTTCGGATCGTCCGAACCATCTGCTATATATACCCCCTCGGGCCATCCGATTTCTTCACCCCTAAAAACTTTCTTTTCTTCTCTCTCATCCAAAATCTAGCCTAAAAAATGCCTGCCAAACGCCGTCGTGATCAAGCTAGCTCTAGCCGCCCAATCCCTATCCATGATCCAAATTTACCAGCTATTTCTCGTCCTATCCCTGAGGATTATCCCACTCGATCGATTTTACCTGGTCGTATTCTCGATGTCACCTATCTTGCGACATCACATCTGATTTTATTGCCTCTCATTGCTGCCCAGCATTGGGAATCCTTTTTCTAGCCTTCCATTCCGGATGCCATCTTTCCAGAGTTACTTTACGAGTTCTACGCCAACCTGGAACTCGAACTTGGCGAGGAGCTTCATATCGCCACGATTGTCCAGGGTCGGCATATTCGCTTTTCTGTCTCCAACTTTGCCGAGTGGTTTGATCTTCCTTTGCTGGGACCCAACAACTATTTTGGTCAGGGATGGCCCACTTATGATTCTAATTTTGATCGAGATGAGGTTCTTTCTACCATTCTTGGTCGTCCAGCCACTGTTGCCGACGATCGTCTTTCTTTGAAACAACTCCGTCCCGACTACCAAATCATTCAGAAATTGATCACTACTTCCATCATTCCGTGCAGTGGAGACTCATCCACCTGCAAATATCTTGATCTTTATGTTCTCTACCATATTGTCTCTTCCCGTCCTTTCAACCTTCCTCGATTCATTATGCAGGCTATGCATAATGCGGCTAAAGCCACGAGAAAAGTTTCTCTACCTTTTGCTCGTTTCATCAACCGCATTTTGACTCATTTTGACATCTCTTTTGATGACCCAAATGCTCTTTCCATCTCTGATTTCCACACTTTTAACCATTTTTCGATTACCAATATGGAACTATCTTGGAATCTTGTCCTTTCTTGTTGGGTTAATGACCCAACTCGTGCCTTTAAAAAATATCTTCCGGACAAACATTTTTCACTCCTTATTCGAGTCTTTCACCCACTTCTCAAGCTAAGGGTTTTCCCAATGGGCCGCCTGCCGAAGAAGGAGGACCTTCTTCTTCTGGTTTTCATATTTTTCCAAGAAATCTTGGCGAGCTTCCATTTGAGCTACCCGAAGTTCCTGCGACCCCCGCTCCTCAGACTGATCGTCTTTTCGAGACTCTTCAGCGCATTGAAGGGAATCTAGCCAGCCACTTTGCATCTTCTACTGCCTCTATGGATGCATTGACTATGAGAGTTGCCTCGCTGGAGACTCGCTTCGATGACTTTTTCTCTCGCTATCCTCCGCCGCAGCACGATGATGACTCTTAGATTTTATTTTTGCATTTTAAGTTGTACTTGTTTATGCTTTTAATGTAAAATTTCTAAATTAGTTTAATGAAATTATTGTGTAATTTAATTTTTTTCGTCTTTTAATTGCTTTTTGATTATCGCAAAAAGGGGAAGGATTAATTTGGTTAAATAATTATTCATTAAATTGAGGGGGAGTTTTAATTATTATAGCTTAAACAATATTTGAGTAAATTTGTTTAATTATATTATTGCCTTATTTTATTTCTCCTATTTAACCAAGTTTTGTGATCATCAAAAAGGGGGAGATTGATACGCCTTAAACGCATACAAATCTCGTGTAATGAGATTAATGTTTTTAATGCATTAACAATTCTCATAATTAAATTGTTTTGATGATTACAAAACTCGGTTAATCGTTACTAACAGTTTAAAGTGAGAAATTTGCAGGTAATAATATTTTTGAGTATAGACAATATTGGAAGCAAGAACCGATAATCAAAAAATTGGGAATAAAAATTCAAAAGTTCGAATCTGTCCAGGTTCAGACGACCCGAAGACAACTTCGGTTGCTCCGAAGTATTTCCAGAATTTAATAAAGATCGGAGGACAAGTTCGGAGACTTCGAAGACTACTTCGGACGATCCGAAGTGAGTTCGGACGACCCGAAGATTTTCCAGGAATTAAATAAAGATCGGAGGCACTCTCGGAGGCCACGAAATGACTACTTTGGACGACCCGAAGACAGGTTAGGACGACCCGAACTCCTTTACGACCATGAAGATTTTGTCGAAAGAAAATTTGCCGGAATGAATTTAATGCCGCCGTTCGGACGACCCAAAGATGACTTCGGACCACCCGAACAGTACACCAGCCGTAAGAATTTGAATTTCAATCAGACAAGGTTTGGACGACCCGAAGGCCCGTTCGGACGACCCGAACCCGTTTGGATTGGCACCTATAAATACATGCCATTTGAAGCCTTCTCAACTCACCAATTCACTCTCAACTCTTTTTGCAAGCAAGTTCCTCTCCTACAAGAGTTAAAAGAAATATTTGTGAGATATATATTCAAAATCGAGGGTTGTTTGTATAAGTTCATTCGTGAGTTGGTTGCTCGGTTATTGTAAACACTTGTGTGTAAATTCAAGTGTATTTACGAGTGTTGTGGCTATCCTTGGAGCCCTTAAGGCCAAGTGTTGAGTTGTATCGGCGCGGTGATCGTGTTTAGTTGTAAGGCTATCCTTGGAGCCATCAAAGCCAAGTCGTTCGAAGTGCTAGTGGATCCTTGGTTAATCGATCTTAACCAAGAAGAGGAGACGTAGACGATTTATCGTCGAACTTTCATAAACATCTATTATCCCTTTTACTGCTTTATTTACATTACGCATTTATTTACCGCACTTATTATTAATTGTTTTAAGTCTTCCGCTTGCGTATTTGTATAATTGCTTTAAATTACTAAAGTTGCCAATAGAACCTAAATCCCCCCCCCCCCCCCATTAGGTTCTAACATAATTAATTCTATCAAATAATCATCATTGAAAATTAAATTTCTGTTTCACCTTAATCTTAGTTAACTAGACACAAGCGTTCTAAGTTAACTCTTACCAATGAATTAATCCAATACAAGTGATTAGATTTAAATCCACGATAGCATGCAAACTAGTAAAACTGACAAATCTAGACAACACATACACAAGCGGATGTATTTAATCTAGTCAATTGGTATCCCTACAATTTAATAAATTCACAAGCGGAAAATATCAATCGTAGTTGCTTCGCAAATTAGTTGATTCAAAAAATTACGGATTTGAATTCTAATTTAATTAGCAGTAGATTGTATAGCAAAATCCTAGGGTGATCAATCCGAAAATCTCACATACAAGCATAAAATAAATCAGAACAACTTTTGATACTCAATAATAATTAAACACTGAAAATTCGAATCTCACGAATAAACAAAATCAAGGGCTTGTCTTTCTCAACCAAGTTCTAGAAACTAGCCACAACGATTCATGAAAAACGAAAAAAAAAATCAAAAAGAAAAGAAGAATTCTTCAGAAGAGTTGAATAAAAACCTAGCCGCCAAGGGATACTTGGTCTCTAAGCTTCAAAGTCTGATAATCAAATCTAACAAAAACGGAATAAAGTCTTAATAAAAAGGCTAGAGTCCAAAATAAAAGAGTTTTCAAAATTAAAAATTTCTTCTCGAACAGCCCCGCTCGCTCGATCCATAAAGTTTTACGGATCGAACGAGAAATTCTCTGTCCCGATCTGTCTGCTTTTCTTCATACGGCCGCTCGATCAGTAGAAGTTTGCGGATCGAGCGGCCAAAGTTCTGTCTCGAATTATTCATCTCCTTCGCTCGATCGGTAAAGATTAACCGATCGAGCCATGAAAATTCTGTCCAAAAAGTTCTCCAAAATGTCATGTCCTATAAAATAACCCGGGAAGCATGTAATGAAGACACGATAAATAAAAATACAAACAAAATACTAAATTAAAACGCACAAATGCATGCAAAACAACAACATAATGGTGTTAAAATATGCAACACAAACACAACTATAATTTTTTCTCATAATTTTTGAACGATGTTCAAGAACATGTTTTGTTTGATTTTTATTTTCGTTATGAACTAATTCCTTTGTCTAGAGGAACGACGTAGCTTGACTTGAAACCATGTTTTTGATATTTTGATTGATATATTAGAATTCTTCATTCGGTTTATTTGTGTTTTCCTTAATTCATTGCGTTCAATTAACTGATCACTAGTTGAATTGTTATATTTATTTGAAATCTAGCAATCGAGAGAGGCGATTTTGAATAGGACTGTAGGAAAATACATCATTGGTGTTTATAAAGTTCGAGAGGCCTATTACTGTGTCATTTACCGGATTTAATAGTTGAACTTAGATAGAGATATTGAGTTTGCTATTGAATACGAATTTCTGCTTGACAGTCGAGAGAGGTAGTAGAAAATAATAGAAATTCTTGGCTAATAAACTAGAAGAATTTATAATTAAAGAATCATTAGAAATAAATTGTGGTGGACATCCAAGTTAAGTCGAACATCTAGCATTCATCTCGTATTGAATTTTCATCTTGCGAACTCATCGATATTTAATTTTAATTATTGCATATTTTAGTTTTATTAAGTTCAAACCCTTTTATCGTAGCTCTACATAAGATTAAGATTTGATTAGCTACAAATATTTAATATAATATCATTTTATTCATTCGATGTGGGATCGACTTGAACTTAATTCCTATATTATAACTTGACATCGTATGTTTGCGAGCGAAAAACACGCAACAGATTTTTAAATAAAAATTGTGTATGAATAAATTTAAAAATTATATTATCAAGGGATAGAATATGTTTTTAATATTTCATAAGGTTATTTGATGAAAAAAAATTCAAAACATTTGTCCAGTCGTATAAATAATGCGTGTTCAACCAATCTGTAATATGAAAAGACACGTATGCTAAGTCGTATAAGCAAATGCGTGCTCAACCAGTCACTGACATGAAATGACATGTATGCTAATTTTAAAAAAAAAATCAAGATTAAAGATGTTTACTAAAATTTGACAAGTGTGTATTTTCAATATACTACATAGATATTTGATATTTTCAATATTTTATAGATATATTTGGTACAAATTGCTCAAAAACATTATATCTTTTCCAAACATATAATTTAAATTTTAATAATGAATATTTTGTTTTTGAGGTAAAAAATACACAATCTCAGTTTTTTTTCTCCGACTCTTCGTTGTATAAGTTGAGCAGATATAGCCAAAGAAATGAATCGCTCATCGCAGAACACATCACGAAGGAGGAGATATCAGATATGAGTATGACCAAAGAAAACAATCGAAATTCATAAAAGAATAGGGATAATTACATACATTAAATGCTACAATCCTCAAAGAATAATTATCAACCACTAAAAAAAACAGAGCTTTCTCTCTTTTATACAATTTGTGCTTCCAATCCATCAATTAATGAATCATGTAGGTGATAGCCAAAGCAACCAGCATCAACACATAAGCCACTCCTTGATCAATCGACACCCCTACTACACAACAAACCCAAAACACAACCAAATCAATCCAAAGAATGAATTATTAGATCCAAAACCCAATTATTTCTTAAAGTTTTCGAAAAATATAACATACCATCATTTGAATTGGGTGCTGGTGCTGGTGCTGGCTGAGGAAATTGAGCATTAATTGCCGGAACAATAAAAGCCAAGAAAAGAGCCAAAATCGCCATTAAAGAGTACAATCTCAAAACCTCCATTCTAATCCTTTTTTTTTTTCCTTTTTTTGCTCTGAAAACTCAAGAATCTCGAAAACCCGGAGAAATTTTGATTGCTGGAACTCGAAAAATGGGAGCTTTATTTATAATCTGGAAGCACGGTGACGAACAAGGAATCTTCCTCCCTGTCAAAGTTTTGGCTACCAGATTATAAAGGCGACAGATCCATCCACAGCCGTCGATGGCGGACACGTGTAGGGCCAGAAATGGCCGCACGTTGTAGGTCCAGATGTTATGGAGCTGTGCAATGTGACTGATTCCAATTTTCCAGCCCACTTGTTTTAATATTCTTCTTCTTTTTTTTCTATTATTAGATTTTATTTTATTTTTAAAAAAAATAAAATTTGAATTTTGGGGATGGCTGACGTTTTTGACTGAGGGTTTCGAGTGTATATACAGAAGTTGGCGACTCATTAGAACATTCGAAGAAGAGCCATCAAAGAGTTGCTGTCGTAGAACTTTGACTATACTTTTCTCCCGGTGTCCTATAGTCGATCTTGTGTTTGCAATTGATCACGGCTCCCTTTTGAGCTTCTAGACTAGATATATACCTATCCTACAACTCTCGTGACTTTTTTGAAATATAAATATATATAAACAAATCGAATCTGGCTGAATCTAACGAAAAGTTTAAAGATTATATGAAGGTATTCAAGCTCGATCCAAGACACGGAATATTTAAAGTTTTTGGTTCGAGTTTGGTTTTAATCAAGATTTGGATTCGATTTCAGCTCGAAAGGTTTGGAAACATTCGCGAGTTATTCGAACTATTGCTTGTATGTTCCACCTTATGCGTTGTTGACTCAAAGATTTTAAATCAATGTTTTCGTAATCATATTGGTAATCAAACAAGACAATCCTTTTAAAACAATTCAAACCGAGAAAGTCCAACCGAATTGATGATATTATATTTATTTTATATGGCAAATATGTAGTAACTCGTATCTTATTTTTAATAACATATTAAACATGATTAAGTGGTTATTATCTAAATAAATCAAATGCTTAATTTGATTAAAATATGAATTCCAAGCTTCGGATTCACGAAGTGCAGTTCGGAAGCATCGAAACGGGCCTTGTCAAGTTCAGATGCAAGGCAAGTTCGGAAGGTCCGAACGTGTTTGGAAGCATAGTTCATGTTCATATGTAGATGGACTGTTTGGAAGGTCCGAACTAAGATCAGAAACGTCTTATCCCTAGCAGGACATGCAGGTAGTGAATTGTCGTTCGGATGCAGGACGCGTGGCATATCGGAACGTTCGAAGTCTCGGTCTGAGCTTCCGAAGACAGCTGTCCATGAGGTTTCCGGGCGTTGGTTACTCATCGTTTCATGCAAACTTCGGAATGTCCAAGAGGATCCGAACTCAAACACTCGGATACGTGTCACGCATGCAGAGTTCGGAACGTTCGAACTTCGCCTATAATTAATAGGGCTTCGAGGCTTCATTTCTGAATCACAATTCACAAATTTTCCCTATCAATTCATTCTACATATTGAGTTAGCCATACTAGTAAAGGTCGAACAATAGCAAGGCACTACTGAGATAACAGCAAAGTTGTGCCTAGAATCCAAGACCTTCGACATAAAAAGGCTAACGACGGACACAGGTATAGTCCGAGAATCCTATTTGAACATAAGAGTATCTATTAGCTTAGTTATGATTTTTTAAGATCATGATTAGTGATATGATAATCACTTGACTGTAAGCTTGGACCCTAGACCCTGATTGTACTCGACATGTTATATTATAGAGATACGTAACTAACTGAGATTGTCAACGAGTATGCATGCTTATATGTTGCAATTTATGTGTCATGATATATATTTTACTACTTTATATATATACTACAAGCATGCACACATATACGTTGAATTGTATCTCCCTTGATATAATCTTTCCAGTGGGATTGCTCAACTCTACACCTGTATATATGGTCTGACACCAAGAGCTACCGTGATGAAATAGACTGATGCTACGGTGATCTACATGAATGTGTGAGCTATCCCGCGATCGGATTCTCATATGGTGCTACAAACTCTTTAGCGCCTATAGTCTGAGCAAGACTTGATATTTGACTAGTCACTCGGTCATTAAACTTTATTATCAATGTTGAGCATCCAAATATCGAATCTGGCTCCCCTACAAATAAACATCATATTTCCAAAATTCAAATTACACATAACATGTGACCAAATATCGATAATATGTAAGTAAAATTTTGAAATTAATTTTTTCTTCTAATTAAATCAATTACCCAGGCGATTTTCGCCAATTTTACTGGTTTCCTGCAATTTTAACAGTTCGATCACTTTTTTGGATTTTAGTACATATCCAGACCAGTCAGGTCAATGGTTCTCGGTTCAATCTGTCTGGTCCAGTTCCAAAAATTACTCTAAACCTTTATTATGTTTTATTTGTTTTGTTTGAACACTTTATTTCAAATTATTCCATCAGTTCCACGGTTTATGTTTGTTTTCGCGCAACTTAAGAAAATGTTTGGAAATTTAAATTTGTAAAATAATTTTTTATTCTACCCTTATTTAATCAATATTTTAGTAGAGTAAAATAATTGTATAAAAAGGTAGTTATATTGATTTAACATGGCCATATTAGTAAAAGAGTATGAAATATAACATTACATATGAAAATGTAGACTAGATAATTGGGACCGATGAAAATAGAAATATAGTGTAAATGAGTGGAACGGAGAGAGTATTATGTGTTTTCGTATATTTGAAAAATAATTTTCAACACGTGTTTCATTAATTCAAAATTGTGGTTTTCAAAATAAAATTAGAATATTCAAGAGTCCCAAGTCCGAATTTCGAATGTTTATTTGTGTAGCATAGCTTCCAACATGTCACTTTTTCTCCACATGTTGCATTGTGAGAAAACTGTGTTTTTTAATTGTATTTGAAAGGGATGGGTTATTTTTAGGCATGTCGGCATTGCTGTGCTCTTTCTTCTTGGTCATGAATTCGGCGGTGTGTTGGAAAGTAGCAAAGAAATGTTCGTATCGAATGGCCTATACGGATGATATATATCGTATCGAAAATCATATATTGTATCGAAAATTATAGCATTTGAAAATTTGATATGAATATCGTATCAAATTTTCGGTACCGAAAGTATCGATACATATAACTATCGTATCGATTATATTAATATTTCAGTACGGTATCAATATATACCATATTATATCCAAAAAAAAAATTTATATTTTTAAAAATTATAAATTTATTGTTTAAAAATATTATATATTGTTTTGGTATTTCGGTATGTCATTATATAATGAAATTTTCAAATTTCATAACATTATGTTATCGAAAATTTTGGTATCTTTATCATATCGTACCGAAACCTTCAGTATATCGAGAATTCGTTAAATTCGATATTTTTTTGGTACGATAATCTCAAAATTCGATATTTTTTCTTATCCATAGACTACGGCCCAAGTGGAGTTTGGGTCATTTACCTCTATTTTATTTGGAAGCCGAATTGTTCTTATAGATTTGTTATTGTCATTGATATATCTAAGAAAAATTTCTCAAAATTATAATAAGAATCACGTATAGATGTGACGAATTACTTTCATTTTCAAGAACATAAACATAATAATGTTTATAGTCTTTAGAGTGGTTTGTTTTTACGGTGTCATGTCTTTTTCTTCACTCGTATGTGATTGTATTACATTATTATATATGAATTATTTGTCAATTTGTGATTTTGATTTTTTTTTTATATTATCAAATTTCAGTCTTAATTTTTATTATAAAATTTTTTTTGTTGATTTTAGTTATGTTTTCATGATAGGGTTAACGTGGCTAGCACATATCAATATTATATCTGTGTTACGTCAACATCACATTAGCAGAAAAATAGTCAAAATCGAAAAACAAAAAAAACGGATTAAAATTGAAACTCAACATAGAAAATCAAAATTGCAAAAGACAAACCATACATAAATAAGATTAATGCTAGTTTACCCACAAACAAAATTGAAAACGCTAACTGAAAATTCAATTCTACCTAATGTTTTTTCCCATCTTCCTAGATCCTCATAACAACACAATGCTAATTAAAAGAATGAAGCCAACATCCAACACTCGCGCACGGGACATGTTTCACTTTAAATAAAAGCAATGAATACATATATAAAAATTTACCCGAACCAATAAAGAAAAATGTTAAAGAAAAACGATCGAAATAATGACAAGATGCCTAATTTTCGATTAAATTAATTCAAACTATAATCTCTCATTCAATAACGTTAGGAGTTTTTCTTTACATTAGTAACCGATGTACACGCTCTACGTGTATGTAAATAATAATTTAATATCTAGATAAAATTATAATAAATATGAAATTTTAATATTTTGAAAATAATATGTTGATATTAAAGAAAAATACAATGAAATTAATTGAAATGAATCCTTAATTTTAGCAAGACGTAGATAGTGGGTGATTTTTGATAGTAGGAGTGAAAAATGCAACCATAGTTTTATCATTTTAATCAATAATCTATATGAAGTACAATGTATGTTTGAGGGTTAAAATTGTAAATTTATATTGGTGTCATCAAACACACCAAAATAATTTCTAAATGGGCCTCAACATTTATATAATAATAAAGATATTTAAATTAATGCACGTGTTTTAAATAAGATGTGTTTCCAATAATTCTTGTTAATATGAATGTCAATGTAAATCTATAACCCATGCATACTCGTACTCGTGTTCTGTGCTATAATTTAAACCAATTGAGTTACGCTCGCGATATCTTGATGAGTCATTTTTAAAAAAAAAAATTAAAAAAAAGAACTCTCTTATTTTATTTATTTTTTCTTTTTAAGTGAGTTTTTAGCAAAACTTATAAACTCTTGACAGGTCAGCTTATAAGATTTTTTTAAAAAAAGTATAATCACTCTTACTTTTTTTAAAAAAGATATATTTTTTCATATTTTACTTTTTTATATTATCCTTATATATTTTATTAAATTTTCTTTTTTTTTGAGAGGATTTTATTAAATTTTCACCATGCCCTCAATCCGATTTTTGTACATAATTTATCAAAAAAATTTCTAAATTAAAAGTAGTTTTATTTTTAAATATATGTTTGACATTTATAATAAATTTAAAACTATTTTTGTATATATATATATATATATTACTATTTATATCACTTTCATAATACTATATTATTTTGATAATTTTGACAACAAAAAGATCTTATAATATCAAACACGTCAATATTTTTAAGTTGTTTAAATAAATTCATCTAAACACTTTAACATTTTATTTTTAAAATAAGACATGACAGTTTATAAACTCTTAAAATAACTTATAAGCTCCTAGAATTTATAAACTGTTTTTAATAAACTTTGACAAACACCCTCTAAATTATTTTTTTGGAGAAAGAACACCCTCTAAATTATAAATTGCAAGAAAAAATTTAAATAATACTACCAGTTAATTGTGTTTGCGCATGGGAACCACGTGTAAGGGTCGAAATAAATCATGGTGAAATACACTATGGATTAATTGACGTTAAAATATGAAACATGGCAGTGTGGGCTTTACTTGAAATTTGCACCATTAATCGAAAATCAGTCGATGGAATAGATCAATATATGAATGGAATAGGTAGGAAATCTATGAATCATAGTGTCACACTTAAAGATTCACAACATACAAGAAGGTCCAGTTGGTTAACTCGCGAATTTAGAACAGCTGAGTCATTGATAGTTATGCCAAATGAAGTAAAACATTTGAAAATTTCGACATCCGGTGGCCATGTTACGCGCAGCTTGAAGATTTTTATCCTATATATGCAAATTAAATATTAACTTCAGGCATCTGATCTCCGATAGAGCTGATTGGAATAGTGGCAGGTAACTCCACATAATCAAAGTCATCAGTTACTCCTACCTATTCGACATAATGGAGAAATGTTTAGGTGTGCGGGGGCTAGAAAGTAGATGCAGCAGAGATAAAAGTCCAAAGATATGAAGTTCCATTTTTTTTTCCCTAGTTTTTGTACTTTGTTTGTTAGAGATAATGGGATTTATTCTTTGATTCAAGTGCCACTATGTGATTACGTACCTCGTTGTAAAGGTTATCAAGTTGCTCTTTTGCCTGAGGGAAATTTTTTGAACACCACTGTCGCAGAGTGAAGATGTTATCTGTAAAGTATAACATGAGCGTGATAGACAGGGAGACCAGGAAATAATTGAGGGGTATCAGTTATAAGAATCTCATAATAATTGAAAGGGCGTTGGATTATAATAATAACCTGTCCATCTGTTGGTTGCTGCAAGTGCTACTTCAATAGAATTTTCTGCAAACAGACATCCAAGTTAAGAACATGGGAAGCAGTAGAGTTATTGAGAACCGTGGTCACAAGAGATTCTAGTTTGAAATTTAGTCCGTAAAATTTTAATATTTCGAACACAGGATAGGATGATGATGCTCAACTCATTGCTTCAAAGGTAGCCGGATCATTGTCAGCATATTGTGCAATCTCATCCTGAGAAGAAAGGCCAACAAATGAACTTTGAGGTCAAAGTACTAGAAATGGAATCTCTCTCAATGAATTAATGAGACTCGACCTTAAGCTCATTATGTTTCTGTTCAATAGCTTTAAGCTCATCAAGTGCCTCATCTCGTTCATCCTAATATATTAATGGAGCTGATAAGGCATTGGATATGGCATGGAAATAAGTTATAACTATATGCGAAAGGATAAATGTAGAAACAATGCACTCACAGATTCCTCTCGTCCCTTTTTCAGAGAATTGCAGTGATCAACTTGTTCTGTGTAACGATTTTTACAACTTTGGAGTTCAGAGTCCAGCTTTTTGTGTATGTTTCTTAGCTGTAGACACAAACCAATGTATTGGCATACTCAGGTGATTGAAATATAGTTCTAGTTTCCAGATATGAATTGAACCGTTAGATCACCTGGTTGCCAGCACAGCTAGGAAGGCTCCAAAAATATACCTGAATTTCATTATGCTATGATTCAGGGACAGTTATTATGGAAACTTTTGCAAAGATACGTCAAGGGGAATAATATAATGCATAAACGAGTTCAGAAAAGATGCTCCCATCGACCGTCTGGATCAGTTAACTTACTGAAGTTCCTATCTTGTCCTTGAAAACAAGGTCATCATCCACCAAGCTTTGAATTACATCCTTTACTGACTGCAAGATGACACCTTTCTTTGGGCCCAACTTCTCAAGTTCCTTGAGCTTAAACAAAATTCGGTATGATTAATCATCATTAAAGGGGACCAGACAGCTCACAGCAGACTAAGCCAATGATGATGCCCCTTACGGAGGTTTAGATACATTATCGAAGTTCAATAAAATCATCTCGAAGACAATGGTGAAGTATATTCAAGGATATATCAAATGGATAAAATTTCCATAATAATCTACAACACTAAGCTATACTTGAAAAGTGAGCAACAGCAATCAACTGTAGCAGTAGTAGAAAACTGAGCTAGAAAATCTGAAGATACAGAAAACAATAGAGGTAAACAAAGAATCAAAAGAATGAACTTTTCACTAGAGCATAGTTTTGGCCATAAGCCATTTTCCAACATTCAATTCCTCTCACATACATAATTTCGCCAACACTTGGCAAGCTCCTATTGTATCTCATCTCAAATACAAAAAAGATAGAACCGGAAACCAGAACAAAGATCCAGCATTTTGTCGCTGAAAAGAGAAAGAAACTGCAACATATGCACAAGATGATATGTGAAATAGGAATCTCTGCGATCACAAAGAGGAAAGCATCTTGAACTGGAATATAAACAAGTCACTGGTACTTACAAGGAAGAAGTCCTGTGAATCATAGAAAATTTGCAGCATTTTCTCACGCTTTTCTTCCAATGAAAGTCCTCTTTTTTTAGACTGGCAATAAGCAACAGGAAGTTAGCACTTTCAAAGTAATGACTTATTCAGCCAAACACGGTACGATGGAACGCTTGTTGAGTGAACGGGATAGACATAACAGAACGGGAACAGCTGCTTGCCTGTTTCTGTTCCACAGTTTCATGCTTGTATAGATTGAGGTACAATAAACAGAGTGTGACTTGCTAACAAACAGAGAAAGGACCCTTATTTTGACATGAAACAGCATACATCAATGGAACAGGCATTGTTTCGATATGGAACAGATAATACTCATGAAATCATTTGTTCAGCAACACAGCTGGAATTCGATATTGTGTTTTTTACTATGATTCTATTTTTTTATATTTATCAATAGATACTCAATTGGAAAGGATAATGATCATGGGCAAAATAGAAAAAAGGGCATTAGATATAATAAACATGATTGCATATCTTTTGAAGTATTAACAGTACCGATTCTGAGTATTCTGACATGATTCCTTATTTTCTACAGTAATAATATACAAAATGTTTGATACGGTACTTATTGCAATATTTATTTTGAAGTTTTTAAAATTTATCTAGTTTTTAATGTAGTAGTCTTTGGAACAACCAAACAACCTAAATCTTTCCATGAATGGCCATGGAATTCTAACGGTGGTACTGCCACAACCACAGTGTCTGTTCTCGGGAACCATGAGCTCAAAAACATTGGTGGCATCAGTTGGAATCCAGAAATGGTAACTAATAACAGATTTAACACAACTAGAAGAGAGAAATTCATGATCTTCAAATGTCTCATAACTATGCTTTATTGAACAAACTCGATAATCAAGAAACATGATTTTCATATTCTACAGAAACAAGATCGCTTTTCAATCAAGAAAACCATTGAAAATACATAAATAAATATGACAGAGCACATAATAATGCGAGGTTTAAGTGAACCATCATAAGATGGTGAACAAAACGACATTGGAGTATAAGCATTGTGAAAAAAAACACGTGTAACAAGATGAAAAATGAAGCCTAAGAAAGTACTCTGACATTCAACCTTAATTTCACTGTTCTAAACAAAAATAATAATAATAATAAATTCCTTAGCTCTCCCAAAATCACGTGCTCGCCTATCTTACTCCCCAATTCACCGATCCAATACACCGCAGTGTGATTGAACTAACTAAACAATAATCTATAACGGGTACAGAAATGCAATCATTTACACGCAAATACACTCAATTCAGCTTCTAAACCTACTCGGAACCAAAAATTCAAATCAAATAAACATAAGCATTTGAACAAAAAAAAAGGTACCATTGCGAAATCGAAGCTGGAATCCGCGATATGAATATTGAACAGTATAGATTACACGATCAATTGGAGCTTCGAAATGGAACAAATATGAATTTGGCGCGATTTTAAATATCAAATGAGAATGTCAATAATATATCTTCCCCAGTACGCGTACTTCTTTGTTTTGGATCTGTGTCTGTCTCATTAATTCATTATACGCATAAATGGGCCTAGTAAGCATGACTGCCTTTGCTAGGCCCAAGTTAACGAGTTGGGGCAGGCCTTAAATTAGTCGGGAAAACAAAAGCATTTTAGATATTTTTATAGAAGTACAAAATTTTTATTTTAAAAATAAATAGAATTTCTAAAAAAGTTCTATAAAAAAAAAATTAGAGTTAGAAAATTGTTTGTAAACTATTTTATAAAACCTTATAATTATCTGTCATGATTGAATACGTGTGTAGAGAGGTGTATACACATTTTAAAATATTTTGAAAACTTTTGTGATAATTAAGCCGAGCTGCCAACTTGATTATCAAATTTTACTTAACAGAAAAATTGATACAAATACTGAGTCGATCAGTGTAAAAACTATTGCAATGCAAAGTTGAGCTGATCACCAAACAGATAGAAAATAGACAGTAAGGTGGGATAATACGGAGATCGTTTATAGAAGTTTGAAGGGGTGGGTTTTCGGTATACCGTGTCAATAATATTGACATGAAAAAAATTCATATCGGTACCGATATCGAAATTGTGAAATTTTGGTATGAAAAAAAAACCATATCGATACCATACAGATACCCAAAAAAAATTCAATATACCAAAAAAATGTCTATATATCGAAAAATTTTGGTACGGTATCCCGAGAAGTCGGTATTTTGGCTCGGTATCCAGCTTTGAAAAGGCAAGTTATCAGTATATTCACAATTGTCGATTAAAAAAGTCGTTCAAATCTTCATGTCCTTTCCAGTATTTATAGGTGTAGGGATCCAACATTACAAAATCTAATCGGTGCAATCTTGTTCCGAAAATAGCCAAAAGTAGAGTGTGTCACGTATCTTTGTCATCTTTCCAAATATAGTACAGTGCGATAAATTTTTGAATTTTAGCTAAATACAAAATCAATGGCATTATTTATTTTGTCTTATGTCCAACTACTTAGAGCAATTTTGAATATGTACGATTTTGTTCTTGTGGATCATTGTTCTGATCCGAAAAACTAAATTAGGCTGAAAGATCAAACTGATTCGAAAGATGGAACTGATCAGGATGACATTTGGACTGATCTGAGTATCTTATATAAAAGAAATGATGTGATAAGAGATTCTTTATCAATCATTCAATCTTGTTTATTCAAATCAATTTTTCCTTTTAGGTCATTTAATCGTGAGAGTCAATTAGGTTATATTGATTTAATCTGTAAGTTTAACTGTTTAAGTCCATCCGGTCTGATTGAGTAAATCGACCTGTCTTTTTGTCAATTATTTGTTTTTCCCTTTTTCATACCCAAAAGTTTTGTATGTTTGATTTAACATTCTCTTTTAAACCGTGTTTTTTATTATAAAAATATCTTATTTTCCCAATTATTTTTTAAAAACTATATTTATAATACACTTTTTTCAAAAAAAATTCAAAAACATTTTATAAAAATATTATCCAAACACATGTTTTATGTTTTTTTAATATATATAAATCATTAAAATATTTACAAAGTATTTTTTGAAACTTAATCTCTGTGTTTTTTTGAAAGAAAACTGATAAAACATTAGTCATCAAATCATTCATATCAGAATCATATCAAGTATTAAAAAAACACCTGGTGCCGCATGAGACCTTCCCAGGTTGCAGGTGAAGATCAACTCAAACACATTTACATTTTACCTATTTCTAAGGGTTTAGTGTCTGATTATAGAATATGAGGTCTTAAATTTAATTAATTTTAGGCACTGAGTTTTTCGCTTTTTTTTCGGGTTTTTTACTCAGGAGTGTTGATGCAATTTTCCCGCACAACTTCACAGTATCAAATTATCTATTAAGGTAAATATATTTTATTGCGATCAAATTATAATTAAATTAATTTTTTTTTCGAACTAGCAAGATATGTAAATATATGGATATGGCTCCAAATAACGACCAACATTAGTGGTGTGCATAAATTAAAGAGTAACATTCATGTGAGACGGTCTCATTCATAAAATGGGTCAACCCTACCCATATTTATAATAATAAGTAATACTTTTAACATAAATTGTATTACTATTTAATGGATAACTCATATAAGATATTTGTTTCATAAAAATGACCCTTGAGACCGTTTTATAGGAGTTTTTGCCTAAATTAAATCATAACATGTTAACGCATCATGACACATATGAAGTAGTTTTGTTTATTTAAATATATATGAAAGTCATTAATTGTTTTCAATTAATATGATAGAATAGAAAATTATATGTAAAAAACTTTTGTGATATATATATATATATTAAAATATTAAACAACATATAATATTTAAAATATATATTGTTGAACAACATAACTCAGATATCTCCATAATGGTATGATATTTTTCATTTTAGGCACAAATCCTCGTGATTTTTTTTATTTTTGGACTTCACCCAAAATGCATCATATAGAGATATCATTTTATATATTAACTCATAATCTTTCACTTATCTTTCAATGTAGAACTTTGATTGAAAACCCAACTCCTCCCCTCAAACGAAGTTCTACCATCATTCACATGATCAGAACCTCTCCTCGAGCCTATTCGTCCTCCAATCAAGATCACTTCTCTTCATTGTGTTGGTCCGGGCCTCCTCTCAAGCCCATCTTCCCTCCAATCGAGGTTACTCCCTCTCCATTGCATTAGAGTGCACGTCTTACATGAATTATCAGGACCACCTCGAGAGCTTATCACGGATTTATCGGGAGCCCTCACCTCCTTCGTTTAAGTTTCTCGAGAATTCCTCCCACATGGCTCGATCAAGAGCCCTCACCTCCTTAGTTTAAGTGTCCGACTCCGAGGATTTCTTCCACATAGCTCGATCAAGAGCCCTCACTCCTTCATTTAAGTTTTCGAGAATTCCTTCCACATGGCTCGATCAAATGAATTATCGGGAGCATCTTCCACCTCGAGAGCTTAGCACCGATTTATCGAGAGCTCTCACCTCTTTCGTTCAAGTCTCCGACTTCGAGGATTCGTCCCACATGGCTCGATCAGGAGCCCTCACCTCCTTCGTTTAAGTCTCCGAATATTCTTCCCACATGATGACTCTGATACCACTTGTTGCGCAACGAAACCCGGATATCTTCACAATTATATGATATTATCCATTTTGAGCACACGTCATCATGATTTTGCTTTTGGGTTCCACCCAAAGGACATCGTGATACCAATTGATATATCATTTCCATGTATTAACACATTATCTTTCTCTTGATCTTTCAACGTGTAACTTTATATATATAATCAATATAAAAAATTTATTTAATTTCTAAGGAAATATTCGAATCAATTTTCCAAATATTCCACCACAACTAAATTTTAACATTAGGATTTTTAGAGAATAAGTTTAGGTATTTGCCAAATAATCCACCACACCAGGATATTATAATACTCGCACAATCGAAAATAAAAGTGCTCTTACAAATAACATGCAATGCAACAACAAACAAAGCACCAACCATAGCCGCTTCGGCATGGAAATTAACCCTTGCATAAAATCAACAACAACTATTTCTTTTCCTTTCGTTTTTTTTTTTTTACAAGAAACTATTTCAAGCAGTGATTTTTTTTATATATAAACAATCTTCATACTTGCCAATTTCTTATATATACTAGTGATAAAAGCACACACGATACCTATATAATAACATAATAAATAAAAATTAAGTAAATAAAAAAATTGAGAAAAAAAAAAAGAATAAAACAATATATGGAGTGGAAAAAAGTTTGTAGGATTGAACGCTCGTCGCTTTATCAAAAGTTATAGTTGTTGATAACGATTCAACTCAAATCTTTTAAACCGCATAGTAACTCAAGTGGCATGGTTCGATTGCTGGCCAACAGAGACAATGATTGCACAGCAACAAAATTCATAAGTCATTCATTAAATTTTAAATTGGAGATGATAATGAATTCTTTCAAATAATAGAGAGAGAGAGTATGATTTTGATTTCAAAATTTTTGCCCTTTATCAATAGAAATGAATATTTATTTTGTATGCTAAATTTGTAATTTTACGATGGTATCACATTAACGGACTAAATCGGTTAGTAAAAGCACCCCAAACTTTATATATAACTAGTATCGAATTGCATGCAACAGTGCATCTTTGCATGCACATGTTGTGTGCTTGTACAATTTGTTTTTGCGTATACGTTGTGTGCTTGTATAATCCGTTTTTGTATTAAATAATTGTAAAAAATAAATAAAATTAAATAATTGTAAAAAAACAAGTTTGAAGAAAAAAATATGTCACACCAACATACCAATCTATTGTAGTCTCACACTTAATATATTTAATTAATAATATCTATAGATAATTTTTGTTTGAAAGGAATAATATAGATACTTAAGATAACCTACAACATTTTTTATTTGGGCTCACCACAAATCTGGGCCTGAGCCTTAGACCTCTTTAGCTTCCCCTGAGGTCCAAGCTTGTCATTTCTCATTAATTTTTTAAATAAAGCATCAGAGTAAACTAGTGATTCAAAATTAGAACTACAAGCATTACATTTAAATAAAAATAAATTTAATATTATTATATTTTATATAAAAAAATATTATATAAAAATAAATATCCATATTTTAGACAAAAAATTTAAATTACATGGACATGTCATGTGCGAATATTTACCGGTTGTTAATGAAAGAAGATACTTTTAGTGAAACTAATTTTGGTGTGTTTTGTGAAGTTTGTTTGAATTGCTGAAAATATTTCCATATATTTTTAAGTTCCACCCCTAATTTAAAAGAGCAAAGATAATGAATATTTCGAAAATAACTATAAGTTATAATTTTTTCACAATTTTGCTAAGATCCTAAAAAATAGGAATATAAATAAAAGCACATGGATGTATATTCACATTCTTTAATAAGACTATCTCATAGGTTAATTTTATGATATGATTTTTTATTTGACCAAACTTATATATAAAACAATCACTATTTATATAAAAATATTATTTTTCTAGATAGAGTTAGACTCATGTATGATATAGAGGGCATGACCCCCTCCTCAATTTTTATATAAATTATGATTGTATTTATTTAATAAATAAAAGATCATACAAGACGATTGTAAGTCACATTAATTAGTTTTATATATTGAAAATAATATATTTAACAACTTATCAAATGATCGATTATATCAAGAATTATCACAAGTTGATGCAAGATTTAACTTTTATGCTCGTGTCTTGATTATCACAAGTTGATGCATGATTTAACTTTTATGCTCGTGTTATATTATACATTTGTGATTTTATATTAATTGTGTCGAATATTGGATTGATTTTTTTTATTTTTGTTCCAACTAAAATTTTCTAAGCTCTTTATTTTTTATATGTCGAATTTTTATCTTTTTATTTTTCAAATTTTCACCGGACTATTGACAAATTGAACATATAAAAAGTAGGGAGAAAAATGGGCAACCTGAGCAGATCGAACAACACATGACTCCACTTTTTAATTGTGTAACCTGAAATCTGAATAAATTTTTTGAGTGTGCTTTTAACTACAAATACAAATGGAGTCGATTGTAAATCCTTTTCACATAAACGGGATAATTCCAAAATATATCCTTCTAGTTTTGTTATTGAGCCAATTATATCCCTTTTGTTTTTCGTATCCTGAAAATATCCCTTTTCAATTAAAAAGTGTCTCGAACATGTCCTTGAAACTAAAAAATATCTATTATGTCCTTTATTTCCCAATTTTATTAAAGTTATGCATAAGTCCATCATGCTTCCGTAAAATTAATTAAAATTAAATATCTCTTTGACCATAGTGTCGTCGGGTCATACCTGCCGAGTTTTACGAAGTGCTCCTCACACTCAACCACGCAGTCGCAACAGATGGTTTCTGCACAAGCTCCTTCAACGACACCCAGCACAACCTTAATTCGTTTTTTACCTTAAGGCGTATGGTATATAAAATTAATTATAAAAAATAAGCATAGATGAACAAGAGACTTAGAAAATTTATTCAGACAACATATTATTACATAAATCAACCTCCTTTGAAGAGGAGGAGATAACTAGTTTAGCTACTCATAGTAGACTTGTTCTTGAAATACATAAAACAGAATTTTAACACAAACTCAGAAAAAGAAATATTACAATAATTTTTATTTCGTAAGAAAACTGAAGGGAATGATCGATGTCTTCAGCTTTATCAAAATCCTGTATTTATAGCCGAAGTTTCACTCGTTTCACCGAGAAACTTCAAGGAATCTTACAGCTGTTTTGAATTCATTATGCCATTATTGATGACATCTTTTGCTAGTGGGAGAGTCACATGCCCGATGGCATCTTTTACTAGTGGAGGAGTCATATGCTTGACCTTTTCTTTTGGATTTATTCTCCTCACATGCCTTCTTTATTGTTGTCGGGGCATCTTTTGCTTTTGCAGTGGGCCCCTGGGAAAACGCGGTTTTGGTGGTCCATCTTTGCTTGTCTCGGAAAAATCTTTTCGATCCGTTCGGGATTTGAAGGTTTTTCCAAATTCTGGCTCCTTCTGGTTTGGACATTCTGGGCAGATATTCTCTGACCATCTTCCGATATGAGTCATGTTACAAAATTTTCGGCGAGTTTCTTTACTTCCCGTTAGCTTGTTGTTTCACAAAAAGTTCCTCTTCTTTTCGAAGAGTTCTTCTGCAAAAGCCGTAGTTTTTCCTGTCATTGTGTTTAAGAGGAATGATCCGTTCACAGAATTTTGATAAAATTTGAACGGAAACTTGACCTTATCCATCTCGGTGAGACAAACCCAAATGCCCCATGCCCTTCTGGTTGAGATTTCATTTTCTTCAAAAGTGGACACCAATGGTATTTCTTCAGATATAGGATCCTTGATAAATCTTTGATTATTCATGTCAGGTCTCCTTAGCTTGATGAAATGAAAGGGCTCGTGTGATCCTTTTCCTATTGGTTCTGGAGCTGCACTAAAGAAGTATAACTCGAGCACCATCTCCTCTGGACAAATGATTATTATTTGACCATGTTTCTTGGACTGCTTCCTGAATCCATTTTGGTAGTTGTGATATTTCCTGAAAGCCTGGTGAAGTTGTATAAACTAAGGCTAGAGCCCCAAATTCATACCATAGCTTTACATCCTTATGATTGACATTGTTTTTTATCCAAACCCTTGGATATATTCCCGCAACATCAACCCTGCAAGTGATCGGGTTGATTTCACTTCTTGTGCTTAATTTCTCCCATCTTTGTTGATAAACCTGAAATGGAGAAATGACAGCTGGGTTAGTATCGATCTTAGATTTGCCCTTGTCAGTGTGGGGCCTAAGATTGATCTCTTTCTCTTTTACCCCAGAGGCGGAGGGTTGACTTGATGAGTTATCATCATCAATTGTTGCTTTATCTAGATCATCAAAAGCTGATGATATATTAGCGCTTGTTTCTTGAGTATTAGAATCCTCAACATATTGTTTTACAACCGGTGGCTGTATTTCTTGTTCTTGTAAAACCAATGGTTTTAACATTTCTGGTTTTTGAGAAACCAGTGGTTTTTCTATGGCACGCATAATTGGCCCTTGAATAGCAGCACATAGTTGAGTTTGAGCTTGCATACATCCTGTGATTCGATTGGATACTTTGATCCGATCAGCTTGTTGTAACCTGTCCGCCATATCGGCACTTAGGACAAGCTGGTTGGGCTCGGTTTGAAGCAGCCCAAGGTGTTCCCTAAGATGCCTCTGCATTTTCATGATGGAATCTACATCACTTCCTTTCATCTCTTGTTAAGAAATCTGCAAGAATATTTTCATGAGATTTAATAATAACAATATCAAAAATATAATTTTGACATAAAGCTTGCCATCTTAATAACCTAGCTTTCTCAGGTTTAGATTCAATCTTATTCCTTAGAAAAACTTTTACCTGAGTGTTATCAACCTTCAAAGTGAATTTTTTAGCAAGTAAAAATAATGGTCATTTTTCGAAAGCCCTTTTAACTGCATAAAATTCCTTTTCATTGATATGTCGTCTGATAGCTTCAGATTTTAAAAAAAGACCGCTACAGTATCTGCATGGTATTTCTCCATCCGGAGTGATCTTAGTAAGCACTGCTGCCCACCATTCATCACTAGCATCCGTAAATAACACCAGATCATCTTCATCCACGGGTATAGCCAATTTTGGGAGATTTTTACATATCTCCTTTAATTGGTTCACCCCTTTAGTATGGTCATCGGTCCATATAAACCTTGCATCCTTTTTTAACAAAGGGCTGAACACCTTTTTGTACATTGCCAGATTGTTTATGAACATCCCTGCAAAATTAACTACTCCTAGAAAACTTTGGAGTTGTTTTACATCTTTGAGTTTTTCTGAAAAATTCTTTACATTTTTCACAATATGGGGTTGTAGAATTATTCCAGTTTCATCAATCTCAATCCCAAGGAATTCAAATTTTCTTGTGGCTATGACTGCTTTCTTTTCAGATAAAACCAGTCCTTCTTGTTTACAAATTTTAGAGAAAATCTCTAAATGTTTAACATGTTCATCTATGTTTTTTGATGCTATAAGAATATCATCAATATAAACAAACATGAAGTTGAAATAATCTTTAAAAAGATTATCCATTTTTTCTTTGAAATATTTGGGGTGCATTAGCCAATCCCATAGACATAACTTCCCAAATATAATGTCCTTGTGGTGTAGAGAAGACTGTGAATTTCTTACTGCCTTTCTCCATTCGAATCTGGTAGAATCTAGGCTTACAATCAAATTTTGAGAACACTTTAGCATTTCGTACACAACTAATTAGATGTTCTCTACTGGGTATGAAGTACCCATCAAACTCCAGGATTTTATTAATACCTTGGTAGTTAATAACTAACCTGAGTTTCCCTCTTTTTATTTCATCATGATTTCTGACCAGAAAACCTGGGCTGCTATATGGTGAAACTCCTTCTTTGATTAGAACAAGGTCCAAATGTTCCTAGATAATCATTCTCATATCCCTTTGATCTGTTATGTTCATTGTGATAGACTTATATCTGACAAATTCATACTATTTGCCTTCCTTTAGAGTAAGACTAACTTTGAGTTGATTTATATCCCACCATCCCAAAGGATGCTCATTGTAACTTTATTTGATCCTCTTTTTGACATCTTCAAGAGATACCTTATTTTCTAACTCTATATCTCTGTGATTTAGAGTTACTTTGAGAAGCTCCATATCCTCTATTTGGAGTTCTTGTTCTCTTGTTATTTTTAACATGGTCTCTCCAAACCTTCTTGGATCTTTTATTTTTGGGTGAAAAAGTTGTCCTTTATCACCACGCTGGTTGCGAAATATTATCGGTAATTGTCGATAAAAAGCAACCTTGACTCTTTGAACGATAATTTTATGGTCACAAATTATAGTGAACATAAGTCTTCTTGACTCGTTGTCTTGTGTGTACTTCTTAAACATTTGTAAGAAGTTATTTCCTAACAGGATGTCTGCTCCTGTATCATGGAAATAGATTAGTGGTGTTTTTACCTTGTACCAAGGTGTTTGACCTGCTCCTCCCACAAGGATCTCTGCTTGTTTTATTTCTTTGCAAAGAACTAAAATTCTTCGAGAGAAATCTCGTCCAGCAATTTTTGGCAATTCTTCTTCACATTCTTCAGGGAAGACTCCCTTTTTTGATGTACAAATTCCTGCTCCCGAATCAATATAAGCTGCAAAGTATTCAGCCTTATATTTTTCATACAACACACCAATCGAAATGTATATGGAGAAAGGACTTGTCATCATTTTTTAAAGGGATTACTAAATGGCCCCGCCATTTTTAACAGACTATGTTGTACCTTAGCAATCCGATTAAGACTATTCACCTTTAGTTTTCCTAAGGCTTCAGAAGGTAGAGTATGGTTACTCTTTTCTACTTCCTCAATGCGTTCTAGTAAATCATGTTCATGACTTACTAATTTCAACAATTGCTTCTTCCTCTGTTTGTGAACAGAGTTTTCGAATCTGATTAAGGGATTGTCCCTTATCCAATTGTCTTGGTTTTTTATCTCGTAGAATTCTTATTGAATCCTCCAAGTCTTTTCTTTTGCCATAAACTCTATTCTTTTTTCAAGGCGTTTCCATGGTTTATGGTCCTCCAGAAACTCTAGGCCAAGAATGAGCTGATCCACTTATTTTCCTGGAATTCCACAGATTTGAACTTCCAATTCTCCAATATTTATTAATGCTTGGTAAGTTCCTGTTACCTGCTGCTCTAAATAGAAAATCGAATTACAAGGAAATTGGTTCCTGTGACTTGTAATTTCGAATACCATTTTGTTTTCTTTTCATCCTTCTGGAGATCTAAGTTTTCCTATTATCGAATACTCCTTTTCTTCTGGTGGAATTTCCTGAATAAGAGATTTTTCCCACCTTCGACTTGTCATTCGGTCACCTTGGAAAGATAACCTACGGGGTTCTATTTTAAGATCTCTGTATAGAACCTGTTTATCTTGTATTTGAATGTCTGTTTCTTGAATTAAAGGAAACTCGATTCTTTCCGGGTATATTGCTTGAGCAACTTTCCCAAAGATTTCTGGAATTTCAATAAACTCATTTCTAATAAATAATTCAGAATGATGAGTATTAGAAAGAGCATATGAAATTTGATAAGTAATAGAATATGGTCTATTACCTTCCTTCATTAATCTTTTTTCCTTGAAGTTTTGATGCAACGTCAAGGCTCGACTAAAGTCTCTGTCAGCTAAATTGTAGGCTATTCTTGGATAAATAACTCCTAAAATTTTCCCTGCACATAGATTTCCTGAGATCGTACCCAGAACAACATCTTGGATATTTCCCATTCTTTTATCACATACTACGATATCAATGGGTGAATCTATTCCTTCTTTAAAAGTTGTCTTGATCATTATTTGGATTGCTCCAATATGAATCCAAGACATCGTTCTTGCTACCTCACTTTTCAGCTTCTGCAATTCCTCTCTTACTTCTTCAAAAGGAATTAATTGCATCTCTATTTGATTACTTGTTAACTCCATAGGGATTGTCATTTCCCTTCTAGATACTATGTAAATCAAATGATGTCTTCTTTGTCTAAGCCTTAGGTTGCCTAAGAATCTTTCTACTTGTCCTGCCGAAAATCCTTGGTACTTTTGTAATATTGGATTTTCTCTCATAATCCTTTGGACAATATTATGAGATATCATGGTTTGAATAAAAAACCCAGCCAAACTCTAATGTGTTTCGTGTCGAAACACTTCTTCTTTATTCTGATTCTGATTCATCTTGGTTAAACAATATCTCTTCTTCGTATATACTTTCATCTGAGAGATATCCTCAAATTGATATACTTGGACTAGATCTTGAAAGAAGACCGCATCATCCATATCTGGTGTTGCTTCAAAGAGTTTAACTCATTTCTCTCGTTTTCTGAATAGTTTGTAGATATATGGCATCTAGCTCCACATGTCCAGCAATTGCAATCCTTAAAACTTTCACTTGCTCTCGTACGAGTTCTTCTGAAAGTTCTTCTAGATGGTGTTCTTCCCCTGCTTTGTGATGAGTTTGTTGCTGGGGATGCTCATGTAGGTCCACTTCTTCTACCAGATCTATAGGCTCTGGCCTTTTGTTTGGACCAAAATGTTCTTGGTTTCCAAGAACTTTTCATTCTTTTATTGTAGGGATTATTTCTGAATTTCTTCCTCTTAAATCCCTGTGATCTATTCCCTATAACCGTAGGGAGATCATTTTCTCAACAACATAGAGGAGTATGCTTATTAATATCCCTTATTTTCTTGTGGTTCTTCTGTAATGCTGCCATATGGCACCATTCCGCCAATTTACCTTTCAAAAAGGAGGCGCGTCTTGCCAATGTATCAAGATTACCTGGAACGTATTCTTTTATCAGCATTTTTGTGGGGATCTCGGGTTGCTAATCTCATCTTAGGGCAACTAATGATTAATTAAACAATTAATCAAACAATTAAAGAATAATAAATCAAGAGCAGAAATTTTTTTCTTTTTTTTTTAAAAAAATTCGGAGCCTCGCTCGATCGGTCAAACTTCATCGATCGAGCGAGCTATAAACATCAAACTCTCGGGTCTGCATCAATCTTGGTCTCGCTCGATCGGTCAAATCTTGCCGATCGAGCGAGCAGGAAAAATCAAGGTTTCTGCCTGATAAGAACAGGCCTCGCTCGATCGGTAACATTTACTCGATCGAGCGGGAGCCATTTCCAGAAAATGAGTTTGCTGTCAAACTTTGGAACATTGGCAAGATCCTTCAAATGAATTCAAGTTTATACGTGATATATCATCTGAGAACATGTATATATTAATATACGAAGTCTCTAGCATCAAAACATGCGTTGAATACATCAATTCAAATAACATAATAGACATTAACCGAGCAAGCTACACAAAGACTCAAATGTGAGCTTGAAGTCTCTAAGTTCATATCAAGTTTGATGCTATCTCACTACCATTCTTCATCTTAAAACCCGAGTCCACACTTGCTAATTCTCGCTTCCGAGCTATCATCGTCATCTCAGACTAGCTCCTGCCCCATCTGTTGTAATGCACATATACAAAACAAAACAACAGCCGGATAAACTCCGGTGAGAAATCATTCTCAGTATAATCAACATATAAATGCGTTAAATAAATCCATATCTACTCTAAACATGTCAACTCAAGAATAGAGTAAAAATATCGCATATATCGACTCAAATTTCAAATCAAGACTTCAATTTATATAGCGCGCTTATCTCAAGAATTGATTCGTCTCAAATCATTGCCATCAAGATTCGTATCCGATCTTGACATGGATATCCATCTATCGTATCCATTACGGGCTAGAAAATAAGGTTAACCGCAACCTTGGCATAGAATCAATTTAATATACAATCATATCAAAAGCAATAAAGATCCACTACCTGTGGTGGATCGACAATAACATAAGTTCTACCTCAAGAACAAGTATTTAAACAAGTATGTGATTTGTTTGGGATAACTCAAGAATCATCATTCTCGAGTATCGAATCCCTGACTCTCGATGTCATCTTATACCTTTCATTCTCGAGTTTGTCATGTTCCACATCTGGATAGGAAGTACAACAACTCCTAAAAGAATCTGATCATTCAAACTTCAATCAATCTTTAATCAAATTCACTTCAATCTTGATCACTTCTTCTTCAATTTCAAGTTGAGGTTCTTGAGTCAATAGTCTCCTATTACACTCTGAAACATATCATCAAAACATGCATATCAAACTTCATTCTATTCAATCATTTCAGAATCGAGTCAAAATCATCAATATAAATTCAATCAACATCATTTCAAACTTCAACTTCTTCTTATTCGGTACAACTCGGAGTCGTGAATTGTTAGCCTTCGAAACTCAACTAAAATTGAGAAATAAAAATGCCATAACATTCATAACATCTAAACAACTATCTCAACTCAGTTATAGGCCATAAAAATGATGTCAAAACATCAACCGGCGGCGTAGCGATTGGAAATCGGGAACCGACTCGGTATCAACTTCATTTCCATATTATTATCAACAATAATCATTCCATATCAGCTACTTAACATCATATTCCCAGCATATCAGCAATATAAAGTTGAGATACATGATGTAAGACTTCATTCAAATTCATAAGACTTCAAATAACCAATTCGACGTCGATACGGAAAGATATAAACCATCAAACATTGAAATTCGAACTCCACGTCTGATCTTTCCAATAACCTGATTTCGAAACATAACAGAAACCTCATAATACTTACTTCAAATCGAAGTCCTTGTCGCAAGGATTTCAGAACATCTTTCGAAATTGAAATCGGAAAACCGACGCAAAAGTTACGGCGATTTAAAAATCGAAAAGCAAATGAAAAGAAAGAGGCTCCTCTGTTCGAATTTCCAAATTCTGAAGTTTTCTTACAACATATGCACGTGTATATGCTTACAAATCTGATTAAATCGGATATGTATTGCATAAATTGCAATTTAGCCCCTCAAGTCTTCATTAATTGCAATTCAGTCCCCGGCCTTCTTTTTAATTCAATTTCAATCCAAAATAATGTAAGAATATTAGAATTAAAATCAAAACTCTAAATATTTCCAAATTAAATATACTTGGATTAAAATTAAATAAATTTGGATTAATTAAATAATCCTGGCCTTTTGCACTTTAGCCCTACAAACTTTGATATTTGCAAATCAGTCCCTGATCGGGTTTCATCTTCAAAATTAATCTTTTTTAATTCTCAAAACATGGAATTTAATCTTAAATCCCATAATTATACAAATCGAATATTTATTCTATGAATTTAAGAATTTTCGGAATTTAATTCGCAAAATCCGTAAATTCTCAAATTAAATATTTTCTGTTCGAAAATTAAATCTATCATTTCCATAACTTCTCAAATCATTATTAGCCCATAATATGGAATTTAATTCTCAAATCCCATAATTAATAATTTAATATTTTCGGGCCTTACAATTCCTCCCTTCTAAGAAATGATTTCGTTCTCGAAATCGTAGTCAATCCAAATATCAAGTCTGATAAACTGAATGATTATCTGAAGTTATTCTTACTTCAATCATTCAATTCTAATCTTCGTATCTCATCTCTTCATCTCTTATCAGATTATTTCTACGAATTTGTTTTTTTTTCGTGTACTTTAATTAACCGATAAGAATTCTTTTTGAGTGGTTTCTTTCCTCAATCAAGGATCTGTCGAATAATTGACTTAACTCAGAATCTTTTCAATATCTATTCTGATTAAAGTACATAGGAAAAATCGAATTGCTACTTCCTTCACTTAAATATGTGGAACAAATCAGATCCATCATATCAAGCTGAAAGAAATTAAGCTTTCAATCAAATCATCAATTCGGTATAACATCTCAGTCAATGAAATTCAGCTTCAGTGATGACTTGTTTCTTTCTCTATATCAGTCAATGTTCTGCATACAACATATATCAAGTCTATACTGTCGTTCAGTTCATCACTTCAAGATCAGTATTCAACTTCATATTTGAATCTGTAAATTCAACTCTGCTCTTTCTCTATTCTGAATTGAATGATGTTTCAAGAATAACTTTTCTACTTAACAAATCAGTTTCAGCTTCAAAAGTTATATTTATCATTCAATTACTAATTCTAATTCTTCTTCTCTGTTTTCATTTCATACACATTCATCTTCAACATCTTTGTGTTCTCAAATCAAATCTGATCTGATGTTATATATTTCAGTAGTATCATTTCAACACAAAAAAATCGGATTTCTTTTCATCATATCATCATAGCATTATCTCAAAATCAACTCATATCTGTTACAGGAATTGTAATCATCAAGTGGCAACACATCAAGACAAGTAATACCGAATCAGGTATTAAATTTCTGAAAATAATCTCAATATCTGGAAAATCAACTCAGATAATCCATCCATCGAATTATGGTATAATGCAATCACATATAACCACCTCTCAGAACATCAATCAATCAATCGATGCCACATTCTATCGAATAAATCTAAAGTCTTAATCCTGACAATAGATTTTTATCATTCCTGTAATTTCATCATATCTCTTTCTTCTTCACAGATCTGAATAGATAGCTGTTATTCATATCTCATACAGTGTATTCTACAAATCTGATTAGTCTATTTGGACTATCTAGTAATCAGAGTATATGCTGTATTCACAGATTTCAAAGTATTCAGATATGTTGATAATCGGTATCACGACAGATAAAGTTCATTTTCGCACTTCGATTCATCTTCTCTGACTATTCTTCCAATTCAACAATAATATTTTGTACCTTTACCTCAAAAAGTACTCAAAGTCTTCTGATTATTTGTATTACAATTTCATAGTAAACCCAATGTTTCAATCTGAAACATTATTTCGTGGCTTACTGTTCTTATTGCAACGAATCTAATCATAATTCAGTGATTTGCTTATACAGACAGATCATCGTAGACAGTAATTTCCATCAATCTGTTCATAACTACACCTGTTTACATTATCTATACTATTTCATCATGGTAGTTTCGCAAAATATTATTTCAAATCACAATCTCGTAACAATTCTGGAGTTTCTAAACTATCACTGAACTCATCTGGTCAACGATTTTCAAATTCATCGAAAACTCTCTGTATGTTTAACTTCGAAAACGTACTAATTCTGTTACTTCTATTTGCTTTATCGTCTGATAAAACAATTATCGAATGAATATTGAATTCATTGTTGTGCAATTCTTCAAATTCTGATATCTTTTTTCGGAAATATCAGGCACAATCAAATAATCAATCATAATAGAATTCATTCATTCTGATCTGAGGCTTCAATTCATATCTCTATATTGCATTCTGTATTGAATTCTCATCACTTCAGTTTACTTTCTATGTTTATTTTATCTTCTGAACAGTTATGGCTTACTTTCAATTGCAAATCATTCTGATTGGTGATATATTCGTCTGAATATTCAAACCAGAATACACAAAAATCTGAAATCAATTGATTGAATACCTGTTTCATTCTTCATTTCTATTTCTCAATTGAATTCCAATCACTTGATCTCATCTCAATGTGCTTTCATCATTCCAAATAAATTCTCACTTCATTTGGATTACAGCAATTCTGACTGTTTTAGTATCTATCTCGATACTCAAGCACATAAATTCAAAGATCATTCAATCACATATTCATCTCGTTTCTTCGTTCTATTTCCCAATTCGTAACAAATCATATCATCAACCCAAAACTTTTACCAAGAATTGAATTAAAATTTCTATCAGTTACGAGCCAAAAATATTATAATATACTGAATATATACATCAAACAATCAGTAACTCTTGAAATTCATAATCAGGGAAACTCACTTAAGTCAAGATCATCCACAGAACAATAATATGAATGACAATATGCTAAGTGAAAACAACTCACTAGCATCTCAACTCAATACAAGTAGATCAAATCAGACTCTATCAAAGAATAAGAGTCAATCAAATCGATTGAGGTCGAATATCAAAACCTCATAATCGATATCATGAATTTCAAAAATTATGATTTTATGATGTAATAACTTCAGTAGAATCAAATAAAGACTCATCTGTAACTGATTTTCATATCATCATCTATTTTGTAAACCTCAAAAGCAATATTCAATTCATAAACTCATGAATTCGCAATTAAATTCCAGTTCACAACTTAAACTAACATCGAAAAGCTTACTGGAATATATCTGTAATCTCTATTCATTAGCATACTTATCAATGCTAATTAGATCTTGAACATATCTAGTGGATCGAATATACTGATTTCGGAATATTTCTGTAATTAAACATCATATATCAAACCGATATCACAGAATCTGAATTCGAGATTCTATATCATATCGTCATATTCATATGCACATTATGTTTTTGCTGATCTAATTTTATCGCTTCTTATCTTCAATTCTTCTACTAATATGTATTCGATTATTGCTTCATCATCTATCATGCAACATAAACAGATATCTCAAATACGAACTAAATCATTTTCAGTTTTAGTTCATCGAAGCATTAGTTCCATTCTTCATTTCAATTCTCACAGTCTCTTTTCTGATACAGAAGTGATCATATAATAAGCTTTCAGCTATCATGAATCTATTGCACCAATAATAGACAGGTCAAAACAAAATAAATCTGTTACCTGAAATTTCATTCTCAGGTGCAATTTCATTCTGATTCTTTGTATACTTCTGGAATAGAAATTGTAGCTAAATATGTGTTTCTCTCACACACTATAGCATCTTTACAATTTCAGTCATTTTGCTTCATCATTCAGCTTCAGTTCTATTAAACAAGACTATGTCTTTCATAACATGTTTCAGTCATCAACATTTATTCAGACATATTCTTCGAATTCAAGCCATAATTAAACAACTCAATCTTGAGTTTTTTCATCATCTTCAATTCAAAGAATTATAATAGGCTTGAAAATCTAATAAAACATTCTTCAATACTCAAAATATTCAGCTTCTAAAAGGTATATTTGTCTTTCTGATCATTTCTATCTGTTGTGGCAAAGAACTATAAACAAAAATCATGTTCTAAGCACTTACCAACAAATTAATATACCTCTGTTCTTTCATCATTTCTTCATCAAAATTCATCAGTTGATTGCTAGGTTTCGAAGTTG